>NW_027507685.1:203073142-203609030 GCF_037356315.1 Lithobates pipiens
TCACACTGAACACTGCTTTAAACTTATGCAAGTGCATGATTTCAAAAGTTGCCTTTCAGTCCGACTTTGAAGGCGACTTGAAAGACATCTGTGCGGGTTCATGCACAGATGTTTATTGAAATAAAAAGTCAACAAAAAAGTAGTGCAGGAGCTAGTTTTGGAAATTGGTGCAGCGCCGCAAAGTGGGCGTTGCACCGATTGGGACGCTCCTATTGCCAGCAATAGGCTCCAATTTGTAATGCAATTTGACCTGTCAAATGGCGCTGATGTGAACGGGGGCCAAGAGTGCTCCTAATCTCAGCTCGTTACCGGTAGAGAAAAACTCATGGGAGCCAGAAATCTTGCCGATTGATAAGGGATCAAATACTTATTGCACTCATAAAATGCAACTTTTTGGAAATGCGATTTTCTGGATATTTGTTGTTATTCTGTCTCTCACTGTTAAAATAAACCTACCATTAATATTATAGACTGATCATTTGTCAGTGGGTAAACGTACAAAATCAGCAGGGGATCAAACAAACACTTTCCCCTCCCCATCACTGTACGTGTGGGTCCTAAAAATCCTAGCTGCAGTCTCCTATAGCAGGTCTTGTACTAAGAGGGCAAGGCCTAGTCCCCCTTGTGGCTGGAATTCCCCCATTGATGGTCATCGTGGTTGTAAACCTCAGACATGAAATATGAACAAAGCATATCCCTCTATAGTGTGTGCTCTCAATCCAGAGCCCTAAGTGTAATTTCTGTCCTCAGCTATAAGGAGTCACTTCTGACAAGATTTCCTGACACCAAGAGAAAAAAGGTGACAGGGGAGGGAGCTTCAGCTCATCCTCAGCTCTATTCCTGTGTGCAGGGTGTGTGTGTCCCTTTTCTCCAACTCTGAGCTCTCCTGATGTAACCTCAGCTCTCCACCCCCTGCTTTTCAGAGCTGAGATATCCTGTATAAATTCTGCACTTTGAATGGACGTTTGGGAAAGACAGCTGTAAATAAACAGGTACAACTTATGTAGGAGGCTTTGTTTCATCTCTGTGTTTCACCTGAGGCCAGTCACTTCACTGGATATATGCAAGGGTTTACAACCACTAATTTCACGTATAATAGCATATACTGGTTCTGGGGGTTGCCTTCCCTCAGAACAACCCTGCACAGGCATAGGTGTATCCTCATACACTTAGAGGCCAAGCCCCATACACAGAGTCGGACATTTCTGACCACAAAATCCGTCTGATTTTTTCAGACGGATTTTGTCCGAAATTTGTCTTGCATACACACGGTCGCACAAAGTTGTCAGAAAATCCGATCGTTCGGAACCAGTTGACGTACGACAGGACTACGTAGAGGACAGTAGCCAATAGCTTTCATCTCCAAATTTTTTCTGAGCATGCATGGCACTTTGTGCATCAGAATTCTCTACACACGGTCGTAAAAAGTCCGATTGGATTTGTTGTCTGAAAATTTAGATCCAGCTCTCAAACTTTTCCCGTCGGAAATTCCAACAGAAAAAGTCCGATAGAGCCCACACATGATCGGATTTTCCAACATAATTCGATCAGACTTTTTCCGTCGGAATTTCCGGTTGTGTGTATGGACATTAGAACATATGGGCCAACCTATTTGGAGTGATGGGCGTTTTTCTTCAGGCGACAGAACGCTCAGATGTGAACAGGAGCCATTGAAATGAATGGGATTCGACTTGTTGGGTGTTTTTAAAGCTGAGGCTTACAGCAGAAAAATGCCCAGGTGTGAACAGAGCCTTACCCAATACCATATGGAGACACAGAACTTCAAACATGTTTACATTTTCATTGAGATACATTTTTAAAAACCATAATGGACCAATGGCCCTTACAGAGATGAAGTAGCGCCCATGGTGTCCAAATTACAGTCCTGACTGTTCCTATTGACCACCCCAGGAGTGGAATTCCCCATCTACAAACTCTCTCATAGAAGAAGATCATGGGACAGATGCCAGCAGTAGACTTCGCAATGGTGCACACACCCTTAATACTGATCACTCTGCATCCCAGCTCAAAGTACAATTATAGAATGTCTAACCAGATCTTCTTATCTTTTGCATTTTACTTACAGAAAAGATTAAAATTACACATCTAAATAGTTGGTGATAGTAAGATATTTGCTTGAAGGTAGAAAAAAAAAAAAAAAAAAAAAAAAAAAAGTCTTACTAATGGACAGTTAACATGCTTAAACTACTCACCACTGGTCAGGTACTTGTCATTGTCCCAGAATAAGGTACTTTCCACCTCTGTCTTGGAAGAAAGGAAAGAAAGAAAAGAAAGAAAGAAAAGAAAGAAAAGAAAGAAAAGAAAGAAAAGAAAGAAAAGAAAGAAAAGAAAAGAAAAGAAAAGAAAGAAAAAGAAAGAAAAGAAAGAAAAGAAAGAAAAGAAAGAAAAGAAAGAAAAGAAAGAAAAGAAAGAAAAGAAAGAAAAGAAAGAAAAGAAAGAAAGAAAGAAAAGAAAGAAAAGAAAAGAAAGAAAAGAAAGAAAGAAAGAAAAGAAAGAAAAGAAAGAAAAGAAAGAAAAGAAAAGAAAGAAAGAAAGAAAGAAAGAAAAGAAAGAAAAGAAAAGAAAGAAAAAGAAAGAGAAAGAAAGGAAAGAAAGGAAAGAAAGGAAAGAAAGGAAAGAAAGGAAAGAAAGGAAAGAAAAGAAAGGAAGAAAGAAAGACCCTGGAAGTATTGCAACTTGGCCATGGTAGTGGAATGGATGGAATACATGCCAATGTGTCCAAAACACCCATAAGGGATGATGACAGACAAGCAGAAGCCATCCAACTTCCCTTCTGTCTCCTGGTCAAATATCCCATAAATACGTAGACTAAGCTCAACCAAAAACACGTTTATGCCCATGAAGCAGCCTACACAAGTGGCAACTTATTTTAAAGCTGAACTCTAGGTAGAGTTAAAAAGGAATATAGCAGAGCCACTTCTGATCAGCACAGGAGGAAAATTAAAGTGATAGTAAAGCTTTGTTTTTTAAATGAAATAAACATAAAATGTGAAAAAAAACAAACAAACAAACAAACAAACAAACAATCAGTGCAGTTGTATAACATTTTACAATATATACAAAAATCTAATTGCTGCTAAAAACAACATCCCCCAGTGTTTTCCACTATACCTCTAAATACAAATACTTTACATCTAGATGTAGCGCAATAAAAAATACAACACAAATTGTTTCATCAGGTGTCCATAAAAGTCCTCCACCAATGTGCCATGAACTTAATACTTTTATTCAACCTCCCATGTATGATTTTTTTTTTTTTTTTTTTTTTTTTTTTATAAGCCTACCTATATCTCCTAAACATGCACAGTCTAGGAGGTATTTACTTTAGATGCAGCCGGTGACGTCACTGGCGCATGCGCTCTGAAGGAACGGCATACCCGTGCCATCAACAGCATGCGAGAGTGACACCATTGCTGGCTTGAACAATTAGATAGCCAAAGCCAGCGAACCTGGAAAGCAGACCAGGTGAAGATGCAAAAGCCTTCATTGGTGACAGCATGCTGCTGGAGGGCTACATTTTCAGGCAAGTCTGTTATAATGTGCTAGTATGTGATGCATACTAGCACATTATGACTTAAACTTTTTACTTTCCTGGAATGCAGTTTACTCTGCTTTAAAGATCCCATCCAGGTGACATGGGCATCCACCCTGTGCAAAGGGATGTGCTGCGGGAATAAAAACCAGCACATCCCTTGGTAAAGACACCTCATAGTAAAAACACAATAAGCACTGTTAGTCAAACTTTGACCACCCTGGATGTGTAACCCCTTCCCAGCCAGTGTCATTAGTACAGTGACAGTGTACATTTTACAGCACTGATCACGGTCCCCATGTGGCTCCCATCTGTCCCTGATTTGGAACAAAGTCCCTCTGCCCTCCTCATTTTGGTATGATCTAAGAAGTTCTATATAAAAGGCACTATTTATCTTTCAAATAGTGCTAAATCTTTCACGCAGAGTCTAAAATTTCTGCATCTGTAAATTTCAAAAGCCAGTATAAACGAATAGTAGTGGGAAAAAAATTAAAAAAATAAAAATAAAACACCCAACACACACACACACACTTGGAGATATATATATATATATATATATATAGCCGCCATTACTGGTATAGAAAAAAAAAATAAACATTCCAGCTATAACATTCACGTAGACCAATCAATATACAATTTTTTTTATTATTTTTTTTTTTTTTTAAACAAAAATATGTAGCATAACACATATTGGCCTAAATTTTTCAAGAAAGTGTTTTTTCTCTTTTTTTTTATTGGATAGGATTTATAGCAAGAAGCAAAAGATATAGTTTTTTTGGTCCTTTTTTCGTTTATAGCACAAAAAAGGTCAAATCTATACTCATTTGAGTGGTTACATGTGAATAGAACCTCTGACTGGCCCTCAATGTGCATCCAGGGTCATCTGTCCTGCTGAGTTTTGGCCGTAGACTAACTGTCACAGCTAATTGGCTAGTCTGTCTGCAGCCATAGCACAAAGTGGTTCTGCATCCAGGGGCAGCGTTTAGCCACCTCTGAATGCAGAAAACTATCCATGTCTGGCCAGTCACATGAATGTGGCCTTACGAAGAAGAAAAAACAAAAAACAAAACGGGATTTCAAAGATGCATGTCAGTGCGAGTTTGGGTGCGACTTTGAACTCATCTGTGCTTTTTTTTTTTATACACAGAGGTCTATTCGATTTGCGATCCGAAATTGCCAAAACTAGTGCATGTACTATTTTTTCAAATTGACGCGTCAGCGCTGCACCGATTTGAATAGTGCCATTGCCAGCAATAGGATGCGACTTGATCTGTCAAATCGCATGACAAGTAGCTCCAATGTGAACGATGGCAAAATGCAGTTTTGCTTTGCCAGCTCTTAGACCCCTTTCATGCTGAGGCGCTTTAGCGCTAAAAATAGCGCCTGAAAACTGCCTCCCATTCATTTGAATGGGTGCTTTCACACTCAGTAGAAAAAGTCCTACAAGGAGCATCTTTGGAAAGCTGTAAGTAGTGCTTCAAAAACACCCGTCCATTGAAATGAATAGGCAGCGCTTCCAAAGCGACTTAAAAGTGATTTGAAAGCACCGCAAAATGGGTAGTTTTTTAGAGAATGAATGCCTGCTATACAAATGCGCATTGCACGTTTTGCAGCAATTTGGAAACGAGGGAAGGACTGCACTGCAGCCACCCGCAATTCTAAAATCGCCAAGTGTGATTGGAGAATGGGAAAGTAAAAACTGCTTTCAAAGTAGAGATGAGCTCAGGCATCCTTTTAAACTCAAATTCCCAATTTTTTGCTCATTCCCCCTCCCCCAACAACTTGTGTGACCCGCCCGCAGCCCATTGGGAGTATAAAAAAAAAAAGCAGGAGTTCGGAGAACGCCCAAGCTCATTTCTATTTTAAACAGTAACTCCACTTGGGGGGGGGGGGGGGCGCGTGCAAATAAAACTTTTTTTTTTTTATAGCATATACAATTGCGACACAAGTTAAATTGTAATTGAATGCTGTTACAAATTACTTTTCAATTTGCGGCTCTGTAGTTTTCTGTAAAATGCAATATGGCTACCTGGAGGTATTCTGTACACAGATGGAGTGCAGAACGCCCCCAGGTATGTCATTTCCTGCTTGTGTGATCGGCTCACTGATTTTCCCAGAAGTCTGCACGATACAAATTCAATTTTGGGAATCCCCTGCAACAAAATAAATAAATCTTTTTGGTGAGAAAAAAAACAAAAAAAAAACAGCTAAGGCCCCTTTCACACTTGTGCGACCTGAAATTCATGCAATTTTGATGCAATGCCCGTGTAACCTTAAGATCTATAAGCCTCAAGTCACATAAAAGTCAGACAGAAGCAAAGTGATTGGTACTCATTGGAAATCATGGGGTACGACATGTCATGCGACTTTGCAGTCCCAAGTCGCACAAGTGTGAAAAAGGACTAAAGGGATGCAGACCCTGACACATTCCTCAGTAAAGCCCTGCAGGTGCAGCAGCTGATTGATACATTACAAAACCACTCCCATGCAGGTGCACATGGACACAGACAAACAGCTATTTCTAATAGATAGGCATCAGCAATAATGTTTATTATAATCCCTGCAATGTACATAGATCACCCAGAGGGGAATGCTTTTTTTTTTTTTTCTCTCTCAACAAAAGTAAAAAAAAGTTACTCTTTAAAGCTACCCCAGACATAAATTAGTGTTTAACCCTTCCATTGCAGGGGATGTCCCACTGCAAAGTTCGTTTTTCAATTTTCCTGAAGTTCAGTTTTCGGCAGCAGATCGGCCTGTCAATGCAGCGTACAGCTGAACTCCACGTATGATCTTTAGTCCATACTTACATTAGTCCAGCTTGGCACAATAGAAGTATGCATACCTCATACTCCAGGGGCAGCTGCTGCACATAGAATCTGGTGCAGCTGTGGATAGTAACCAATCAGCTTATAGGTTTTAGTCCCAGTTAACATTGGTCCTCTGTGCGATATCGCATTTGATTAGCACCCATGTGCAAATCACATGCGAAGTGAATCCAGCCATAAAATCTCTGTATGGATGTATACGCATCGCATTCAGACCAAGATCATGCAGGACCCTTTTTTGGTGCTCACCAGATTCGGATGTGAACAGCCATGCGATCCATGTCTGAACCAACCCGGGGGAGTCATTACCTTTGTATTGACACTCCCAACGGTTCGCATATGGTAGTGTGAACTGGCTGCGAGTCAGGTGCGATGCGGGAACCCATGCTGGATTCGCACACGTTCACGTATCGCACTAATGTGAACCGAGCCTCAGGCCTAGTTCACACCAATACATTTTTAGTGCATTTTCAGTTTTGCAGAAAGACACTGCAGAGTTTTTTTTTTTTTTTCCCCTTCTGGTTTTCGGATCCATAGACTTCAATGGATCAAAAGCATGTATTGAAATAAAACGCAAAATGCACCTGGAATCTGCAACCTGCATAGGTGTGAACCAGGCCTTAGGCTCCATTCACACTTGTTCGACTTGTCATGCGACTCTGGACAAAGTCACATAAAAAGTCACAGCCCATGTATTTCAAAGGAAAACGTTAAAAATCGATGCGATTTAAAGTCGCAGAAACTTTGTCAGTTCCTGCACTACTTTGATCCAACTTGAGTGGCATAGTCCGCAATGTAAACTCTCAAAAGTCACGTTTTAATGTTAGCAATGAGCCAGTTGTGCAACAGTCAAAGTTGCAATGGTAATTGCATAAACTTGGTGGAGTTGCGCAAGCGTGAATGGAGCCTTATTGTCAAATCTTAGAGATCTTTTAGACCCCCGATCCCTCCATAAAGAGTACCTTTCACCACCTATCACAAGGGATATTTACATTCCTTGTGACAGCAATATAAAAAAAAAAAGGAAGGAAGGAAGGAAGGAAGGAAGGAAGGAAGGAAGGAAGGAAGGAAGGAAGGAAGGGCAATAAATACATAAATAAAATAAATATGATTTTTTTTTTTTTTTTTTTTTTAAAGCCCCCCATCCCAGCGTGATTGAGCAGCAAAAAACAAACAAAAACGCATGCGCAAGTTGCGCCCGCATATGTAAAAAACAAACAAACACCAAATAAGTTTATATTGATTGGTGTGTGCAAAAGTTATAGCGTCTACAAACTATGGAATATTTAAAAAATTTTCTTTTTTTACTAGTAATGGAGGCAATCAGCGACTTATAGCAAGACTGCGATACTGCGGCAGACATTGTATTAAATGTAGATAACAGGAAAATGATAAAGGTTGGTATTGTTTTCCTAGAAAAGATGGTGATGTTGAAAATAACCAAACAGCTAATGTTTTGGGGAAGGCACGCAACAGCAACGCGTGTTAGCTGCGTTTCGTTTACAGGCGTTTAAAATTTGACTATTTTGGAAAAAAATAAATAAAAAAGAACACTTCTAAACGCAAACACGGCAAAACGGAAGTTTTTAAACATCGGTTACTATCTGTCAAGTTAAATTGTTCAGCAAGAGGTTGTAAAACATCCCGTGTACATTAAGCCTTAGGGTACTTCAACACTTGGGCCGTACCTGCGTCAGCGGTAAAGCAGTGCTAATTTTAGCAGCGCTTTTTGGCCGCTAGCGGGGCCTTTTTAAGCCACCGCTTAGAAAGGGTTAAGAAACACCCGTGTTGCCGCACTGCCGACATGTTTGGTAAGCAATTTTCTGGGGAAAAAAAAAAAAAAAAACACATTTTAAGACTGGCCATACACCTATAGATTATCTGCAGATTTTCTATGGTCAGATAGAAAAAGTGGAACAGATTCCTCCATCTACAGGAAACTGTATGGAAGAATCTCCCACTGGCCCAAGCTTCCATATATTGCTAGTCAGCCCCGCTGGCTCTCACAATACCTGAACATTCTATTTGGGTGCAGGCATTGTTTAGGGTGGGAGCCAGCGGGGCCGACTGGCAAGATACTGAAGCTTGGCCCAGTGGGAGATTCCTCCATCCACACAGTTCAGCATACATGGAGAAATTTGTTGCACTTTTTCCATCTAACCATAGAAAATCTGCAGATAATCTATAGGTGTGTGGCCAGCTTCACTTGTAAGCAACAAATATCAGAAATAGGCTTAAGCATGAAAAGGGTTAAGTTGCAGCTTGTGCAGATGCACAACCACCAAAGCACATAGCTACATAAACGTCGCAAACCTCCAATATATAGTATAATCTTTTTATATTGAGTACATTTACATATTATGATTATTATTATTGATTTTACTTTAAAAGGTTTTTTTTTTTTTTTTGTACGATATACCACCCACAATGTCCCCAAGACTCACCCAGAAAATGGTGCTGTATGCGATGAGTGTGAACTTCAGGCACAGGTAAGGGAACCTGGAACAGTAGCGAACCTCTCCGGCAGCCATGAGTTCAGGTGAGTGTTTGCGGCTCAGGTGAGGGCGATGAATGAAAACTCAGCCCAGGTGAGGCTCAGATCATCAGTCATCAGTGGTCAGACCTGTATTATCTCTTCCAGCATGCACAGGTAAGAACCAGCTTTTCCTTTCCTCCTCCTTATAGTAATTCTCCCCTGCAGCAATGCTCAGTGTGTAGAAAAGAGCCTGTCCTCCAGTGTCCTGGATTGTCACTTCTCATGGTTCTCCGCACTCCAATTCCCATACATTGGCTGTTTGATGTGTGCTGGAGGGGAACTTGGCTGAAAGTGACAGAGGGAGTGTATGGAAGGCTGTAGGGGAGGATGGGAGTGCCTAGTAGAGGAGGGGGGTGTTTATGTAGCTGTGTGGCTGTGCTGAGCCCTGTCTGGCTGTCAGATGGTGTAGGGGAGTTAGTAGGGTGTTGTTTGTTGTGTATGTCAGGTGCACAGCTGAGTCACAGTAGGAAACAGGAAGCTGGATAATCTGGGAGAGCGGAGCAGGGTGTGATGGCTGCTGGTGTCTAGTGTAGAGCCAGCTGCATGGGTTGTCCTCCTCTAGGATGGCAGAGGGTCTTCCCCTGGAGGGGGTTGGCAGCGTCATATCGGCTTGTCGCTGAGCCTCCTCCCAGTGTGACACTGGATGACCACACAGCCTGTGCATCACCATCCAGAGCATGTCAGCTGAGGAGACAGGCAGGGCTGGCGGTGTCCTCAGCGCTTCCATGGAATACGCCCTACGCGCTGATCCTTTAATGTCCATTACATACTCCTGATTTTTCTTTTTAACCCTTTCAGATCTCCAATTGGTCGTAGACGGCACTCGGACATTTAGGTAAAATCCTTGCTACAAAAGATGGTTCCGGAAGCGCGTATGATTGGATCTAAGGATGAGCTCATGCATGTTCGCATACGCCACGTGCAGAGCCTGCCAGGAAGTCGGCGCAGCGCCGCGCTAATCACAAGCAGTGAGACGTTGCCCCGATTTGCAGCTGCAGAGATCAGGAAATGTCTCGCTGCCTGTGATTAGCGCAGGGCTGCGCCGACTTCCTGGCAGGCTCTGCATGTGGACCATGCGAACGTGGCGACGCTCATCGTTAATTGGATCGTTCGATTATACGTACACCTAAGGTGTCGGAGTGTAGCCAGATACTGAATGGTAAAAATTAGGATTGATATTAAGGCATCATGTACACTGCGACTGGTAAACGGACGTTTAGGAGCAGTTGGGTGTTTTTTTTTCCAGCTGCTCCTGAACTCTCCGATAATGTTATCCTATCAGTACATGTACACAGGGTCGTTTCTAAGCAGTTGCGTTTAGAAGCATTTTTTTGAAAAGCAAAAAAATGCGCTCAAAACGGATGTTCAGAGGCATTTGAAAAGCCTGTAACAGCTTGTAAACGCATGCTAGCTGCGTTTTGTTTACAGGCGTTTAAAACGCTTCTAAACACAAACGCGACAGAAGTGAAGTTTTTAAACATCGGTTAAATCGTTCAGGAGAGGTTGTAAAACGTCCCATGTACATTAAGCCTTATGCCCTGTACACACGGTGGACATTCCAACAAAAAAAATCCGTCAGATTTTTTTCATATGGATTTTGGCCCAAACTTGTCTTGCATACACACGGTCGCATAAAGTTGTTGGAAAATCCAATCGTTAAGAACGTGGTGACGTAGAACACGTACGACGGGACTATAAAGAGGCCAGTAGCTAATAGCTTTTGTCATGTAATTCATTCTGAGCACGCGTGGCACTTTGTTCGTCAGAATTGTCTACACACGTTCGGAATTTGAACGATCGGATTTTGTTGTCGGAAAATTTTAGATCCAGCTCTCAAACTTTGTGTGTCGGAAATTCCAACGGAAAAAGTCAGATGGAGCCCACACAGGATCAGATTTTCCAACAAGAAGATCCAAGGGCATTAGGGTACTTCAACACTGGGGTTGTGCCGGTGTCAGTGGTTTTAGTGCTTTTTGGCCGCTAGCAGGGCCCTTTTGACCCCTGATAGTGGCCAAAGAAAGGGTTAAAGAGGAAGTAAGTTTTTTTTTTTTTTTTTTTTTTTTTTTTTTTTTTTTTTTTTTTTTAATATATAAACACCCTGGCATAAGGCATAATGAGCTAGTATGCATAGTGTGTGTGTGTGTGTGTGTGTGTGTGTATATATATATATATATATATATATATATATATATATATATATATATATATATATATATATATATATATAAATTTTTTTTTTTTTTTTTTTTTTATTATTTTACTTTATGCTATAAAACATATCCAGTAAAAAATCTAATTTCTTCATCAATTTAGGCCAATATGTATTCTGCTACATATTTCTGGTAAAAAAACAAAAACAATAAGTTTATATTGATTGGTTTGTGCACAAGTTATAGCATCTTCAAACTCTTTGGGATATTTGAATTTAATTTTTTTACTAGTAGTGGAGGCAATCATAATATATATAGAATATATATAGAAGGGCTGCATAGCATACTAGCTCATTATGAATAACTTACTTGAAAACGAAGCCCCCGAAGCGGTCCTCCGTCTTCCTCTTTGCCGCTGCCATGTATCCCGGAGCGACTTCCGGGTCTCGCAGCTCCGATGCTGTGATTCGCCGGAGCCGCGATGACGTCACTCCCGCACATGTGCACGGGAGCTGACACTCGCGGCATATCGCCGCGATCTGCGGCCTGCCCAGTGCGCCTAACAGTGTGTGCCTAACAAGTGTTTTCTCACTTTGGGGCAGGTACCTGCTTTGCAGGAACACAGGATCAATGTCTTCCACACTGACAGAATGGCGAACTGCCTTGTTTACATAGGCAGACCACTAGGCGGGTCCGCCGGATCCGATGATTGGCTCTCACACCCAGAAATGCAGGATCACGTTTATAAGTGATCCTGTGCAGCGCGACCGCCCTGTAGCAGTAAATCTGCTATCAGGCGATCGGCAACTGGTTAAGATCATCAGCTTTATGATAACTCGCAGGCAGGGGGCACTCTATCATGGCTCTGGCTGGCTCTGTCACAGAGTGTCGCATACCATGGCTGCTGGGTGCTGATTTTGTTAACTTCTGACCAATAAGTGCCCCCCGCTGCCTGTGAGCTCTGATACCATCCATTATGCCAGAGAGACAGACACGGTGCAATGTTGTCTATTCACAGACACCCCCATGCACACGTGTTGAAGCCTTGAAGGCACTGGCAGCCTCCCGATTGGATCTGCTTCCCCTCTATTCCTGCTGCTGGACATCGTCAGCTGAGCTCAGCTGCCTCTCTCTGCCCGTCGCCTCCGCCGGCCTCTCAGGTCTCACTCTCCGGGCCCCGGCTACTACTGGGTGGGGAGCGGTGGAAAATGACTCTGCTGGGGAAGGCAAGGAGATAAGCAGGCAGGAGGCTGGCCTGGATCTGGTGGCCTGGATCTGATCAGCACATCATCATCAGAAAGGGACACAGATAATGGAAAAAACACCCCCTAAGTTAGTAGAAGGGGAGGTGTAATTCAGATTTTTTATCTCTGCCCCGACTGTCTTTGAAAATTGCCCCAGCTCCTGTTGAAGTCAAATCTGGGGACAAAATCAGGGATAGACTTGGTCTGGGGACAGTGTCCTCAATCCAGGGACTGTCCCCTGAAACCGGGGGGAATCTGGTCACCCTAAACTAAGGGCTCATTCACAAGTGCAGCAGGCACTGCTGCTCCTCTGAAAAGCGATCTGAGTGTGTTTGACAGGTGGTGATATGTTACCCACGTAGAGGGTTAAATCAAGTATGAGGAGAAGATACTGTGCGCGGTGATCTTTGACTTCTCACATGTTCAGGTAGATCTCCACCTTTTTAAGGTTGTTTACCCCTACTGGATTGTCCATCAGAATCTTCATGTCCAAATCCGGTTTTCTGTCAGAATAGCGAACCCATCAGATTAGGTAATGGAAGGGACGTTCCATTAGATGCGCATGCGTTCCACCGCTGCCTGGTTTGCTAATCTGACAGAACACCTGCAGTCAGAAGGTAGCAGCGGACATCCTACTACAGCTATGTCTTGAATTTCAGTCATTTTAGCAATAACCAATTTTGACTAGATCGACTTTAATTGCCTCTATTGATCGCTTGGTGGACTGGAGCAATGTCTTGACCACACTTCTGGTTCAGGGTGCAAGTAAACAATTTTTTTATTTTTTAAAGCAAAAGCAAAAGATCAATCCTTCTCCCCCCCCCCCCCTTTTTTTTTTTTTTTTATCTTTTGCTTTTAAAGGTTGAGGAGAGTCTTTTTGGCCCCAGATATCTCCATAAAGAGGACCTGTCAGCCTTGTTTCTATTACAGGGGATGTTTACATTCCTTGTAATAGGAATAAAAGTGATAAAATAAAATAAAAAGACAGTAAAAATAAATTATAATAAAAATTAAACCGCCACTGTCCCTCCGTACTTGCGCACACTTGTAAGGTATAGCCGCCAAAGTTAGAGTGAGAGCAATAATTCTAGCGCTAGACTGCCTCTGTAAGGCCCCTTTCACACATGCTGTCTGTTTTTCATCCATCCATTGATGGCTAAAAAAAATGTTCATCGATACATCTCTATGGAAAAACGTATCTAAATGGATGCTCATCCATTTACATCCGCATACGCCATCATCCGTTTTTTGAAACGGATCAAAGGTCTATTTTTCTTCCGTTGAAAAAAAAAAAAAACAGATCGGACAAAAACGGATGTAAACTGACTGACAATAGGTCAGTTTTCCATCCGTTTTTGCATTGGTAGTGGATGTTAAAGAAGAAGTAAGCCCTGATGAGTTTACTTCCTCTTTGATTCCCTGCAAAGGTAAAGCATAATTAACTACTATGCATCGCATAGTAGTCCATTATGTGTCACTTACCTGACACAGGAGCCAGCGAAGTCACCGCTGTCCCCTGTAGTTCCGAACGTCCATCTTCTTGTTGGGTCTCACTGCTCTGGCGTTGTGATTCGCCGGAGCAACGATGACGTCACTCCCGCGCATGCGCACAAGAGCCGACACTCGCGGCATATCACCGCAATCTGCGGCTTGCCCAGAGCGCCTGCGCACCACCATTTACGGCGCATGCGCCGTAGACGGCGACGGCTGTCTTCAGGTAAATATCTCCTAAACTGTATAGGTTTAGGAGATATTTCTTGGACCTACAGGTAAGCCTTAATCTAGGCTTACCTGTAGGTCAAAGTGGTTTGTAAGGGTTTACAACCACTTTAACCACTTGCTTACTGAGCACTTAAACACCCTTCCTGCCCAGACCAATTTTCAGCTTTCGGTGCTCTCACACTTTGAATGACAATTCAGTCATGCAACACTGTACCCAAATGAATTTTTTGTCCTTTTTTTTTCCCCCACAAATAGAGCTTTCTTTTGGTGGTATTTGATCACCTCTGGGGTTTTTATTTTTTGCGCTATAAATGAAAAAAGACCGAAAATTTTGAAAAAAAACGCATATTTCTGTGACAGAATTATGCAAATGATTAATTTTTCTTCATAAATTTTGGCCACAATTTATACTGTTACATATCTTTGGTAAAAATAACCCAAATCAGTGGATATTATTTGGTCTTTGTGAAAGTTAGAGAGTCTACAAGTTGTGGTGCGAATCGCACAAAATTGATCACATCTGATGTACTGGTGGCCTATCTCACTTCTTGTGACCCGAACAAGTCAGGAAAGTACAAATACCAAATGACCCCTTTTTGGAAAGTAGACATTCCAAGGTATTTAGTAAGAGGCATAGTGAGCTTTTTAACCACTTCAGGACCGCCGTATTGCCAATGTACGTCAACACAATGGCACAGGCAGGCACAATCACGTAGATGTACGTGATTGCCTTCCAGCGGGTGGGGGGTCCGATCGGACCCCCTCCCGCTGGTTACGGCGGTCCGGTTCGCTCCAGGAGCGCTCCGTGATGAGGGGATGGCCGTTGGTTTTCGGCCACCCCCTCTGGATCGCTCCTGGCCAATGAGAAGCTTCCTCCCACTGTCTATTGTTTACACAGGAAGGAGGAAGTGATGTCATTCTCCTCGGGGCGGTCTTTTTGACCGGACTACGAGGAGAAGACTAAAGCCTCATACACACGATAGGACTTTGTACAAACTTTCCCTTGGATTTTTGTACAAAGGGTGTCGGCCCTGAACTTGTGTTGCATACACACAGCAGGACTTTTTCAGCCAACTTTCACCAAATCACGTGGTTTTTCTGCTCTTTACCGCCACCTTTGGTCAACTTCTGTATTGTTGTCTGATCTTTTGCATTGGTTCTGAGCATGCCTGTTTGTACTTTGTACAAAAGTCCTATGGTTTTCTGTACACACGATCAGACTTTGCTTCATCGGACTTTTGTTGCCAGAAAGTTTGTCCGTTCGCACAGCCAACAAAAGTCAGATGAAAACCAAAAAAGTTTGTCTGATGGAGCGTACACACGGTCGGATGTTGCTCCAAAACAGCTAATTTGCATGTTTGTTGTCAAAAAGTCTGATCGTGTGTATGGGCCTTAATAGTAAGTGTGCACCAACACTACACTGACATGTAGGTACACACAGGCACACAAACCCCCCCCCGATCCCCCGCCCCCCCTCCCCCCCCAGTCACAGTGTCACTGATTGCATTGATCATTTCTTTACTGATCAATGCATTCAGTGTCAGTTGTGACAGTAAAAACTGTCAGGACAGTTAGTGTTAGGTCCAGGGTAGCCCCCTATCACCCCCCAATAAAGATTTAACCCCCTGATTGCCCCTAGAGTTAACCCTTTCACCCCCTTTTGCCAGTGTCACTAAGCGATCATTTTTCTGATCGCTGCATGTGTCGCTAGGTAGCTAGTTATTTTTTTAGGTTCACCGCCAGGTTTTTATATCGCTAGGTACCCCGATATACTACCCAATAATGGTTTTAACCCCCTGATTGCCGCTAGTTAACCCTTTCACCCCCTTTTGCCAGTGTCACTAAGCGATCGTTTTTCTGATCGCTGCATTAGTGTCGCTACAGTCGCTAGGTAGCTAGTTATTTTTTTAGGTTCACCGCCAGGTTTTTATAGCGCTAGGTACCCCGATATACTACCCAATAATGATTTTAACCCCCTAATTGCCGCTAGTTAACCCTTTCACCCCCTTTTGCCAGTGTCACTAAGCGATCATTTTTCTGATCGCTGCATGTGTCGCTAGGTAGCTAGTTATTTTTTTAGGTTCACCGCCAGGTTTTTATATCGCTAGGTACCCCGATATACTACCCAATAATGGTTTTAACCCCCTGATTGCCGCTAGTTAACCCTTTCACCCCCTTTTGCCAGTGTCACTAAGCGATAGTTTTTCTGATCGCTGCATTAGTGTCGCTACAGTCGCTAGGTAGCTAGTTATTTTTTTTAGGTTCACCGCCAGGTTTTTATAGCGCTAGGTACCCCGATATACTACCCAATAATGGTTTTAACCCCCTGATTTCCGCTAGTTAACCCTTTCACCCCCTTTTGCCAGTGTCACTAAGCGATAATTTTTCTGAACGCTGCATCAGTGTCGCTAGTGTCGCTAGGTAGCTAGTTATTTTTTTAGGTTCACCGCCAGGTTTTTATAGCGCTAGGTACCCCGATATACTACCCAATAATGGTTTTAACCCCCTGATTGCTGCTAGTTAACCCTTTCACCCCCTTTCACCAGCGATCACAGTATAAGTGTCACTGGTGACGCTGGTTAGCCAGTTAGTTATTTAGGTTCCCCGTCAGGTTTTTATATAGCGCCAGGGATCCCCATATACTACCTAATAAAAATTTGAACCCCCTGATTGCCCCTAGTTAACCCTTTCACCACTGATCACCGTATAAGTGTTACGGGTGACTCTGGTTAGTTTGTTTTTTATAGCATCAGGGCACCCACCATTTATTACCCAATAAAGGTTTAACCCCCTGATCACCCGGCGGGTGATATCAATTAGGTTTTAGGGTCAGGGTCTGCGTCGCCCCAGGCAGCGCTAGGTTAGTGCCAGTACCGCTAACACCCACACGCAAAGCATACACCTCCCGTAGTGGTATAGAATCTGAACAGATCAATATCTGATCTGATCAGATCTATACTAGCGTCCCCAGCAGTTTAGGGTTCCAAAAAAACGCATTGTTAGCGGGATCAGCCCAGATACCTGCTAGCACCTGCGTTTTGCCCCTCTGCCCAGCCCACCCAAGTGCAGTATCGATCGATCACTGTCACTTACAAAACACTAAACACATAACTGCAGCGATCGCAGAGTCAGGCCTGATCCCTGCCATCGCTAACAGGTTTTTTGGTAGCATTTTATATTCAAATCCGGAAGGCAGTGCTTGGTTTTCGGGGTCCCGTACGTGGCTAGGCTCCCAAAAAGTCCCCCACATGTGGTATCCCCGTACTCGGGAGAAGCAGCAGAATTTATTTTGGGGTGTAATTTGACTTCTGCCCATAGCATGTGTGAGCAATATATCATTTAGTGACAACTTTGTGCAAAAAAAAAAAAAGTTTGTAATATTCCCGCAACTTTTGGCAAAATATAAAATATTCCATGGACTCAACATGCCTCTCAGTAAATAGCTTGGGGTGTCTACTTTCCAAAATGGGGTCATTTGGGGGGGTTTTGTGCTATTTTGGCATTTTATGGCCTTCGAAACTGTGATAGGTAGTGAGGAGTTAAATCAAAAATTTGCACCCTTAGAAATCCTGAAGGTGGTGATTGGTTTTCGGGGTGCCGTGCGCGACTAGACTCCCAAAAAGTCCCACACATGTGGTATCCCCGTACTCAGGAGAAGCAGCAGAATGTATTTTGGGGTGTCATTTCACATATGCCCATAGCATGTGTGAGCAATATATCATTTAGTGACAACTTGGTGCAAAAAAAAAAAGTTTGTAATATTCCCGCAACTTGTGGCAAAATATAAAATATTCCATGGACTCAACATGCCTCTCAGTAAATAGCTTGGGGTGTCTACTTTCCAAAATGGGGTCATTTTGGGGGGTTTTGTGCTATTTTGGCATTTTATGGCCTTCGAAACTGTGATAGGTAGTGAGGAGTTAAATCAAAAATTTGCACCCTTAGAAATCCTGAAGGTGGTGATTGGTTTTCGGGGTGCCGTGCGCGACTAGACTCCCAAAAAGTCCCACACATGTGGTATCCCCATACTCGGGAGAAGTAGCGGAATATATTTTGGGGTGCAATTCCACATATAACTATGGCATGTGTGAGCAATATATCATTTAGTGACAACTTTTTGTAAAAAAAATTTTTTTTTTTTTGTCATTATTCAATCCCTTAGGACAAAAAAAATAAATATTCAATGGGCTCAACATACCCATCAGGGTAACATACCCATCAGCAATTTCCTTGGGGTGTCTACTTTCCAAAATGGGGTCATTTGGGGGGGATTTGTACTGCCCTGCCATTTTAGCACCTCAAGAAATGAGATCGGCAGTCATAAATTAAAAGCTGTGTAAATTCCAGAAAATGTACTCTAGTTTGTAGTTGCTATAACTTTTGCGCAAACCAAAAAATATACGCTTATTGACATTTTTTTTACTAAAGACATGTGGCTGAATAAATTTTGCCCTCAATGTATGACTAAAATTTAGTTTATTCGATTTTTCTTATAACAAAAAGAAGAAAATATCTTTTTTTTTTTTCAAAATTTTCGCTCTTTTTCCATTTATATCGCAAAAAAAAAAAAAATCGCAGAGGCAATCAAATACCATCAAAAGAAAGCTCTATTTGTGGGAAGAAAAGGACGCAAATTTCGTTTGGGTGCAATATTGCATGACCGCGCAATTACCAGTTAAAGCAGCGCAGTGCGAAATTGCAAAAAGACCTCTGGTCCTTAAGGTGTTTATTGGTCCGGAGCTGAAGTGGTTAATGTTGTAATTTTTTTCCCACAATTCTTTGCAAAATTAAGATTTTTCATTTTTTTTTTCTCCACAAAATTGGCATTGTAATAGGTTATTTCTCTCACGTGGCATGTGTATACCACAAATGACACCCCCCAAAAAATTCTGCTACTCCTCCTGAGTATTACAATACCACATGTGTGGGACTTTTTCACAGCCTGGCCACATAGAGAGGCCCAACATGCAGGTAGCGCCATCATGTGTTCTAGGAACATAAATTACACATCTAACTTGTTGACTATTTATTACACTTTTGAAGCACCAGGACAATGACACGTGACACTGATGACAGATGGCACTGATTCGTGGCAATGATGACACTTATACGTGGCACTGATGACACGTGGCACTGATGACAGATGGCACTAATATGTGGCACTGATGACAGATGGCACTATGTGGCACCTATACGTGGCACTGATACGTGGCACTAATACGTGGCACTAATACGTGGCACTGATGACAGATGGCACTAATACGTGGCACTAATACGTGCCACCGATGACAGATGGCACTAATACATGGCACCGATGACGTGTGACACTGATGACAGATGGCACTGATAAGTGGCATTGATGACACGTGAGACTGACAACAGATGGCACGTGACACTGACAGGTGGCACTGATGACAGATGGCACTAATACGTGGCACTGATGACAGATGGCACTATGTGGCACTGATGACAGATGGCACTTATACGTGGCACTTATATGTGGCACTGGGGGCAGGTGGCACTGGGGGCAGGTGGCACTGAGGGCAGGTAGCACTGGGGGCAGGTAGCACTGCTGGGGGAGGATGGCACTGCTGGGGGAGGATGGCACTGCTGGGGGAGGATGGCACTTTTTTTTTTTTTTTTTACTTTTTTTTTTTTCAACTCAAGGCAGAAAAGCCGTTCATCTCTCCCCTCTCACACTGTCTGTGTGAGGAGGGAGAGCAGCGCTGAGAGATGATCTCATATGTTTACATATGAGATCATCTCCCATTGCACACGCCGATCACGCTGTAAACGGCCGCTGTGATTGGCCGTTTACAGCGATCTGTGTTTGCCTGTCCCCGGGGGACACAGCGAACACAGAACTTCCACGATGCGCGCCCGCGGCGGCGCGCATTGCAGAAGTAAACATTAGGACGTCCAGGGACGGCCTCCCGGACGAACGCGCCTGCTCTACGGCTGTCATTCGGCTATAGGGCGGGCGTGAGGTGGTTAAGGACCAGCCTCATTTTGAGATTTTGGTGTTTAGAAGTTTTTTTTTTTTTTTTTTTGCTAGAAAATTTGTTAGAACCCCCAAACATTATATATTGTTTTTTTTCTAACACCCTACAGAATAAAATGTTGGTCATTGCAATACTTTTTTTTACACCGTATTTGCGCAGCGCTCTTACAAACGCACTTTGTTTTGGAAAAAAAAATCACTTTTTTTAATAAAAAAAAAATTACAACAGTAAAGTTAGCCCAATTTTTTTTTTAGATTGTGAAAGCTAATGTTACGCCAAGTAAATTGATACCCAACATGTCACGCTTCAAAATTGTGCCCGCTCGGGGGAATGGCGTCAAACTTTTACCCTTAAAAATCTCCATAGGCGACGTTTAAAAAATTCTACAGGTTGCATGTTTTGAATTACAGAGGAGGTCTAGGACTAGAATTATTGCTCTCACTCTAACGATTGCGGCGATACCTCACGTGTGGTTTGACCACCGTTTTCATATGCGGGCGCTACTCACATATGCGTTCACTTCTGCGCGTGAGCTCGTCGGGATAGGGCGCTTTAAAAAAAAGTTTTTTTTACATATTTATTTTACTTGATTTTATTAATTTTTTTCACTGTTTTAAAAAAAAGGGTTTTATTCCTATTACAAGGAATGGAAACATCCCTTGTAATAGAAAAAAGCATGACAGGTCCTCTTAAATATGAGATCTGAGGTCAAAAAGTACTCAGATCTCATATTTGGACTAAAATGCAAGAAAAAAATAAATAATTTTGACATTGAAAAAATGGCCCTTTAAGAAGTATGGGCGGAAGTGACATTATGACGTCGCTTCTGCCCTTCTATGGTATGGAGAAGGGTGGGGGCCATCTTCACCTCGTCTCCATACCTGGCCACGGACAGGTCCCGATTGCCTCCACTACTGCCGACGGCCCCGGTAAGCTGCGGCGGCGGGGGGGAGGCCCTCTCCCACCGTCGATAATGGTGATCTTGCAGCGAATCCGCCACAGAGACCACTCTTATTGTAAACAAGACTGGCTCCTGAAGAGATGGATACCTCAGTTGCTGCCGTTACCGAAATAACCATCTTCAAAGTGCTGACGTATATATGTACAGGAGCCGGTCGGCAAATAGGATGCCTACATGTCCCGGATTGCCTGGGACTGTCCCGCAATTGCCATCTCTGTCCCTGGTCCCGGGCACCTTCATTCCGGGACAATACAGTGTTCCGGAATGAAATTGAGGTCACAGCCACCACCTACTAACTAGCCTTCTAGCAACCAGTGACACTACAGACTCTCAATCTCTCAGTGAGGCCGGGAGCGAGGCCCACGCTTAGTGCTGCACTGCAGTCTCCACCCACATCGGCACCTCCCTCCTTCTCCGGTACCCAGCAGCAGGCACTGGCATTATATTCACTCTCCAGGCAGTGTCTCCTGTCCACCCACCTCCTTCCTCGGCTCCCACCGCCCGACAGCATGCAGAGGGAGTGACAGCAGCAGGGACTGGTCATCTAGTGTCTGTTAGGTGTGCTGCTGCTGGATCAGATCGATGGCTGCCGAGTGCCCGATTTCTCCTGCATCTGGTGGCAAGCTATGGGCAGCAAGTGCCACACTGTATCTGGTGGCAGGCTATGGGTGGCAAGTGCCACACTGTATCTGGTGGCAGGCTATGGGTGGCAAGTGGAAGAGTGTATCTGGTGGCAGGCTATGGGTGGCAAGTGGCACACTGTATCTGGTGGCAGGCTACAGTTGGAAAGTGGCAAACTGCGTCTGGTGGCAGGAAACAGTGGCAAATGACGGGCTGTATCTGTGGCAGGTGACGGTGGCAAGTAACAAGCTGTGTCTGGGGGCAGGCGACGGTGGCACGCTGTATCTGGTGCCAAGTGACAAGCTCAGGGTTCCCACTGATTTTGCATTATGGTGAGTTGAACTATTTCATGATCTATTACAATGTGGTAATAGAAATAATATAATTTGACCATCCTGACACCATATATAGCATGGTGTCGGGATGCCAATCATTCGCCCGACAAATCATTCTGCCACCAAATTCCCCGTCAACCCTGAGACTACATTGCCCCCTCATCTTTTTTTGAGAAGGGGGGTGTCTCTGAAGGGCAGTTTTGAAATGTGGTCACCCTATTGGCAAGTGGTTAAAAAAAAAACAAAAAAAACAGATGAGTACTGATGAATACTTCATCTGTTTTGACATGACTGAACTGATGAAATGAATGATCCGCATGTGTGAAAGGGGCCTAACTCTAAAAGGGTAACCTGTAAAGGGGTTTAAAGTGTCGCCTATGGAGATTTTTAAGTAACGAAGTTTGTGGGCATTCCATGATCCTTGATAGACACTGACTGGCATCCCTGGTGGGCTCTACTGGGCATCCTTGCTGGGTCTGCACTGTCAATCAATTAGCTGATTATCCCCCCCCCCCCCCCCTTCAGGAGAGCCCCAGATCGTCTCTCCTCTACTTGCACCTTGTCAGCAGGAATAGAGGAAGAGCTGATAAACGGCACTTCCTAGTTTTGATGTGACCAGCTGTGATTGGACAGAGCTGATCACATGATAAAGAGTCTACGTCTTAGGCTCTTTACTAGGATCGCAGATGCGGTGTGTCAACGACGCATCGCACTGCTGTCGCCCGTGCTGCGCACCCTTCCAGCTTATCCTGCCGCATGTCATATGACGCCCAGTCAGAATAATAGAGCCACTCTGCGGCCATCATGGCGAGCGGGAAGTGGTTAAAGTGTTTTTTTCCCCCCCAAAAAACATTATATATTGTTTGAAATACCGCTGCATAAATGCCTTGTGACATAAAAAAATGTCAACAATCCCATTTTTATTCCCTAGGGCAGTGATGGCGAACCTTGGCACCCCAGATGTTTTGGAACTACATTTCCCATGATTGCTTGACTATGATGCAGAGTGCATAGGCATCATGGGAAATGTAGTTCCAAAACATCTGGGGTGCCAAGGTTCACCATCACTGCCCTAGGGTCTCTGTTAAAAAAAAAAAAATCAATAAATAATGATTGGGGGGTTATAAGTACAGTAATTTTCTAGCAAAAACGATTGATTTAAACTTCTAAACAAAAAGTGCCAGAAAAGGCTTGGTCTTACAGTGGATAAACAGAATCGTAATATGTGCTATACACCTATCTCAAAAATAATTCAGAATTTTACATTGGACTGAATACTTTCTTTTTTTGGGGGTTTAAACTTGAAAACAAAAATCAAATGAGTTAATTTCTCAGCCATACATATGAATATTTACACAAGTGCCTGCAGTCGGGTGACAGCAATCCTCAGAGGGGAGATGATGTATTTGGTTTCAGCCCAAACTGCAGCTGTTGCTACGTCATTCCTACATTGGAACGTATGTGAATATTCACACTTATGTGAGTCCATTAAAAAAAAAAACCTGGAAACTTTAAGCCTGCTGTTGCTGACCTGTCTTTTTGAAAATGCCGCTTGCCTGACTGTCATTTTGTATCACTGAGCCTCAATAATTGGATTGTTCAGATTATATATTCATTTATTTCCAATGATCGTCAGCTTCATCTAATGGTCATAATGCAGTATTTTCCTGAACCACTGGCACCGCGGCTCAACCTACTGCTTTTACTAGTCCTGGCTGCCCATGTCAATCAGCCCTAATTGCACTGTCTTTTCACATGCATTTGGTATTGACAATGGTATCCTTGCATTTAACAAACATTGTGATGCATTTCTGACATGACATTAAAAGCTTTTTTTTTTTTTTTTTTGGTCTATCAGCAACTAGTGAGGCTCCAGATGCAAAACTATCATCGGAGAAGTGATTTTCATAGCAGGCTATTGTAGCAAAGTCTTTAGCCTCCTCCAGTCTGAGAGACTTCAGGGCCAAAGAAAGCTGACGCCCTTCTGTATGTGGTGGCTTGTGAGGCATGGTGGGTGCAAGGTGGATAAAGTTATTGGGCGCCAGACACTTCTTGGATGTAAAAGAGGTTTTTTTTTCTCTTAAGAGACCTTTTTTATATTTTGAGACTTCAATAGGACAGCCGTACAGGGAAAGGCCCTCAGCAAGGCACCGCATCTGCACATGCAGGATTGCTGTCTCCTATGGCAACAGTCTTTAACAGTTTGTAAAACAAATTGTTACAGTCCTCTTTGCTTCACTACAACTTCTACTTGTAGTATGACAGCCCCTTGAGTTCCTGGCCTCTCGCTGGACCCAGTGATTCACTGACTCCGAATCGCTGAAGCGCCTCAAAGCTTTGCGGTGGTATCTCTCTCAAGCGTCACCCACGCTTAGCACTCCAGATACTTCTCAAGCTTCACCCCTGCTAACCGGCTCAATCCCTGGCTTAACTCACAATGCTGCTCTGCAAGCATCACTTCCATTAATTGGGTCCCTGACTTGATCACCGCCTGAAGTTTCCAGATTCTCCACTGTGCCCATTCTATGAGAATGCTGCTCTGGTACTTGCTTCAGTTACTCACTGTGGTCCCTGGTAAAGATGAATGGTCCCTTTTTAATGGCAACAGTTTCCCTTCTACCTCTGACCATGACAGGTTCTCCGGCCGGCAGAACCGTCACTTCTGGTTGGACTACAAGCCACAATCCCAACCCTGTGCTGCCCTCTTTTTTCTGGATAGGCCTTCACACAGCCTGCCAGCCAGATGCCCTTGGGATAGGCCCAATCTCTAGCTTATCAGCCCAGGGCATGCGACACATGCCCACCCAGACAGCCGTCCAGGTGGCACAGAACATAGATCACCTGAATATATTGGCTCTCCCAACTAGGGTGACCACATTTCCAAACTGCCATTCAGGGACATTCCCCCCTCCCAGCATGCATCAGTCGATGATGTCACAAGGGGGTGGTGACATCACCGGGTGGCCCCGCCCCTTACTTATTTAAGAAATGACACTCGCAGTTGGCGGGTGACCGTGCCTGAGAGTGGAGCAGGGTTTATGTGCTACTTAGTGCCTTAGATAGAAAAAGCATTTGTTTCATGTATGTGAGCTCAATATTGCAGTTACAGGCAGCCCCTTTGTTTCAAAAAGTGCAATTGTTCTTTCAATATCAGGCTAAGATACATGAAACAAATGCTCTTTATTTCTAAGACAATAAAGTTGCATATAAAAAAAAACCTGTACTTTACACTACAAAAGGAATATAAATGACCTGAGGGATCTAGAGTTAACATTGGACATACACCAACCCACCTGTCCACTACACTGCCCCTACCTGTCCACTACACTAACCCACTACACTGCCCCACTACACTGCCCCTACCTGTCCACTACACTGCCCCTACCTGTCCACTACACTAACCCACTACACTGCCCCTACCTGTCCACTACACTAACCCACTACACTGCCCCTACCTGTCCACTACACTAACCCACTACACTGCCCCTACCGGTCCACTACACTGCCCCTACCGGTCCACTACACTGCCCCTACCTGTCCACTACACTGCCCCTACCTGTCCACTACACTGCCCCTACCTGTCCACTACACTAACCCATTACACCGCCCCTACCTGTCCACTACACTGCCCCTACCTGTCAACTACACTAACCCACTACACCGCCCCTACCTGTCCACTACACTGCCCCTACCTGTCCACTACACTGCCCCTACCTGTCCACTACACTGCCCCTACCTGTCCACTACACTGCCCCTACCTGTCCACTACACTGCCCCTACCTGTCCACTACACTGCCCCTACCTGTCCACAACACTGCCCCTACCTGTCCACAACACTGCCCCTACCTGTCCACAACACTGCCCCTACCTGTCCACAACACTGCCCCTACCTGTCCACTACACTAACCCACTACACTGCCCCTACCTGTCCTCTACACTGCCCCTACCTGTCCACTAACACTAACCCACTACACTGCCCCTACCTGTCCACTACACTGCCCCTACCTGTCCACTACACTGCCCCTACCTGGCCACTACACTGCCCCTACCTGGCCACTACACTGCCCCTACCTGGCCACTACACTGCCCCTACCTGGCCACTACACTGCCCCTACCTGTCCACTACACTGCCCCTACCTGTCCACTACACTAACCCACTACACTGCCCCTACCTGTCCACTACACTGCCCCTACCTGTCCACTACACTAACCCACTACACTGCCCCTACCTGTCCACTACACTGCCCCTACCTGTCCACTACACTAACCCACTACATTGCCCCTACCTGGCCACTACACTGCCCCTACCTGTCCACTACACTGCCCCTACCTGTCCACTACACTAACCCACTACACCGCCCCTACCTGTCCACTACACTGCCCCTACCTGTCCTCTACACTGCCCCTACCTGTCCACTACACTAACCCACTACACTGCCCCTACCTGTCCACTACACTGCCCCTATCTGTCCACTACACTAACCCACTACACTGCCCCTACCTAACCTACCAGTCCACTACACTGCCCCTACCTGTCCACTACACTGCCCCCACCTGTCTACTACACTAACCTACCAGTCCACTACACTGCCCAACCTGATCCCTACATTGACATACATGTCCACTACACTGCCCTACCTACCTTTCTAAACTGCCCCACCTGTGTCCACTACACTGACATACATGTCAACTACACTGACCTTCCTACCTGACCCACTACACTCCTTCCTGCACTACTCCCCCACACATGTACAATCCAGGTAGATTTGTGGATTTTGCTTACCTGTCTCCAGGGCCTCCCTCCATGATGATCACCCATCAGATCAGTGCACTCCCCCAGCTGTTCCTCTGTATCCCACGCTGCGTGCACACTCATCTGCGCTAAGCACCGCACCGCCCCTCACGCACACAGCAGCCGCCCGAGTTCCGCACCTGAGGAATCATGGGGAACAGGCTGTACCACAGGAGTCCCTTGGTGGGGGGAGTGTGCTGCGGAGGAGTGCCTTGCCCGGGACATGCCTAACTGAATGAAATTCTAAGGTGGTGGGTGGGGCTGGAGTAAACACTTGCACAGTTGGGCCACTCTTGGGTCAGCAGTAATCATGGCAGCACAGGAATGATGTTGCACTCGGGACAGAGCACTGCCCCCACGCTACACCACTGGGGCTGCCCGGGCCAGATGACATCATCGGCAGATGCAGAATAGCTGACGGGCTGCATCTGTTTCATTGCGGGACACTGTATTGTCCCGGAATGAAGGTGCCCGGGACCCGGGACAGACCTGCCAATTGCGGTAATGTCCCGGGCAATCCGGGACATGTGGGCACCCTACTCCCAACAGGCCAAGGGATTAAAAGCCCCTTGGCTGAGATACCCCATATACCCATAACCTGACCTTGGGTTGTCCTCCTCATATCTAGTACCACCAAGTACCCGGCCTCCTAGCGATAGAAGAGAAAAGTGCAACCAGGCCAAACTTAGGGAGAAATCAATGGATCTCTAGCAATTGACCAGGGTAACTTTTGTGAGGAGATCCCTGACTAAACCCCAGGGCACTACACTATGGTTCTCCAAGATCAAGAGCATATTTTGAAGGCCTATAGCCTGCTTTAGAAGAGAAGGCTCTTTCATGGATGCTGCACAAAATATGCCGACCAGACCTAGGAGATGTTTTCCATCCACTAGTTAATGGTCCATTGGGTGGTGGTTGTGAGGGAGAGTCATTTTAATGAGGGCTACTGAACACAACACATTAAGGTCTCTCTGGCTGGTAAGTGGCAGCCACCCCCAGAAAGAGAAACTATACTGGAGAGCAGCGGGGTCAGCTAACTCTTGCTCAGGGAATTACAACACCTTGGCTTGCTGTTTTTCCTTAGAAAGGATGTTTGGCTTATCCCCCCTTCCTTTACCACTCCCTACCTCCTCGGTTCCAATGGGGGCCTTTGGAGTTTCAATTAGAGCGAGACCAACTGAAAGCAAACAGCTTCTGTGCTTTGTTTAGAAAACTCATAATGTTCTGTGACACCAGCATCATAGGTGCACTTTTTGTATAATTATTTTTTTGTAATTAAAAAATGTTATACACAGAGTAAGAAACCACTTAAAGGGCCACCTCCTGACCCTTTAAGTGGTTTCGGGTGTCAGGAGGAGTTTCTGATCATATGACTGCCGTGATTGGCTACAGTCCATATTCCCATTGCCGCGCAGCACCCCTTCGACAGGCATGGGATGTCCCCGCGTGGCTCCGAAATGTTGCAATAAACTGTTTTATTTATAATGGCTGCAGTTGGGCTCTATTCTTTTCAATGGGTCACATTCGGCGGTGGTACTGCCCACCAAATGCAACACGCCGTTTGTTCTTGCCACAGCTGTGAAGCAAAGACTTTTACCTGTAGCAAGGCTACAGCCTCGAGCAGCTGCATTTCCTTGTTTAGGCAGTCTGTAAAGGGGGAAGTTGGTTAAAAACTGTGGCTACACCACCTCATCTTAACATCCTATGGCCAACTATATGAATGAGCCCTGAACATATTGCCTCCTCGCTGCCTGTCAAACACCCTCTGAAAAGCTATCCACAATGGATTGCTCTCTCTAGCGGGCAATGCTTGCATTACCGAGCACCTTCTGGAAGAATCCGCTGTGTGGCCAGGGAGGGGGAGCAAGTGTCCTGCCAGTAGTGTGCCCATGCCTTATATATGGACACCCCAAGACCAGCAGGAGGAAGTGTAGAGGCGGCTGGGAAATGAACAGAATGCAGGAATGAGACTGTAAAGCACAGCCAATGTACTTCATTTAGAGTATTCTCTAAGTCAGATGAGTCCAGACTTTCAAAACCGCCGGTAACCACCTGATGAAAAGCAATGGCAGCTCTCTGCTTTTCATTACTTTATGCCTGCTGAGCTGATCAGTCAATGCTGTCACATCTGCTGATTCTTGCTGCTTGGATCCAGTGTCTGCAGGTAATTGCCTGTGTGAAGGAGGCTTAAATCATTACTTTTCAGGGGTTTTTTTTCTTACTCGCTGCCAGCAGGTGGTGCATTCACCCTTCTGTGCTCAGCAAGTATGATTTATACAAGGTTTCATTTTCCCTTCACCATATTCACTATGAAAACTATATATATTATAGTTGTGAAAAGTTGCTGTAGGTTATGGAGCCTGCGCAATGTTTGGATGTAACGTAATTTCTGAGTGAAAGAGAGAAGCAAGAGATCTTGCTGTGAGAGAACTCATCATATATGCTCACAAGATTGATCATGTATTAATTTTCTAAAAAAAAAAAAAATTAATAAAAAGAAATGTCCCTTACATTGATGGTCAGTGGGAAGAATGTCCCTCCATTGGTGATCAGTGGGAAGATTGTGACCGTCACCACCAATCCCTTCACTGGCTTCCCCTACCCCCTACCCCTCCCCTAAAATTCTAAATGCTAACCATAACATACAAAGCCATCTACATCACCAACCTCATCTGCAGATATCGCCAAAATCGTCCCCTCCATTCCTCCCAGGACCTCCTGCTTTCTAGCTCCCTTGTTACCTCCTCCCATGCTCGCCTTAAAGACTTCTCCAGAGCCTCTCCCATCCTCTGGAACTCCCTGCCCCAGTTTGTCCGATCAGCCCCTACCCTGTCCACCTTTAGGAGATCCCTGAACACTCATTTATTCAGGGAAGCCTATCCCGCACCCACCTAACAACTGTCCCCGAGCCACCCCCATCAAATCATTCTCTGCAGCTATTACCTTTTGTACCACCACCCCCTCCCTTTAGAATGTAAGCTCTACAAGCAGGGCCCTCCTGTACCTTTTGTATTGTACTGTAATTGTGTTGTCCCCCCCTATACATTGTAAAGCGCTGCGTAAACTGTTGGTGCCATATAAATCGTGTATAATAATAATAAAAAAATACTGCCCCCCTTTACATTGTTGGTCAGTGGGAAGCCTCCCCCCCCTTTACATTGGTGGTCAGTGGGAAGACTGCCACCCTTTGCATAGGTCAGCAGTAAGAAGACTGCCCTTTTACAGATAGCTAAAAAGTTGTGACCATTACTGTCAATGGTTACTTATCTTGTGCAAAATCTTAGTTTTTACACAATTTGTTAGATGGCGTCATTCATTTTTCGCTGGCAAACTGGTAAATGTGCTGTGAAAAAAAAAATCGTTTTGTTTGTTCTGTGCAAATTCCTTCAACGTACATCTTAATATAAAAGCTACTTATAAATTGGAGCAGTTGCCATTATTGTGTAGCGCTGCTCCTGTAGGAGCTGCAGCACTACTGTCCAGGTCTTTATCCCACAGCCAGGCTCAGTCACATTTTTCCTTTTAATGACCAGTTGAGGGAATTATGTGGGATACTCCAAAAACTATGTACAGCTTGAGGACTTGGGTATTCTTTCAGAACGAGCTATGTTAAAATAAGTGCTTGTAACGGTAGACTTCAGCTTTGAAGTAGTAGTAGTAGTAGTAGTAGTAGTCAACTGTAATTCCCTTTCTTAAGCCCCATACACACTATCAGATTTTCTGCTAAGTTTTTCCTTCAGATTTACCAAAACCATATAATCTGAGGTAAAACCTTAGGAGCTTCAATGTGTATGCAATCAGGCAGGTCCTTCTACTACATGGTTTTGGTAAATCTGAGGGAAAAACTCAGAAGAAAATCTGATAGTGTGTATGGGGCTTTAGAGTTACCAGAGCAGAGTCCCATTACGTAGAAGATTAGATGGACAAAGCTCTTCAGGACACCAGCCAGTGTCCCCTTTAACTAGACCCACAGCTCACTTTCCAGCACCAGAGGGATGGCAAAAGCACCAAGGAGCCCAAGATCTTTTCAAGCATTTGTACTCGCACAAGGCCCAAGGACAGCTGGTTGCCTCCTTCCAACTTCCAAATGACACTTTACTCCGGTGATACCAGACAAGATCTTCAGTGGACAGCCTCCTCAGTCAGCTTTCTCTAGCTCCAGAGGCTCAGCATCCAGGCCCTAAGGTCGCCCACCTGAGACCTCACAACAGCAGACAGCAACATTGCCTGGAAGGGCAGTGTACCCTCCAGGCAGAACTAATCCTCTCTAGGAAACGACCCCAAGCTCAGTGTGCTCACAGAATATATACAGTTTCCCAGCCAGCATGTCTTCAGAGCCTACCTCTCTGGGATAGGCCAAGGCTGTATCAATATGCATAGCTCAACACTTATTTTCCAGACATTTCTCAAGTTCTCTAGATGCAGAGGGAGCTATCAGACTGGCAGAAGCTGAACACACTAAGTAGACCTGACTAGCAGAATGTACCTGCACTGAGTACAGTGAGCAAACAATGCTTTTACCTAACAAACAATCACAGCCACACCAACTACAGTGTGGCAACTAAATTTACCTATCAAACCTAGCACCTATTTAGGAGGGCGCTACATCTGTTAAGGTTGGTTTTCAGTTGGATGTCTGCCCCCTTACAGATGGATAAAATATGGTGACTATTTATTTCAGTCAGTGGCGACCTGTCTATAGAGGGCACACGGTTACCACCCCCCCATCCATGTGCCCAGCCCCCTGATCTACATATCAGGGTGCTGGACTATGGATTCCAGTGGGGGGAGTGTTGTTTTTTTTTTTTTTTTTTTTTTTAAGCACCCGATTAGAGCCAGAGGCTGTAATAGGCTTCAAAAAATTGTGGGCTCAGCCCCCGATTTGCACTGCGCCCCGAGCCAACCCAGTTGTGTGATGATAGCGAATAAATTTTCGCTATTTTCACATTAAAGTTCCTCCCAGCCAATCAGGAGGCAGGTCGTGAGACCTGTTTCCCGACTGGCCAAAGCATCAGGCGATCCTATTCGATGCCTAGTGCTTGGGACAGAGGAACAGAGAGGAGGCACGCGGCAGAGGAAGCCTCGGGAGGAACAGACGCCAGAGCCGCTGCCAGCACCCCAGGAGAGGAGTAAAGTACACCACAGCCTGCCAGCCCTAGATCATTTAGGTGCCTGACCACTGGCTGCCCAGGGTGGGGTTTGTCAGTGCCACGCCACTGGCCTCCTGGAGTGTCAGTGCGGCTCCATGGACCACCCTGGAGGGGGGTGCTGTCAATGCTGCGCCACCAGCTGCCTGGAGGGGCGGGGGTAGGTGCTTGTTTGCCGCCCCCCCAAATGAAAAACCCACCAGCCACCACTGGTGTCAGTGGTTACTTTATCTGAGAGGCAGAAACTGGAACCCCTAGCAACCTCTGTCTGCCACAGAACTTTGGTTAACCGCTTGCCGCCCATATAACTTATACAGCGGCAAGGTGGCACTGGTTCCCCCGGATCAAGTACCTAAAATGTGATCCAACACTTCTGGGTCTCAGACAAACGCACGTGCTACCATGACCCACATCCGCTATAATTATACACAGTGGGAGCTGATCTGCGGTTACCGCAGACTCGATGCCTGCTGGCACCCGCCAACCATTCAGCACAGAGGCAGAATGGCAGTAGGGGAGACATGGGACAAGGATCCATGTCTCCCCCTAGTAAAAGCACCTCCCAAACAGTACACAAACACACTAGCTAGGCACACACTTAACCCTTTGATCGTCCCTGATATTTAACCCCTTCCCAGCCAGTGTCATTAGTACAGTGACAGTGTATATTTTTAGCACTGATCACTGTTGGTGTCGCTGGTCTCCCAAAAATGTCAGGGTTCGACTGTCTGACACAATATCACAGTCCCATTATAAGTCACTGATCACCGCCATTACTAGTAAAAATAAATAGATAGATAAATAAAAATATCCCATAGTTTGGAGACAATATAACTTTTGCGCAAACCAATCAATATAAGCTTATTGGGATATTTTTTTACCAAAAATATGTAGCAGAATACATATTGACCTACGTTTATGAAGAAGTTTGATTTTTATTTTTTTTGTACATTTTTTAAATTGGATATGTTTTAGCAGAAATTAAAACAAAATTTATTTATTTTTTCAAAATTGGCGGTCTTTTTCGTTTATGGTGCAAAAAATAACCGCAGAGGTGATTAAATACCACCAAAAGAAAGTTTTATTTGTGGGATAAAGGACATATATTTTATTTATGTACAGCGTTGTACGACCGCGCAATTGTCAGTTAAAGTAACGCAGTATCGCAAAAAATTGCCTAGTCAGGAAGGAGGTAAGTGGTTAAGAAAGGCTGCCCTACATTAGATCATCCTGTGATAGGTCACATGAATGTGCCTCTGAAAAATAGTAAAGATCCACAAATGTATACTGCTATAGCTGTTTTATATTTAATCGTCCTGTCCTGGCTCTTACTGGATAAGGGAGTGGAGATTCTTGTTAATTTGTCATAGCCTTATGATATGATATTTCAAAGCAGGAATTATTGTTACCAGAGCTGCTTTCAAGGGTGACTATTGTTGTAGTGTGTGTGTGTGTGTGTGTGTGTGTGTGTGTGTGTGTGTATGTATGTATGTGTATATATATATATATATTAGGGCTGCGGAAATTAACGATTAATTGTTCGATTAATCGTTAATTTCTTTGATCGATCAAAATTATTTTGATCGAGGACGATCCGCGGAGTGAGCTCCGCGGTCACGCCCATAGGAAAGGCCGCGGCTTCGGCCTAGCTCCGGAGCCGCGGCCATCTTGGTCCACCCGACGGCGGCTTAGTAGTGGCGCGCTGACGTCATCATCGCCCGCCTGTTTGTTCCGTCTACTCTGAAGATGGATGGGTCTGCCTGCTGTCTATTCCGGACAGAGCAGACAATCGTTAATATTAAGGTATTGGGGAGATGTGGGCAGTAAATTATGGGGTAGATGTGGACATTACAATATGGCAGAAATGTGGGCAGTACAGTATGGCAGAGATTTGGGCAGTACAGTATGGCGGAGATGTGGGCAGTACAGTATGGCAGAGATGTGGACATTACAATATGGCAGAGATGTGGGCAGTACAGTATGGCAGAGATGTGGGCAGTACAGTATGGCGGAGATGTGGGCAGTACAGTATGGCAGAGATGTGGGCAGTACAGTATGGCAGAGATGTGGGCATTACAGTATGGGGGGAGATGTGGACATTACAGTATGGGGGGAGATGTGGACAGTACAGTATGGCGGGAGATGTGGATATTACAGTATGGCGGGAGATGTGGATATTACAGTATGGCGGGAGATGTGGATATTACAGTATGGGGGGAGATGTGGACAGTACAGTATGGCGGGAGATGTGGATATTACAGTATGGCGGGAGATGTGGATATTACAGTATGGCGGGAGATGTGGATATTACAGTATGGCGGGAGATGTGGGTATTGCAGTATGGGGGGAGATGTGGATATTACAGTATGGCGGGAGATGTGGGTATTGCAGTATGGGGGGAGATGTGGATATTACAGTGGGGACTATATATGGTGGTGTTCCGAAAAATTATCCAATCCGTGACTCTGATCTGAGGAATGATCCAAACTGTGAGTTTTTTGATCTGTTGCACCCTTAATGTCCGTGACATCACCGGACAGCCTGGACAGTGTATATTTTTTGTGGAAATTGAAATTCCTTAGTGTTCAGCTTGCATACGGGGGGGGGGGGGGGGGGGGTTTATTAATTTTTGCACTGATTGCATATTTCTTTCTGCTTTTATAGCCTGGACAGTGAGACTTACCCTGCTGAATGCGTGCAAACTGCACCCACTGGATTGCGATACCTATCTGTGGAGCAGGAGGATGCATCAGGCTCCATCAAGGGAAGGGGGCAAAAAGGGAAACGTTCTGTGAGAACTTGAAAACCTCCACTGTTAACAATGTGACGGAAAGAGATCCTTGGCGTTCTATATAACATTTTAATTTACATAGATGTTTAGACAGTAAACAACAATGGCGAGCAATGAAAGCAACGTTGCAGTTAAGCATATAAGCGGAAAGTTGAGCAAGCATTTCATTTTTAGACTAACTGCTGATGGCAAAGTAGACGATGGCAACAAAGTTTACTGCATTCACTGCAATAAACAGTTTGCTTTTCGTGGTTCAAATACATCGCTGACGTACCACCTACAGCACAAACATCCACTTAAGTATCAACACGTTGTCAACAGTGACCGGCAGAAGAGTTCTTCAGTACAATCAATATCTAATTTCTTGTCGTCTCAGTCAAACAAGCCTATAAGTGACAAAGTTTCTGCGGACTTGAAAATTGCTATTGCTCAGTGGATTGCCAGTTCAGGACGTCCAACAGCAATTGTGGAAGATGATGGACTACAAACAGTACTACGTATAGCTCTTCAAAACCAGACTTATAAGTTACCCACTCGCCGTACCATCGATGCTGTAATTGGTCAGATGTACAACGAGAAACTAACACAGCATAAGAAAGCTATAGAAAGTATTCACAGTATTGCTCTCGCTACTGACTTTTGGACCTCAAACAACAATGAATCATACTGTGGTATAACAGGACACTGGATTGATTCCGACTGGAAACTGAGATCAGTAGCTTTAGGTTGCTTACTTGTGGATGAACGACACACTGCTGAAAACGTTGCCAGTTTCTATAAAGAGTTTGCTGCAACATGGAACATCACCGATAAAATATGCTGTATCATAACGGACAATGCACGAAACATGGTTGCTGCTATCGGACAAACGGATTACAGTCACATACCATGTATCGCACATTGTCTTCAACTTAGCATATTAGCAGGTTTGAAGGCAGCTGACTCATCACCTCTTGTGGCAAAATGTCGACACTTAGTTGGACATTTCAAGCACAGCTCGGCCAACACATCTGAACTGAAGAGCAGCCATTCCAGTGTCTCTTCGCCGAAAGATGTCATGTTCCACAAATTGCAACAGGATGTGGCAACTCGTTGGAACAGTACCTACATGATGTTAGCCAGATTGCTGGAAGTCAAAGATGCCATAATGCAGTATCACATTGATCATCCAAAAAACTACAGTGGACCAAAACTGACAGAGTCAGATTGGGACAAAATGGCCAAATATACATCAGTCTTAGGTTCACTTGCAGATGCTACGGAATATGTTGGGGGGGAACAATATGCGACATGTTCTGCCGTTCTTCCATTACAGGCCTTTTTGCGTAGACTGTTAATAGTTAATGATGACGATCCAGGTTATATTGGACGATTCAAAACTGCAACATTGAACGACTTCACAAACAGAATTGAAGGCATTGATGCTTTGACAATATTGCAAATGGCTGTGGCTTTAGATCCACGTTACAAGAAACTCACCTGTTTAAGAAGAGAGAAACGCGAAGCAGTGTGGACAGCATTGTCGAATGCATGCAGGGCCTTCCACGATAGAACACAGCCAGCAGGACGTCCAACAGACTTAGAAGGAAAAAGCAATGATGAGACAAAAGTACCTGTGCCGAAGAAACAAAAACTTACTCTGTTGCTGAGCGACTCTGAATCACAATCCTCAGCTGACGAATCAGATGCAGTACACAGTGTACAGGCCGAGCTGACGCGGTACCAAGTAGAAGCTCCCATTCCAGAAACGGAGGATCCGCTCATGTGGTGGAAACTTAATAACCATCGTTTTCCTGTCCTAAGCAGTTTTGTGCAGACAATTCTTTGTGTACCGGCAACATCTGTTCCGTGTGAAAGACTGTTCAGTTCTTCAGGGTATATCGTAAATAAAATGCGATCCTGTCTGCTTCCAGAAAATGTAAACACCCTGGTATGTCTTCGTGACTGGCTAAAGTGATGCCTAGATATACTAGATACGTTTTATAAGTTAAACTAACTTTCTACATTGTTCTTTAAGTTTAATAAAAAAAAAATTGAAAAAACTGTATGTGCGTTTATAATTAATCGAAATTAATCGATTAATCGATTAAAAAAAAATAGATTAATCGAACACAAAAATTTTAATCAGTAACAGCCCTAATATATATATATATATATAATCTCTATCAATAGTATAATTTTTATTTTTTTGTGCACTGCCTGCAGAGCATGCACAGTGCAGTGTACTGTGTGCAGTCTGCTCTCAACATCTGTAATAGACTTTCTTAAACGGTAACTCCGCTTTCGTGGGAAACAAAATGGCAAATAAAGAAAAAGTAATATACTGTATAAAAGTGCGACACAAGTCATATTGTAATTTAATGTTATTAAAAATTACCGTTCCTTTTCAATCTACAGCTCTGCGATTTTCTGAAAATGCAATGTGTACAGAACGCCCTCCCAGAAACATCACTTCCTGCTTGTGTGATTGGCTCGCTGATTTTCCTAGAAGTCTGCACCAAGATACCAAGTCAGATTTTCAGCATTCTCTGCAACAAAAATCGAATTTTTGGTGAAATACTTTCAATAGGAAATCACGGCTAAAGGGATGCAGACCCAGAAGCCTCCCTCATTAGAGCCCTGCAGGTGCACAGCTGGTTGATAATTATGAAACCACTCCCATCAAACTCACTCAGCACAGAGGAACAAACAGTGATTTCTTAAGAATAACAAAAGGTAGGAATCTGCAACAAAGTTTTGTTAAAATATTTGTAATGTACATAGATCACCCAGAGGGGAATGGTTTTTTCTCAACGTTAGGAGTTTTTTTTTTTTTTTTTAACATGGAGGGACCCATGAACACATTTCTTGTCTCCAGGAAGGTCTGCTAATAATTACTATATCTACATCTCATGGTAAATTTTAGTGTGATGGTTACTGGGAAAAATACTCTATACTCTTGTGATCATTGCAAAGAATCCCCCATTAACAGATAGCTAAAGAGATCATTGGTGTCAGTGGTTACTTATCTGAGAGGCATAAATTGCTCATTGCTCAAGGAACCCCTAGCAACCTCAGGAGGAACCATGGTTGGGAAAGGCTGCTCTATAAGGTGCCAAGAATGGAGCCAAGATGAAATGCTTACCTTCTTCCCTGCCCCAGAGATTTTACTGTGTGGTCCTGCTAAGCACCTTTGCAAGCAAAACATCTTGGCTGGGTCTTCTTCCTACGTCATATGCCTAATCATTCTCATTGTGAGTCTGTACTCCATTGGATGGCTGAAGGCCACCATTAGTATGGGATAGTTATAGAAATGGATGGGGCCGCGGCACACTACTTGACACTGCCACCTGGCCCAAAATGGACCTGGGATTGTGGAACGGCGGGCTGCAGTGATTGGGACATATAGTTTCACTTTAGGCTATCAGTCTTAATGTACCAGGAGGCTGGAAGATCTATTTGCCAAATCTCAACTTCAATATAGAAAATTGGCCTCTGGCATGCCAACTACTACATCTTCTTACTGGTTAGCAGGGGCGTAACTATAGGGGGTGCAGCAGTCGCGACCGCAACTGGGCCCTGTGATGCAGGGGGCCCATGCAGCCCCCTCTACATATGGCCAGCAGCAGCATAGGCAGCTAGGGGTACCAGTGCACCATGCACACGTGTGGCTGGAGGTGGAGGGTGACTAGCAGAGCTCCATGCTCGACTATCGCACTGGCTGCTCTTTAGTTGTGCATTCCCCGCATGACCTGTGTCCTCAGCCGGCTCCTCAGAGTACCCCTCTCCTGCTCCATGCATTGCCACTCAGTCCGATGTCTGTTCTCCCCAGCCAGAGTCCCGCCCCCCCCTGAGTCCGGCCCACACTGCACTGTATACTTCTCCCAGGTAAACAAACTTTAAGCCCACAATGCAGTGCAGCCCTAAGAGAGACGGCTCCCCAAAGAACACTGCAATAAGCTGATCGCCCGTCCAGCACACTGGATGGGGCGCAAGCCAACATGGTTGACTGCGTGGCCTACAGCTTGGTCATGGTGAGTGAGAGGACCCCATCCCCCACACACCATTACATACCCCCCTCCATCTCCCCCTGGGGACAGGGACCCCTTCTCACGTGGGGACAGGGACCCCCACCTCCCCAGGAGACAGGGACCCCTTCTCACCTGGGGGCAGTAACTTCATCTGCCCTGCACAAAAGGACCTCATCTTTTCTGGGGATGGGGACTCCATCCTGCCTAGGGACAATCCCCCAATGGGGCACCTAAAAATAAAAAAAATAATAAAAAAAACTACTGATACCAGTGGTGGAACTACAGGGCTCACAAAGGTCATACCTGTGACCACACCCTGGAGTTCCACCGCCAGTCTCGGAGAGAAGGGCCCTGGCTGGGGTTCAGGGGGGCCCTTCATGGTTTCTTGCATCGGGGCCCTGAAGGTTCTAGTTACGCCACTGCTGGTTAGTGAAGCTACCCATCAAATTGGGAAACCAATATTAAGATGTAGGGGGCAGGAGGGAGTGTGCCATAGCACCCTGGTGTGCCTTCTGGATTCTTCAGGGGTGCCTTGGCAAAATGCCCAAAAACTGTCAACAAGCTGGCGGGTGGATCAAGCCTGTCTTTTTGTTACACATAGCCACAAATTGTTTACTGTTATATATTAGTTTCTTCTAGGGGTGTACATACAGGGGTTACCATTGCGACCCGGCCCCATCCTCCAGGCATTTCGAGGAACCGTTCCTTCCATGTTGCCGCTGAATGACCGATTCTTCTCCTCTCCCATCTGCAGACATTCAGCGGCTGCAGGAAGGAAATGGAAGGCATCAGTGCCGCTCCCGCCACCTCCCTATCCCTGTCCTGCTGCCCTGGGCCCCTGTGTGCTTCAGTGACCCCCCTCGCCCCCTGCAGCACTCCTGGGTTTTCCCCCTCCCAACGGCTACTGTGGGGTATGTGTCAGGATGGAGAGTGGGAAAGGGGCTGGTAAATGATACATTTACCGGCCCCTTCCGTGTCTTAATGAATAGAGTCAGTGATTGGTATCAATCACTGACTCTGGGTGTTTTTTTATTTTTATTTTTTTATTCATAGCTGAGGCATAGTAAACTGTGTTTTACTATGCTTCAGTTTATGAATGAACAGGAAGCTTTTTATTTAGTGGGCTCCTGTGTTAAACAGGACTTGTCATTGGTGATCTGCCCATAATGCCATAGTTTTGGGTAAACCTACTTTTTAAAACCCAACTCCATACAAAATTGTATATTTTGTTTTGGCTAGGTCTGTGAGGGGTTTGATCCATTGTCAGATTTTTATTGCGGTCTGCGTCCTTTTTGGAGAAATTACTACTACTTGTCAGGACTGGAGGTAATGAGTCCCTCCAATGGCTGGGGACAAAGACAAACATACATTTTTTTGTATTGCTGTCCTGGTGACACTTATACTGCCCATTACTTGTACAAGTCTTACACAGGAAGTGACAAAAAGTCTGAGAGAAACAAAAACTCGACGGAATCTGTAATTCTTATCTGCTCCATCAAAACAAAAAAAAAACCGTAAAACAAAATTGTAATGTTGCGATTTAAAACACCCTTGGATAGCAAGCATTTAATATACACCAGTTTTTGCGCTAATGAAGACCTCATGGGAACCTGTCCGGGGGAGAGAGAGAGAGAGAGAGAGAGAGTTCATAGGGCCAAAAAATCACTGTAGACCACAGTTTTTTGGAAAGAGGAGGCTATGCCTCTGAAACGCGTCGTCCTGGCAGCCGCTATCCAATCCGTTTCTTGGATATCCAGCAGAGATGGAGAGTCCTGATGCCAGTTTTGCCTGAGCCACACATGCGCTGTTCATTCCAGCCAGCAGTGTGTCAGCTTGGAGAGCGGCCACTCCTGGGGTTTTCAAGTGCCGCCAACAGAGCCTGGAGCTGGTTCAACAAAGGAGCGGCGCCATCCATCCTTCCATGGGTTGATGGATGTGTCAGCAGAATTTTGTGACAAGCGTGGTGCAAGTTTGTAATTGTGAGTGCAATTGTAGATTTAGTTTCTCTACATACACTATATCGTTAAATGTATTGGGTCGCCTGCCTTTACACGCACATTAACTTAAATTAATGTCATCCCAATCTTAGTCCGTAGGGTTCAATATTGAGTTGGCCCACCTTTGCAACTATAACAGCTTTAACTCTTCTGGAAAGACTGTTCACAAGGTTTAGGAGTGTGTCTATGGGAATGTTTGACCATTCTTCCAGAAGCGCATTTGTGAGGTCAGGTACTGATGTTGGATGAGAAGGTCTGTCTCGCACTCTCCGCTCTAATTCATCCCAAAGGTGTTCTATCGGGTTGAAGTCAGGACTCTGTGCAGGCCAGTCAAGTTCCTCCACCCCAAACTCGCTCATCCATGTGTTTATGGACCCTGCTTTGTGCACTGGTCCAAATCATTTGTTGGAGGGGGGGATTACGGTGTGGGGTTGTTTTTCAGGGGTTGGGCTTGGCCCCTTAGTTCCAGTGAAGGGAACTCTTAAAGCGTCAGTATACCAAGACATTTTGGACAATTTCATGCTCCCAATTCTGTTGGAACAGTTTGGGGGTGGCTCCTTCCTGTTCCAACATGACTGCACACCAGTGGCATTTAGAAAGTCAGTATTTGTATAGGAAATTCAGGAGCCCACGCAGTTCACACTAATTCTGCAGCATAATCATGCGTTTTTCAGTGCATTTTTTTTTGTGTCTGTGTGCACGTTTTTGATGCTTTTTCTTTCTTTTTTTTTTTTTTTTGTAGGACCTTGCTAAAAACGCCAAAAAAAGCCTGTGCATGCATTTTTCATGTGCTCCCATTGAAGTCTGCAAGACCAAAAAATGTGTCTGCGCTTTTCAAAAAAAATGTTCTGCACCAGATTTTGCATTGATATGAACGGGCACCACAGGGAATAATGTCATTTGCATTTTCATGTTGTGTGGTGCAGTGCAACAGCAGATGCAATTGAAATTGCACTAATGAGTAGAGGGATGCATTTACACAGAAGGCACTGTATGTGCCATTTTATTCTTTCACTTGACCCTTCCCCCACACAGAACTGCGGGGGGGGCCCGGAATTTCCTCTACAAATACTGGCTTTCTAAATGCCAGTATTTCTATATAAATGCCTTCACATAGCATGACAAGTGGCACCAGGCACTCTGGCTTTGGCATTCAGACAAGGAATGTGCTTATTCTGCCCATGTCTGAGGGGTTCTGGTGGTTCTCTGGAAGGGGATGGTAATAATATGGCAACTTATGGTGCTTGCATTACAACTGTACTTTTATTCTATTTCACGTCAGGGTTTACTTTAATTGAATTTTACCAAAAATATACCATGTTCACTAAATGTTCTAGTTTGTAATCATAATTTGAAATCTAATCTTCACCTTCATTTCCTCTTATTGGTATAAATAAATGCCCTTTAAAAACAAATTTCAGTTCTGCTTTTCGATGGCAAAAAAAATTGCCAGTTGCCTTTTTCTAAAGGTCTTGACATCTCGTACCATACCATGTAAAAAGTGAAAGAGAGAGACTGACTAAGGGGAACTTGCCTTTAGTATAAAGTAAATGTACAGTAGATACAGAAAGTAGTACAGAAGTAGATGGCAGAAAAAAGATTAAGTGATCCATTTCTTTCTTTTCTTTTTTTTTCTTCTTATAAACATTTATACAATACTTTTTTGTTAACTTTTTAGTCTGAGTATAGATCTATGTTTGTCCCAAGTATATTTGAATCCACTTACTATTGAGTCACTTACTACCTCTACTGGGAGTCTATTCCAAGCATCAACTACCACTTCAGTAAAATAATACAGATTAGCTATAGGGCAGCACCTGTGCGTGTGTGCGTTTGTGTGTGCGTGTGTGTGTTACATAGTTAATCAGGTTGAAAAAAGATACAAGTCCATCCATATGTGTGTGTGTGTGTGTGTATATATATATATATATAATGTGTGTGTGTGTGTGTGTACAGTGGAACCTTGTTTTAAGAGTAACGTGGTTAACGAGCGTTTTGAAAGACGAGCAACTATTTAAAATATGCAACATTTTACACTGTTATACAAGCTGTACACTCACTACTTTACATTGTAGCAAAGTATAATTTCTTCCGTGTTGTCACATGAAAAGATATAATAAAATATTTACGAAAATGTGAGGGGTGTACTCACTTTTGTGAGATAGTGTGTTTAAAGGTCTCATTTATGTTTCTCCTTCCCCTTATCTCCTCTAGACTTGTACATATTAAGTTTCTGGATTAACTTCAAAGTGTAAATTTTGAAGTGTGACACCAGACAAATATATTTTTGCACTTGTTGGATCTTTACTGCTATCTGCTTATCCATTAGCGAAATCCAGACCTTGACCCTTGACAACTGTCACAATTGTTGAACATGGAAGTTTTCTTTTACCTGGGATGAGATGTGGGATGAGATGTGAGCAGAAATCTCCCCAATGAGGAAACAGATGGCAAAAAATGGAAAATCATTCTAACGGAAAAATGTACATTGCAAGCTTTTTAACAAACGTTTGTAGCAGATTCCTATCTTTTTATGCTTTGTAGTGCTACCCCCTAGAGGGCCGCTGGATTTTGGGTCCCCCTATTCCTGTACAGCCAGGCAACACGTATTTTTCACCTTTCATTCTTAGACAAAGAATCTGTCCATAGGCTTGTTTTTGTTGTTTTATTGGGGAAAACAACTTGGATTAGGGAATAGGGATTATGGGATGCCCAGCTAGACTTGAAGAACAACAAATGAGGACAACAACCTTCACTATGCACACCACAAAAAATGGCAAATCCTTGACTGTATTCCCTCTGGAACAACAACAGTCTTTCAGGAATTGGCATTAAGAATTTTCCTTTATAGGAGCTCTGTGTCCTCTTAGTGGAAATTTAGCAAAGTCCCAATTTGCAAGAGCACCATGTCCACCCTCTTGAAAAAACCAGCCCACCTTGCCGCTTGGTAATGTGTCCCAGAATTAGAGATTAGGTTTAGCTGGTTGGCACTGTCCCAGAAAAGCTTGTTAGAATAGATATTGCATCTGGCAGCTTTCTCTCTATTTGGACTTGGGGATATAGGTAGAGGTACTCACGCAGTCCCTGGAATCCTGCTGCTTTGGAAGAGACTGCTGTTCAGGCCTTCCTTGAAAGCCAGGATGTCTTCTTGGAAAGACTGTGGGGTAGTAGAGATCACTCTGTCCTCCTTCCTTTCTCAGCTCCCAGCCTTGAAGCAGAGCTCCCCTCCCAGGCTATATGACACAGCTTCTTCACTCCATCTTCCTCCCAACACCATATTTAAGGATTGACCCAGTCACCCTGCTAGGCCTGCCTGGGTATTTGCCAGATTCTATAAATATGCAGATCAGGGCATCTTGGCCTCCATCCACTAGCTTCTAGAAACTTTCAAAAGCTTCTAGAAATTAGGAGGTATTAGAAGACTGACCTGTAAAGCCCTCCAGCCTGACCTACAGTAGCCCCAACCAACTACCAGACTCACACAGTTACCGTGAGTTACAAATGCGTTTTCCTTTTGTTTTTGATACATAGAGCTTATTACACCCCCTAAGAAGCTTTTCCAGTTCAGCCATAGATCAGATGCCAAGTGCCCAAGGTGTCAAGACACAGGGGACCTTATACACATGTTCTGGAGATTCCCAAAACTGTTTAGGTATTAGGCAGAAATACTTGATACTATTAATAAAATCTTTGGAACTACATTTAGAGTTGGTAGATAGAATATGTGTATTAGGATATAAAGAGGAAATTGGAGTACCGGTAAACTCTAAAATAGTAATATCAAAATAATTATTTCAAGCTAGGAAATTTGATTGCACAAAATTGGCAATCATGGAGGCCTTCGGCACCGGAAGAATGGGTAAAGGTGGTAAACACTACAGTGTGGAAGGAAAAAGTGGCATACACCAGAAGAGGGAACTTTCAAAGATTTAGAAGATGTGGAAGCCCTGGCTGGATAATATGGGTTGCCCCCCCCCCCCCCCCTGAGGGACAGAGAGCAGAGAATACAGTAGAACTACCCGGAAGAAATCTATAGGCTGCTACAAAATGGATATAGGGCTTTCATTTTAAATCACTTGTATAAAGGTGGTGGGCTATTGAGGTGAAAGGGGAAATAAGGGAAATAAGGACACCACAAAAGAAAAGACACTTTTTCACAACATAACGTATTTAGAAATGCTGTGTGTATGTGAAAGGTACTATGCTTGCACAGGGCAGGGGGTGGGTAGAGGGTAGGGAGATGGGGGTAAAAAGGAGATGGTTTTACAAATGGGAAACAAAACAAGACCTAAGTAACTACTTCGTAAGAAACACCTTGATGTATATAAGCCATGATGAGCAATTGCGTCTTTTTCCTTTTATTGGTATTGTTTTCAACCTGTATTAAGTGTAAATCTCAAAGAACTATTGAAGTGAAAAAAACAAATAAATTTTCCTACACTAGACTGCATACTAGAGGGTGCTACAGTGCTGAAGAAAAGGCTGTTTGTTCCACTATGTCCTTTTAAGAATGATTCTGAATGAGAGGGTCTGGATCATTTAAATTCAGCTGGTGCACTTTCAATGTTCTAATGAGGAAAGTTGCTGTCTCTGCATCCCTTAGCTGATTTAACCTTTAGGCTGGGTTCACATTGCAGCGGTGACAAGAACCAGATGTGATTCGCACCACACTGCAGTGCAAATCACATCCAATCTCTGTGCGATGCGACTTCAGCCATACAGACAAACTCGCACAGGACCCTTTTTTTGGTCCGCAGCAGAATCGGATCGCATGGGTGTTCACACCATGCGATCTGATTCCTGTCCGAGTTTGCAGATCGCACTGCGATATGCAAACTGATCTGGGGGTTTCATTAACGTTTCACTGACACTCCCAGCAGTTCGCATAGGGCAGTGTGAACTCTACCGCCGGGAGGTATGCGATGCGGTAACCCGCAGCGGATTCGCGGCGTTCCCACATCGCTGCAATGTGAACCCAGCCTTAGGCTGCATTCACACCTGAGCGTAGCGTTTTCAAGCAGCGTTTTTTACTGCGATTCGTGGCGGTTTTTATTGCGATTTGCCGCGATTTTGTGCATGACAAAAGGTCACCAATGTTAAAAGAAGAAAAACGCCCAAATCTGCTCAATTCGAGAGACAAAAAAGGGTCCGGAACTTGTTTGAGCTTCAGGCGACATGGAGTGGAGATGTGAACCATCTCCATTAAGAATAATAGATTTTTTCCCCTCTAGCGTTTTGTAGCTTCAGGCTTCAAGCTACAAAACGCTCAGGTGTGAATGGGGTCTTAAGGAAAATCTCACTCAAAATGATATTCCTATTATAGAGGAATGCTCAAAAATGTGATTTGTATCTTTGTGTAGACCTCTGGGGAAATCAGTGAGACAATCGCACAAGTAGAAAATGACAATTCTTGAGGTGCTCTGTACAGGGTATACAAAATGCCTCCAGGTTACCATACTGCATTGATGTTTTTTAACCAAATGGTATCATCATTTTTTTGTAACTTTAAATTACTGTAGCACTGACCCCGAAGGAGTGGCTGATTTAATTGGCTATACCGTTACCTTCTTTGCCTTGTGTGTGTCTAGGGGTTTTCCGAGGCAGATGGCCCAAGAATTGTAGAGACTTACGCCAGATCCACTTAAAGGGATTTTTATTTACAAAAATAGTTAACGAACACAGTCTCTCAACATAGGGTTAGAGGGTTTAGGTAGGAAAGTCCAGGTACTTTTAGTGCTAATTCAAATAGGAAAAAAGTCTCTCACATCAGGAAATCCAGAGAATAGCCATTCACAGCTGGATCCTCACCCTTATTGGATAGTCCTTCTCTCACCAGGCCTAGCAGCCAACTGGGTGTTTCAATCAGACCAAGTCTCTGCTACAGACTTGCTATAGAACACTTGAGTAAAACTGAAAGTTTGTAGAACACGTTGAGAACCCTCACATGGTACTAGTATCTTGCAGCCGGTCCGGCGATACCACGCGAGACCAGATTCACTTGGGGTCTTTCAACTTGTCCAAGCTCTTGCTGAGAAGCCAACCCTTGCGTGGCCTTCTCCCGAAGAGCCCTCCCCTGGATACTTTCACAGTTGGTGGGCCTCTCCACAAACCGAGGCAACACTGGACCACCTTTGAATCCTTCTTTCAGTTTCTTTGCCTCAGGGTAGCCAGCCCCAAGACCTGTAGTCAGGTGGATCCGCACCCCAGGCCATGAGAATCCTAGGGGCTGATCAGCAGGACCAGGACCATCAGCCAGAAAGCACTTCTGGACCGGAACTCCGAAAACGTGATGTCAGCACCTTAAGTACCCTCTCCCAGAATGCACAGCAAGAGTGACATTCCCACTGGGCTGGCTCTGAGAGAGAGTAAACCCTCAATGCACCCAACTAGACTGCGTTCTTGACCCTGCCAGGGATGACAGCGCCACCTATGGTCAGGCAGAACACCATGCAGTCCAGCCAGACTGGTACTGAGGTCAAAATTTGGAGTAATTAAACCCAAAACCAAACTGCGGTTCCAGGAAAAGTTAAATGACAAAACACATAGCGTGTGCTCTTCAGGAGCCGGCGCTACATTACAAAATGGAGTGTGCAGCAATTTTATATTTGCAATATTTATTTATTTTTAACACAAGCAGAATTTCCCTTTTTAGTACAGTTGTCTTTTTGTTGTTTGTTTTGTTTTTTAGTACACTAATCTTCTGGTCTTCTTTTTGTTAGCGTAGCGCCCTGCTCCTGATGAGCAGACGCTATTGTTTTTTTTCTAATTTAATTGTCTGAAGCTGTAGTTTTGCTCAGACTAATTCCTCTAAAAGTTCTGGTTTCTGTACCAGTCCAGCTGGGTTGCACTGATTCCCACCTGACCGTAGGTGTCACCGTCACCGTCAGTGGGTGTGGAACAGCAGCAGGCTGGATGCATTGAATGCCATCTCTTGCTCAAAAATGGTTCAGTGGGTGTGGTTTCCCTGCTGTGCATTCTGGGAGAGGGTATTTAAGGTACCGACGCCATATTTTTTGGTTCGTTTTCCAGGGTCCGTGATCCCAACCCCAGGGCCCTCCTGGCCTGGGGTCTGTGTCGCATAGTCTTGCGCCTCAGGGCCAGCTGGCCCGAGGCTTCTCAACTGAGAGTGTAGGCCCAGGAACGTCTTGGGGCCTGCTGATCCAGGAGTGGTCCTGTACCGTCTCGCCTGTGGGGAGAAGCCAAGAAAAGCTGGAGGGTCCAGGGGAGGACTTTTCCAGGAGAAGACTGAGCGCAAGGCTGGTGTCTCTGGAGGAGCCTGGAAACTCAGCTTGAGGAGGCAACCCGGATCAATATTCTTACAGTATCGCCGGGTCGGCTGAAAGAATCTGGTACTGTATGGTAGTTCTTCCTAAAAAATCTCAAAACTCTCTAAGTTCAGTTAACAAGTCTGTGGCAGAGACTTTGTTGAGCATCTCATCGGCTGCTAGGTCAAGTGAAAGGGACCTATCTGGTGACTGCTGGATCCAGTCTGTGGAGCTGTTTGTCCTCTGGATCTGACTAATACCTCTAACCTGCAATTACTAGGTGCCTGGACTCCCCCTTGTCCTCTAACCCTCTATTGAAGGACTCCCCTAAGATGAAGAGGCGAGCAGGTGAGGTAACGGTAAGCCCGAATAAAACCAGCAGCTCCTTCGGGGGTAGTGCTACATTAGTAATTAGGTGATTTGGGAACACCTTTTTATTTAGCTTTTGGTAATGGAAAAGGGATAGTAAAGTTTGACTGAAGGCAAAACTTTTTTTTTTTTTTTTTTTTTTTTTTTTTTTTTCGTTTTGGATACAGTGGAGGGGGAGTAGACCCCCTGTCAGTTTGTATTGCTGTCTGTTCCTCCGTTAAGGAGCTTCGCCCTTTCTATTTGTTCTGTTTACCATTATAATTGAAAGTGAAAGTAATGAAAAAATCACAAATTTTGGGTTGTCCCCAGAAAAATAATAGAGGGGAAATCTTCCAATGGGGACACTAGTTCTGGTGACCTGGGGGTTCCTTTACTTCAATACCGGGCACTTTACACCCTTCCTGCCCAAGCCAATTTTCAGTTTGCAGCGCTGCCACTTTTTAAATGACAATTGCACGGTCATGCTACACTGTACTCAAACAAAATTTTAATTTTTATAATTTTTTTTCCACAAATGGAGCTTTCTTTTGGTGGTATTTGATCATCTCTGTGTTTTTTTTTTTTTGTTTTTTTTTTTTTTTTTTGCTAAACAAATTTAAAAAAAAGGCCTAAAATTTTGAAAATAGTTTCTTTGTTTCTGTTATGAAATGTTGTAAATAAGTATGTTTCATTCTCCTTCATTGATGGGCACTGATGAGGGGACACTGATGATGGGCACTGATAGGCGGCACGGATGCAGCACTGATGGGCATTGATAGACAGCACTGATGGGCACTCATAAGTGGCTCTTATGGGCACTGATAGGTGGCACTGATGGGTGCTTATGGGTAGCACTGAAAGGTGGCGCTGATGGACACAGATGAGTGGCACTGACACTGTTGGGTGACACTGATAGATGGCACTGATAAGCACCACTGATGGCACTGGCAGGCATTGCGGCTGGACATTGGCATCATGTCTGGGCACTGACTGGCATACCTGGTGGCCATTCTTGGTGGTCCTGGGTGGCCATCTGCAGGGGGGCTGCACTGATAATCATTCAGTGTAGACCCCCCTGTCAGGAGAGCAACTGAGCATCTGTCAGACGCGAGTGAGGAAAAGATGATAAACAGCTTTTTTTCTGTTTACACTGTGATCGGCCATGATTGGACACGGCTGATCATGTGATAAAGAGCCTCCGTCAGAGCCTCTTTACCAAGATCGGTGTTGCGGTGTGTCAGATTGACACGCCACACCACCGATCTCCACACTGCGTGCCCCCATGGGTGCAGGCTGGCTGTTATCCTGAAAGATGTCTTATGACGTCCAGTCAGGATAACTGAACCGCGAGAAGTGGTTAATTTGCAGAGATTTGCTCTCCCTGTTTGGCTATGGGACAGAAAGTGAAGGAAAATCTTAACAACTTTAAGGCTTCTTTTTTAGATGTGTTTACAAGTTAAAACTTTTTTTTTTTTTGCAAAAAAATTACTTAGAACCCCCAAACATTATACATTTTTTTACTAACATCCTAGAGAATAAAATGGCGGTCGTTGCAATACTTTCTGTCACACGTATTTGCGCAGCGGTCATACAAGTGCACTTTAAAAAAAAAAAAAAATACACTTTTTTGTATTAAAAAATATGGCGACAGTAAAGTCAGCCTAAGTTTTTTTTTTTTTTTTTTTTTTTTTTTTTTTTTATATTGTGACAGATAATGTTACGCCAAGTAAATTGTTACCCAACATGTCACACTTCAAAACTGCGCCCGCTGGTGGAATGGCGACAAATATTTACCCTTAAAAATCTCCATAGGCCACATTTAAAAAATTCTACCGGTTGCATGTTTTACGCTACAGAGGAGGTCTAGGACTAGTAGGACTAGAATTATTGCTCTCGCTCTACCGATCACGACAATACCTCACATGTGTGGCTTGAACACCGTTTCTATATGTGGCGCTACTCACGTATGCGTTTGCTTCTGCACGCGAGCACGAGGGGGCGGGGCACGGTTAAAAAAATAGTTTCTTATTTATTTTACCTTTTTTATTTTTACATTGTTTTTAAAAAATAAAAATAAAATGTGTCACTTTTATTCCTATTACAAGGAATGTAACCATACCTTGTAATAGAAATCTAGAGAATAGAGATCTGGGGTCAAAAAGACCTCAGATTTCATATTTGGACTTAAATGCAAACAAAACAAAAACATTTTGTAATTTTTTCAAAAATTACAACAAAAAAAATGTCCCTTTAAGACGTATGGGCAGAAGTGGTGTTTTGACGTCCCTTCCGCCCTGCTATGGTATGGAGACGGGTGGGGGCCATCTTCCCCTCACTCGTCTCCATACCTATCAAGGAGACAGACGCGATCACCTTCACCACTGCCGACGGCTCCGGTAAGCGGCAAAGGGCACTGGATCGCTGCAGGAGGGGGGCACTGATAAAAGTGATCTTTTATCACTTTTATCACCGCAGAGACCACTTTTATCTTGTAGCCGACCGCTGGCCGAACATGGAGATTCCGGGGTTATGGCAGCTAGCTGCTGCCATAAGAACGATATCCGCCCCCAAAGTAGGGACTTACATCCTCGTGCAGCGGTCGGCATGGTTAATGGGATACAGATGGCAAAAAACCCAACAGGGGTTATAACCCTCCCTAAGGCTAAGTTCACACTGGCATTAAAAGCAGGCATTTGAGGGGCATTAACAACACCCCTCAAACACCTATGAAAACGATACAATGGACAGCGCACAGTGCTGATCACATCACAACATTAAGCGTTAGCGTCGCTTCACTTCAAAATTGAAGCTTATGTCGAATCAGAAGGCGTTTAAAGCCTTTCAACGCTTCCCATTCAAGTCTATGGTAACGCTTCACAAATACTCTGGCAGGTGTTTACAGTGTGTTTAAATTTGTTTGAAGCTGTGGAGCAGAGATAAAATCCTACTGGAATAAAATAATAGATTATATAGAAAAAATAACCGGGGAAAAAAATACCATATAGTCCTAGGGAATGTCTGTTTTATGGGGTAGAGGAAGAAAGCCATAACCAAAACACAAAACAAAAAACAAACCAAAAGGAAAATAAAAAAATAAGACTGATACCCTTCTTACTCAACGCAGCAAAAGCGCTGATACCCAAAAATTGGCTACAAGTTAAAAAGCCCCCAATTAGAGATTGGATACAGAGAATTGAATTTATCAACAACATGGAATATTTAATTAAAATGGAAAACAATCAAATGAATAGATACTGGGCAACATGGGAAAAGTGGAGAGCATTCAAAAATACAGAAAACTACATCCAGGCATTATTAGAATAAGTATGAAAGTATGGCCCAACAGCACAGGGGGTGGAAGGGCGGGGGGCGGACAAGGGAAATAAGGGATAGCGGGTGGGAAATAGATGAAAATTGAATGTATTTATTTAACTTGAAAACCCACTGATTGTATAAGACAGTCTTTAACCACTTAAGGACCGCCGTATTGCCATTGTACGTCATTACAATGGCACAGGCAGGCACAAGCACGTACATGTACGTGCCTGCCTTCCAGCGGGTGGGGGGTCCGATCGGACCCCCTCCCGCTTGATACGGCGGTCCGTTTCCCTCCAGGAGCGATCCGTGATGAGGGGATGGCCGTTGGTTTCTGGCCACCCCCTCTGGATCGCTCGTGGCCAATGACGAACTTCCTCCCACTGTGTATTGTTTACACAGGAAGGAGGAAGTGATGTCATTCTCCTCGGGGCGGTCTTTTTGACCGGACTACGAGGAGAAGACTAATAGTAAGTGTGCACCAACACTACACTGACATGTAGGTACACACAGGCACACAAACCCCCCCCCCGATCCCCCCCCGCCCCCCCTCCCCCCCCAGTCACAGTGTCACTGATTGCAGTGATCATTTCTGTATTCAGTGTCAGTTGTGACAGTAAAAACTGTCAGGGCAGTTAGTGTTAGGTCCAGGGTAGCCCCCTATCACCCCCCAATAAAGATTTAACCCCCTGATTGCCCCTAGAGTTAACCCTTTCACCCCCTTTTGCCAGTGTCACTAAGCGATCATTTTTCTGATCGCTGCATCAGTGTCGCTAGGTAGCTAGTTATTTTTTTAGGTTCACCGCCAGGTTTTTATAGCGCTAGGTACCCCGATATACTACCCAATAATGGTTTTAACCCCCTGATTGCCGCTAGTTAACCCTTTCACCCCCTTTTGCCAGTGTCACTAGGCGATCGTTTTTCTGATCGCTGCATTAGTGTCGCTAGTGTCGTTAGGTAGCTAGTTATTTTTTTAGGTTCACCGCCAGGTTTTATAGCGTTAGGTACCCCCATATACTACCCGATAATGGTTTTAACCCCCTAATTCCCCCTAGTTAACCCTTTCACCAGCGATCACAGTATAAGTGTCACTGGTGACGCTGGTTAGCCAGTTAGTTATTTAGGTTCCCCGTCAGGTTTTTGTATAGCGCCAGGGACCCCCATATACTACCTAATAAAAATTTGAACCCCCTGATTGCCCCTAGTTAATCCTTTCACCACTGATCACCGTATAAGTGTTACAGGTGACTCTGGTTAGTTTGTTTTTTATAGCATCAGGGCACCCACCATTTATTACCCAATAAAGGTTTAACCCCCTGATCACCCGGCGGGTGATATCAATTAGGTTTTAGGGTCAGGGTCTGCGTCGCCCCAGGCAGCGCTAGGTTAGTGCCAGTACCGCTAACACCTACACGCAAAGCATAAACCTCCCGTAGTGGTATAGAATCTGAACAGATCAATATCTGATCTGATCAGATCTATACTAGCGTCCCCAGCAGTTTAGGGTTCCAAAAAAACGCATTGTTAGCGGGATCAGCCCAGATACCTGCTAGCACCTGCGTTTTGCCCCTCCGCCCAGCCCACCCAAGTGCAGTATCGATCGATCACTGTCACTTACAAAACACTAAACACATAACTGCAGCGATCGCAGAGTCAGGCCTGATCCCTGCCATCGCTAACAGTTTTTTTGGTAGCATTTTATATTTAAATCCGGAAGGCAGTGCTTGGTTTTCGGGGGCCCGTACGTGGCTAGGCTCCCAAAAAGTCCCCCACATGTGGTATCCCCGTACTCGGGAGAAGCAGCAGAATTTATTTTGGGGTGTAATTTGACTTATGCCCATAGCATGTGTGAGCAATATATCATTTAGTGACAACTTTGTGCAAAAAAAAAAAAGTTTGTAATATTCCCGCAACTTGTGGCAAAATATAAAATATTCCATGGACTCAACATGCCTCTCAGTAAGTAGCTTGGGGTGTCTACTTTCCAAAATGGGGTCATTTTGGGGGGTTTTGTGCTATTTTGGCATTTTATGGCCTTCGAAACTGTGATAAGTAGTGAGGGGTGAAATCAAAAATTTGCACCCTTAGAAATCTTGAAGGTGGTGATTGGTTTTCAGGGTGCCGTGCGCGACTAGACTCCCAAAAAGTCCCACACATGTGGTATCCCTATACTCGGGAGAAGTAGCGGAATATATTTTGGGGTGCAATTCCACATATAACTATGGAATGTGTGAGCAATATATCATTTAGTGACAACTTTTTGTAAAATATTTTTTATTTTTTTGTCATTATTCAATCCCTTAGGACAAAAAAAATAAATATTCAATGGGCTCAACATACCCATCAGCAATTTCCTTGGGGTGTCTACTTTCCAAAATGGGGTCATTTGGGGGGGGGTTTGTACTGCCCTGCCATTTTAGCACCTCAAGAAATGAGATAGGCAGTCATAAATTAAAAGCTGTGTAAATTCCAGAAAATGTAGTTTGTAGACGCTATAACTTTTGCGCAAACCAAAAAATATACGCTTATTGACTTTTTTTTTACTAAAGACATGTGGCTGAATAAATTTTGCCCTCAATGTACGACTAAAATTTAGTTTATTCGATTTTTCTTATAACAAAAAGAAGAAAATATCTTTTTTTTTCAAAATTTTCGCTCTTTTTCCATTTATATCGCAAAAAATAAAAATCGCAGAGGCAATCAAATACCATCAAAAGAAAGCTCTATTTGTGGGAAGAAAAGGATGCAAATTTCGTTTGGGTGCAATATTGCATGACCGCGCAATTACCAGTTAAAGCAGTGCAGTGCGAAATTGGAAAAAGACCTCTGGTCCTTAAGGTGTTTGCTAAAGCTCTTTCTCAGTCCAATGCCCATACTAAAGCTCTTTCTCAGTCCAATGCCCATACTAAAGCTCTTTCTCAGTCCAACGCCCATACTAAAGCTCTTTCTCAGTCCAACGCCCATACTAAAGCTCTTTCTCAGTCCAACGCCCATACTAAAGCTCTTTCTCAGTCCAACGCCCATACTAAAGCTCTTTCTCAGTCCAACGCCCATACTAAAGCTCTTTCTCAGTCCAACGCCCATACTAAAGCTCTTTCTCAGTCCAACGCCCATACTAAAGCTCTTTCTCAGTCCAACGCCCATACTAAAGCTCTTTCTCAGTCCAACGCCCATACTAAAGCTCTTTCTCAGTCCAACGCCCATACTAAAGCTCTTTCTCAGTCCAACGCCCATACTAAAGCTCTTTCTCAGTCCAACGCCCATACTAAAGCTCTTTCTCAGTCCAACGCCCATACTAAAGCTCTTTCTCAGTCCAACGCCCATACTAAAGCCCATACTACCACCATAGGAGCATTTGTTAAGCGCTAGAAATTTAGTCAAGTGTGAACAAGCCCTTACTCTACCCAATATGAAAAAAAAAGTAAAAAGTTTGGGCTATAGTTCTACTTTAGATATACCTACTTATCTCTCATTTGCAGAAATCCTGACTTTTATATATGTGATAATATTCAAATCAACCATGGAGGCTTGTATCTGACTAGAGACACAAAGAGGAAGCCTCATTGCAAAGATCCAGGAAGAAAACCCGCCCACTTGACGTGGCAAGCTCTATATCATCTAGCTGTTGTTGGTTTACAAGGAAAATAGGTTAAAGTGAAATGATGGGACTTCCTGTCTTTGGCAAAGCTGCAGAAATTTGGGTGCAATATTGCATGACCGCGCAATTACCAGTTAAAGCAGCGCAGTGCGAAATTGGAAAAAGACCTCTGGTCCTTAAGGTGTTTATTGGTCCAGGACTGTAGTGGTTAATATGTTTGTATATTCACAATTTTTGTCTATTTAAAAAAAAAAAAAAAGATCAATAAAATTTAAATTAAATAGAAGATGTGGAGCAGTTTTAACGTGCTTTAACACTCAGCAAACACTTAGGGCTCTTAAGGGAGTGTTTTTAACTCGTCATTAACACTTGTAAAACGCCAGTCCAACGCCCATACTAAAGCTCATTGTCAGTCCAACGCCCATACTAAAGCTCATTGTCAGTCCAACGCCCATACTAAAGCTCATTGTCAGTCCAACGCCCATACCAAAGCTCATTGTCAGTCCAAAGGCCCATACCAAAGCTCATTGTCAGTCCAGCGCCCATACTAAAGCTCATTGTCAGTCCAACGCCCATACTAAAGCTCTTTCTCAGTTCAACGCCCATACTAAAGCTCTTTCTCAGTCCAACGCCCATACTAAAGCTCTTTCTCAGTCCAACGCCCATACTAAAGCTCTTTCTCAGTCCAACGCCCATACTAAAGCTCTTTCTCAGTCCAACGCCCATACTAAAGCTCTTTCTCAGTCCAACGCCCATACTAAAGCTCTTTCTCAGTCCAACGCCCATACTAAAGCTCTTTCTCAGTCCAACGCCCATACTAAAGCTCTTTCTCAGTCCAACGCCCATACTAAAGCTCTTTCTCAGTCCAACGCCCATACTAAAGCTCTTTCTCAGTCCAACGCCCATACTAAAGCTCTTTCTCAGTCCAACGCCCATACTAAAGCTCTTTCTCAGTCCAACGCCCATACTAAAGCTCTTTCTCAGTCCAACGCCCATACTAAAGCTCTTTCTCAGTCCAACGCCCATACTAAAGCCCATACTACCGCCATAGGAGCATTTGTTAAGCGCTAGAAATTTAGTCAAGTGTGAACAAGCCCTTACTCTACCCAATATGAAAAAAAAAGTAAAAAGTTTGGGCTATAGTTCTACTTTAGATATACCTACTTATCTCTCATTTGCAGAAATCCTGACATTTATATATGTGATAATATTTAAATCAACCATGGAGGCTTGTATCTGACTAGAGACACAAAGAGGAAGCCTCATTGCAAAGATCCAGGAAGAAAACCCGCCCACTTGACGTGGCAAGCTCTATATCATCTAGCTGTTGTTGGTTTACAAGGAAAATAGGTTAAAGTGAAATGATGGGACTTCCTGTCTTTGGCAAAGCTGCAGTAATTTATATGTAGCTTTAGCAGTTCATAGATTTATGTTTGCTGTGTAGATGGGAGCTTTAAGAATCAGTTTGTAGAGCCATTCATTTTTCTTTCCAAATTTGGCTATGTGATACCTTTTTAGTGCATGCTAAAGGACTATTTATAGGGTAATATGCATGCAATCAGGGGCTCAAGTAACCATAAGGACAAAAGCGGCAGATGCCCCAGTCCAGAGGGGGGCACCAGAAGACTGGAGGATCCTGCAATCTAAGCACTTCAGCCTTGGTCCCCCGGCCAGTAAAGCTGATCATACATACATAGATTTTCTTTCTGTTCATCCTACAATCAGATTCCTCCATCCATGCTACACAATTTCCTACTGTTGCTATTATATTTTGACAGAGGGGATAGGCAACTGTTATGTACCCAAACAATGCCTGCATCTGATTTCATGGGTCTAGCGCTCAGGGCCAGATTTAGCGTCTGATGTGGGCATAGCTTTCAACTGTTCCTGATTTGGAGCAATGTCCCTCATTCCTCCTCATTTGTCCCTCATTATGGTCTGATCTATATAGATGTATATAAAATGCACTTTTTATCTATCAAAAAGTGTTTCCAAGGGCTAAACCTTTCATTTGTTTTCTAAATTGCTGCATTTGTAAATTCCAAAGGCCAATATAAAGGAATAGTATTGGTAAAAAAAAGCACTTGTGGGTTTAACTAATCTTGTTTTTTTTACAATTCTCCTTTAATTCCCCAATCCCCTCCCAATAGCCATTACCCTTCCCAGCACAAATAGCCCCCCACCCCCCCATTACAAGTAAATACAGCAACTACTACATGAAAATCTGTATATCTGGTGCCCGAGATATCCAGTCTGCTAAAGTGGATGATTTTTGGAAACACTATGTGGGAGTTTTACTAAAACTGGTGCACATAGAATCTGGTGCAGCTCTGCATAGTAACCAATCAGCTTTAGTAGCCAATCAGCTTTTAGGTTTTATTGTCAAAGTTTAATTGAATAAGCTGAAGTTAGAAGCTGATTGGTTACTATGCACAACGTAACCAGATTCTGTGTGCACCAGTTTTAGTAAATGTCCCCCCTATGGCTCCTTTCACATGGGTGTCAGAGGGTGGTTAAAGAAAAAAGGCTAAAATTCTACCATTGCAGCTGGATGAGCCTGTGCCTTTCAAATGCACTAATTAAGGTCAATGGGAGCCTGCTGCAATGCAAGGCAAGTGCTTTTGTCACAGTCACTGTGTGTTATTTTAATACAAAATTCCCCTTGAGTTAGAATTTCTGCTTTTATTTATTTATTTATTTTTTCTTTATTACCCTCTGAAAAGTGAGCCACAATAGATCACAGAGAGAGCTAGACACTGCTGCCCTTGTGAAAGAGCCCATTAAAAAAAGACTTTGGATCATCAATGTATGATATATAAATTAATGCTTTCCGGGACCTCCGGCCCAACTGAGATAATTTGGGTGACAAGTGGAGTAATGGGGGACAAGGAGTGTGGAGTGATGGGGGATGCAGGGGGTGAAGTGTGAAGTAATGGGGGATGAGGAGTGTGGAGTGATGGGGATGAAGGGGGTGAAGTGTGGAGTAATGGGGGACAAGGAGTGTGGATGTAGGGGGTGAAGTGTAAGTAAAACCTTGGACAGAGGGGTGACTGTGGGGTATACTTGGCTTTTGCAAAAGCGTTTGACACAGTTCTCCACACGTGGCTCATTTGTAAGGTAAAGTCTACAGGCCTGCAAAGATCAGTTTGTAAATGGATAAAAAACTGGCTAAAAAAACAAAACAAATTCAGAGAGTAGTGGTTAATGATTCTTACTCTGAATGGTCTAAGGTTATCAGTTGTGTACCCCAAGGAGTACAACTGGGGGAATCAATGGTGGAGAAGGATCTGGGTGTTCTGGTAGATCATAAGCTTGATAATAGCATGAAATGCTAAGTTGCAGTTTCCAAAGCGAGCAAAGTCCTGTCTTGTATTAAGAGAGGTATGGACTCCAGAGAGAGATAATTTTGCCCCTGTACAAATCATTAGTAAGACCTCATCTGGAATATGCAGTTCAGTTTTGGACACCAATTCACAAAAAGCATATTGGGAACTGGAGAAAATGCAGGGAAGGACAACCAAACTGATAAGAGGCATGGAGGAGCTCAGCTATGAGAAAAGATTAGAGGAACTGAATCTATTCCCTCTGGAGAAGAGGATATTAGGGGGGATATGATCAACAAAGACAAATACATAAGCGGTCCATATGGTGTTGAGTTATTCACTTTAAGTCTTTATACTCTTTACGTCTGGAGGAAAAGATTTATTCTCCAAATACAGAAAGGTTTCTTTACAGTACGAGCTGTGAACATGTGGAACAATGCTCCCAAAAATGTGTCAAAAATGTCCGATGTGTCCGCCACAATGTCGCAGTCACAATAAAAATCACTATAATAAGGCTTACCCGTAGGTAAAATGAATGTCCCCTAATTCTGTACGGTTTAGGAGATATTCACCTTGCATGTAGCCGCTGACGTCAGCGGCGAATGCGCAGTAAAGATCTGGAAAAGGTCTGGCGTATCGTGCCGGAACTGAACACTCCCACGCGCATGCACGGGAGTGACGTCATTGCAGCTCCGGCCACTCACAGCGCTGGAGCTGTGAACCCAGAAGAATCGCTGAGGCAAAATGTCAGCTTCCTCGGCGGTGACCTCTGCACCCCCATTACCCCACATTCTGTATCCCTCATTATTCCACACTCTGCACCCATGCATTCCCGATTACATTTTACGTTGCACCACAGCATCCTCCAATACACCTCACTCTGTGCTCCCACACCCTGTCAGCACCCTCCCCTACCCTGCTGTTCATATTTGGGATTTGGAGTGAAACTTCACTTGGAGAGAGTGTGCCTGCTGGTCTCTGGGGCCCCATTTGTAGCGGGTGCCATGGTGCCTTCTTCTGCAAGGTTCAGCTCATCCTCAGAAGTTTCCTTGCAGTGAGCTACATCTGGCCATGCTCCCTCCCCTACCGTGTTTGTTTTTTTTTGGATGTTGTAGTCACAGATGAGAAACGGAGTGAGAGGGAACTAGGAAGATACTGAGATGCCTGCTGATGTTATGGGGCCCAGTGGCACCCTCTAGTGTCTGCTGGACTCTGTTAGGATTTTCCCTTACTCTTTGAGAATAATGCAGCACAGCATTGTGGAAGATGTAGTCTGGAGGAGGACGTGACTCTGTTAGCTGGATCAGCCCAGGACAGACAATGCAAAGCGTGCAGAACTGCCTGCTGGGAGGAGTGATAAAAGGAGAGGCACGGCCTGTTTTCAGCCTCTGAGGACGCCATTCAACACCTGCCAGCAGGGGGTCTGTGTGTGACCAGGAGTAAGAGACTGCGGCCTATACAGCGGAGAGCCGGATCACCCATTTCTGAGGAATCTTGGAGGACAGCCCTGCTATTCTAGCAAGTGGACCGGCCTGCGCTTCAGAGCAACTGGAAGCCCCTGCACTTCAGTCCATCGGGAGTTGCAGCACGGCGTGGCGGCGCCATCTTTACCAGACAGACATCAGGAGGTAATTCCGGATGGAGTCTCACAGTTATTGGAGTCTATTGTGGTGAGAGGGCACCAGCCCATTCCAGTAGAGATTACAGTATTGCTGAGTGAGTTCTTTCTACAGACTGCTGGTGAGACTTGTAGTTCCATGGAGGTGAATCTACTTCTTCACAGGCATCATACAGCTGGACTTTGGGGACCTGTCTTTCTCCCCTGCGTTGTAAGGTCAGTATTGTATTGCACTCGCATGTAAAGAGGAATCTACAAGTGGTGATATTTCTTCAGTTAAGCGATCATCTGCACACCTTTTGTTCTACAGTCATTTCTTTCCTTTTGTCTCTGCGGATTACAAATTAGAACAATATACTGCAGTTTAACCATCAGGCTAGCTGAAGATATCTGGAGTTTAAAGAACTTTCACCATCTTCTTTTACTAAGCATTGCTGCTCTACTCACAAGTTGATCTCTGAATTATAGCCTAGGGGGAGCCATTTGTGTACATGCTTAATTTTACACTGTGTTACTGAATGTAAAGATTATATACTGTATTTTGGTCTGTGTGTTGAGGCCTCAGTGGGAAGGTATTTAATATATGTCCTCAAGCTATTGAGTACCTATCCTTCTGTGCACCTGTTCACATATACCCCTTCAGGTGATGATAACTGTTGTCAATCATAACTTGTGTTCATTCATGTTTTTCATTGTATTCCATTACTTATCTCAGTAAATCTTTCTGAGTGGTTCAGTAATATTGTGTGAGTTTCTTATTGCTAACGCCACATTGCAGAATCAATCAGCAGCCCCCATTGGGGTACTGCTACACTGGGAATTAAAAATCCTAAGGCAGATAACACAGTTCACATAAGTGTACTACCTGTATTTAAACTATACATTTAGTTATTTCCCTGGTGTTTAAATCTGAACTCAAACTTTATCTTCAGTGCGGCACAGGTTTCCTTCTTGCATTGAGGCTGCTTACTCTGATTTCACTGAACACCATGAGCTTCTCAGTGTGCATTACAAGCTGTAGCAAATCAGACAGAGCCTGCCTCATTTCTTCACTGGAGGACATCCAGCATCACCCAGTGCTTTCTTCCACAGCCTGACCTAGCCTGCCACTTAAATTCATTAATTCATTCAGTTTTTTCAATCATGGAGGCTCTGCATTATATGTTACCTAGGGCAGTCTGCATACAATTGTAGTCGGCCTAGGAAACGTTGAATCCTCAATACTAACATCTATGCATCAAGGCATTTTGATATTTGCATAACTCCTCAGAAGGAGACCACTGTTTGCATCAGGGCTGAGAACTCTGGAGATAAATACTAAGTCCAGTTGTTGTGTTTTCAGGAAGCTACAGCAAGGTACAGCACCCTGATCTGCCTGCATTACATAGAGAATCAAAGAGACCCAGTGATGCCATCACTGTCTAAAATAAGGTATGTAATTAAACCAGAAAGGTTTTAATTTTAAAATGAAATTAGCATGTCGATAAGGGTATAAAGGAGGAACCAGGAAAGCCAAAATATAAGCAGAATAAACTTCAGTTTTAAAGTATAACAAATATGCAGAACAGAAACAGGAACAAATAAACTCCAAATGCAAACGAATGAAATGCAAAACAATGCACCAGCTTAAAATATATTCAAAATATGTGCCTTACTGTTAACATACATTTTACTGATGTATAATATAAAAAAATCACAACACAAAAAAGGAACCATTCCTGAGACGCCAAAAACACTAAATAAAGTCTTAATAAAATTAAGACATGCTTGATGATGATCTATTTTTCAACCAGACCCAAGTCGCGGACACCCCACATATTACAAAATCGTTTTTGTAGATAGTTTATTGGCTTTTTATTGATGAGGGATGTTCCTTTGTACTTTTCTTTTATTACTTTATTACTATTCTTCTTTATTTTTTTTTATTTATTTTTTTTACAATTCATTGGAATTTATTTTGAAAAAAAAGTTGTTATTCTTAAAGTGGGTCTTGCATTAAAATGCAGCATCCTGCTATGTCTAAGACCTCCACTTCTCGGGAAAAAATGCTAAGTTTAGATACTGCACAAGATACTGTGGTGTATAAATGTCCAGCAGCAAGACACTTTTAATCATGGATAATAGCCCCAACCAGTGCATGTCTAACATTTATTTGGACTATGGGAGCACTCCAAACTTACAGAAAGGACCTAACATAAACTAAAAACCAATAAACTGCCAAAAGAAGTGAAAACCCCCAAATACCACCATCTGAAACACAGGTATCCTTTTGTTGGGGTCCATTCACAACAGGTCTGTTGGGACTGCACTGGGCAGCCTTGACCTATGGAAGGGGATCAGTGGGAGATGGCCTTATAAGCACTTCTCCAGAACTCCCTGAATATGTTAAAGCGGGGGTCCACCCTAAAGTGGACCTTCCGCTCATCGGAACCCTCCCCCCCTCCGGTGCCACAATCGGCACCTTTCAGGGGGGAGGGGGGTGCAGTTACCTGGATAATCCAGGTAACTGCACCCACTTCCGGGACAGCTCCCCCCCTCCGGTGCCCGCCCCTTCCCGCAAGTGCCCCGCTGCCTGCTGGGAAACACACAGCTCCCAGAGGCAGCGGGGAGCGTCCTTATTGCGCAGCGCAATTCGCGCATGCACAGTAGGGAACCGGGAAATGAAGCCGAAAGGCTCCATTTCCTGATTCCCATACCCAAGATGGCGGCGGCAGGACCCGACAGACGACCTAGCGATCGGCTTCGGGTGCCGACATCGCGGGCGCGCTGGACAGGTAAGTGTCACTATTTTAAAAGTCAGCAGCTGCAGTATTTGTAGCTGCTGGCTTTTAAAAAAAAAAAAAAAACGCGGAGTCCCGGTGGACTCCCGCTTTAAATCATCTGACTCTACATTGTGCCAAGGGTCCATTATTACCTCCTTTGAAGTTATGGGAAAACTGCCTAAATCTACTTGTAGCTTGACCATGAGGTCCTCATTTCTGTGCTATGGTATTGTCTAGAACTTTGACAGATAGTGGTTCACATTGGTGGATAATGGAATCTGGTACCACTCTTCATGCAAAAATCCAGGTCATCACAATCCTGTACAATGTCCTTTGGTCAGTTGACCATGTTGACAATGCTTATGCCTATATATCATATAATATCATCATATCATATATATGCCTATATATTATGCCCATATCAGATGAAATTTTGTATATGCCTATGACGTCATAGCCTTTAAAACTGTACCTCGCAACACCTCAAATAAATCAACATGGGACAAGGGGCTGTGGGGTGGGGGGATGCAGAGCCCCCCTCCCCTAAGCACCCACCCACCCATGTTGAGGGCATGTGGCCTGGTATGGTTCAGGAGGGGGGTGCTCGCTCGCCCCCCCCCCCCTTTCCTGACCTGCCAGACTGCATGCTCTGATAAGTTTCTGGTATTTTTATTTTAGTGTGGGGTTCCCCCTCAAATGGCCTGGTATGGATTTGGGGGCACGCCATTTTTGTTTTATAAATTTGCCGTGAGGTTTCACCCATACTGGAACCAAAGGAATTGTTTTGATTTTTCAAAGGACAAGTTGCACTCATCTTAAAGTCGAATCCAGATCGCATACTGTTCATTAAAGTCAGACCGAAGTCGCAGGGCAAAGATGGATAGAAATTTGTGCGACTTTTATGTTTGATCAGTGTGAACAGGGCCTAAAACCTAGAAGCTGATTGGTTACTATGCACAGCTGCACCAGATTCTGTGTGCACCAGTTTTTATAAATTTCCCCCAATGTGTCTAGACTTTCTTCTTCTTTTCTTTGTCTCACCTTATTGGTTGAGTTGTACATTTGGCAACACCCCACTCATCACATGATATTTCTAATCGGAGTTATGGAGTTATGAGACATTTTTGCCTACTACATTGTAAGGTCTAGTTTACACTTGTGGTTGGGGGTGGTGAAAACAGATGGTTGAGACACATTTTTACCTGCAACACCCTTCCCAAGCTGCAGAGGTAGCCATATTGGATATACACATGACATGGTAAAGCATCACAATGCAACAAAAATGACCATTCCTGTCATGCTTGCTGGGCAATACAGCGCACTGAACACAACTCATTTAAGTGAATGGGGCTGCACTGCAACTGTGTGTAGTGTATGCATATGGTTGCAGCATGGTGGTGAGGGATTTGAGCCTCCTCAAAGCCTGTCAAAACACTGTAGCACCCTCTACTTTATGTAGGTGCTAGAAGTAGGATTTTTGTAAGTGCAGGTAAATTCAATCAGGCCTCGCTGTAAGCGAGGCCTGTTTGTTTTGATCTGTGTGGGCTAGGAATGGCTCAATGTAGGCTGGTGACTCAGACAGCATCATCTTTTGGTTACCTCCCCTCTGCTTCTAGAGGATTCTAGAAGGAAGGAGGGGTAGAGAGGTGGAGTTGTCGGGGGTGTCTGAGGAAGCTCTGACCAATCCCCGAACTAGGATTGGCAGGGGGCAGACCTCCTTGATTTACCCAGGGTAAGCCCACCTGAGAGGAGTTGTCGGGTGGAAGAACTGGGAGATAGAGTACTAGCTGTCGTGGCCTTTGAAGAAACTCCCCAGTCTGGGGGAGGGGGACCTTGGGCCTGGAGCTTGGGAGTGGAAGGGACTCTCGTACATACCATGGGAATGTCCTGACCAAGAGCAGGAGAGGACATCGGTCGAGTGTGCAGTCTGAGATGGATGTAGAGCCAGCGGGAGAGACTGTGATGTCTTCGGCAGTGGAGACAGGCAGCTGCAATCAGGAGGGCTGGCAGGGCCTGAAGCGGGCTGACTGGTATCTACAGTCCACCTAGGGCAGCTGGCACCAGGTCCTTCTATTTTTCTTGCTACACTAGAGGGGCTCACGGTCCCTGTCTGCAAAGGGCTGTTGCTGGGGCCTGGCTGAAGCCAGTGTCAGGCCTAACCATGTGCTAGTTGTGCCTAAAGAGTTGTGCTGTAGAGAGGCATATTGAACAATATTTTTATAATAACCAATCACACCCAGATGTCACAATGAAATGGGATGCCTTTAAGGCATGTCTTAGAGGCACATTCATAACTAAAATTGCAGCCATAAAACATAATTCATCAGCCCTCCTGGAGCGGGTTGGAGACCAGGTGAGACAGCTTGAGCTATCATGTCACAGACCCATCAGACTCCACGAGGGAGGCATGGATATTGGCCCGGGATTCCATGGACCGGTTGAGATCCTCTGCCCTGGAGCGGAAATGGTTATTTACTAAACAGGCCTTTTACAAGTAGGGGAAGAAGACTGGCTGGTTGGCTAGGATTGTCAGGTCCCAACAAACATCCCCAGCCATAGGAGCCATTCACTGCTCCACTGGGAAATTGGTGAATGACGCTGAACTGATAATTACTGAACTAGTTTCCTTCTATGCAGACCTGTACAAGCCATGTGAGGACTACTCGGATGAAGCACTGTAGGGCTACCTAGATACAGTATCCCTACCAGTTTTGACCCGTCCGGCGTGCATGAAGCTGTAAGCCCCGTTCGTGCTTGACGAATTGAGGGAGGCGGCTGCTTCCTTCCCTACCTGCAAGGCGCCAGGGGATGACGGGATCCCGATGGAGGTCTACACTCAGTATGGTGAGGTGATTCTACCCAAACTACTGGAGGTCTTCAACGCCTCCTTCAAATCAGGACAGCTACCAATAACTATGACAAGGGCAAATATTATACTACTACTCAAACCTGGAAAAGACCCGGTAGACCCGAGATCTTACAGGCCCATCTTGTTACTGCAAAGTGACGTTAAAATATTGGCCAAGGTTCTGGCCATGAGGGTTAACAAGGCTGTTCTGTCTATCATTCACCCAGACTAGGCAGGCTTAATGCTGCAGAAATCCACAGCGACCTGCCTTAGATGGCTTTTTTGAACATGCAGACCCCGGCCGATGTGGCTGGCCACAGGGCATTGTTGTCTCTTGATGCCAATAAGGCATTCGACAGTGTCAGCTGGCGATACCTCTGGGCTGTACTGTCCAAATTTGGGTTTGGTCCTAGATTCATTACATGGGTGCGGTTGTTATATGCCTCGCCACAGGCCGCCATACTCATGTCAGATAGGATGTCACATGTCTTTGCACTAGGCAGGGGAACTAGGCAGGGTTGCCCTCGGTCTCCCCTGCTATTCGCATTGACTATTGTTTGAACCTCTCGCTGCACAGGTGAGGGACAGTCCACAAATTAAGGGATTTCGTTATGGTGAATTGCAGGAGAAGATAATGCTCTACACCAATGACATACTCCACTTTTTGGAGGACGTGGATGCTTCATTGTCTCATGCAATGTCCCTCGTTTATGATTTTGGCCATTATTCAAGCATTACCATTAATTGGTCCAAGCACCCACTGATGTTCCTAGATGGGGCTCCCGGTTTGAATACAGATCTTCCTTTTCCTGTTCCCATAGTGACTTTCTTTAAATATCTAGGCATTTATATATCCCCCAAGCTGACTTCTTATAATAGTCTAAGCATATATCCCCTGATGACTCGCTTCAGAGACCAAATAAATATATGGAACAGACTCAAGATGTCCCTGACAGGGAAGACTAATCTTGTTAAGATAATTCTGATGCCCCAACTCCTGTACCTGCTCCACAACACGCTGCTAGTTATTGCCCTGAAAATATTTTGAGTGGTCAACTCCCTGTTCAGATCAATTTAATGGCACACTAACCCCCCCAGGATCAAATTGGAGCAGCTACAATATCCAAGGGAGGGGGGAGGTCTTGCACTCCCCAACCCTTGGATATACTATCTGGCTACACAGCTGCAGCACCTGATAGGAGCTATGGCTCCGTCTCCTGCAGGCTCATCAGCTAAACTTCTGCTGATTGGCACAGGAGCGGAGTCGGTACCAAAGGGCCTGGAGGCTCAGGCGTTTCAATGGCCTAACAAACAAATGCCCACTTATACACTTCTTCAGAAAGTGTGGAACAAGGTCAAGCAGCTGCAACATGTCACGGGGTACACAGCCTACAGCCCGATTTGGGGCAATAAATCTTATGAGGAACTGGCTAAACTTCAACCAGGTCCCAGGTGGCGCCCCCTGGGAGTTACTCACCTCAAACATGTCTTCCACATGGGAAGTTGCTCTCTTCTGCAGACTTGCATTCTAAATATGCACTATCTTCCAACATGCTCTTCTACTACCCACAACTGAGACATGCTGTACAGGCCCAGGGTGTCTCAGTGGACTGGGTACAGTCTCCCACCCTTATTTTCCACATACTGCAAAATGCAACAGACACAAAGGGTATAATATCCCAATGCTACCTCATGCTTCTTTCTTCATTTCTGGAGGGACATCCCATGAAGGCAGGCCACAATGGGAGGCAGACCTAGGCCCCATCACGGGGGAGCAGTGGGAGGAGGCCTTTCAGGCTGTTAACAACTGTTCACTAAATGTTTCACAAAAAATCTCCCAATTATACATCTTACTGAGAGTACACTACACCCCAGTAAAACTGCATAAGATGGGCAAAATGCCAGACCCGCTGTGTGGCAAGTGCAGGATAGTACCAGGTGACCTAATAAATCTCCTCTGGCGCTGCCCCAAACTCCACAGGTATTGGACGGATGTCCTGGCCCTACTCAACCGGGTATTTCAAACTAATGTTCCCCTCGAGCCACTAGGGTGCCTCCTAGGAGTATTGGAGGGGGCAATCCTGGGGGAGATGACAAGGACGGCTTTTGCCAGAGCACTGTTTCAGGCTAGGAAAACAATACTAATGAGCTGGAAATCTGCTACACCGCCGATGGTTAAAACATGGATTCAGCATATGTACAACACTCTTATCATGGAAAAGTACATATACCAGCATAGGGGGAATCCTGGGAAATTTGACAAGTTGTGGGCTGCATGGTTGGATATGCCAGGTATAAGCCCCAGAGAATTGGTACAGATGAGACTGCTTAGATGTTCATAGAGGTACCTGGAGACACACTTGGGTGGGCAACAGTACAAACCCTGGGGCAAAGGTGGAGATGCTAGAAGTATTGACTCAATATCATATGAATGAAGGGACATGTTGGGTAAAAAGGATTTAATAACCCCTCTATTACAAAATCCATAGCTCCCAACTGTCCCTGATTTGGAGGGACTGTCCCTGATTTGGAACAATGTCCCTCTGTCCCTCATTCCTCCTCATGTGTCCCTCATTTTGGTCTGATCCATACTGATGTATGCAAAATGCACTTAATATCTATCAAAAAGCGTTTTCCAGTGCTAAACCTTTCATCTGATTTCTAAATTGCTCTATTTGTAAAAAAACAGTATAAGACCCCTTTCACACTGTGCCGCCACTGGCGTCAGCGGCGCTATTTGGCCGCTAGCAGAGCGGTTTTAACCCCCGCTAGCAGTCGAAAAGGGGTGACAGTGCTGCCCTATTGATTTCAATGGGGAGGAGTGGTTGAGGAGCAGTGAGTTCACTGCTCCTTCACCCCTCCAAAGAAGTTGCTGGCAGGACTTTTTCTGACGCCCTGCTAGCACACCACTCCAGTGTGGAAGCCCTCGGGCTTTCACACTGGAGTGAATGGAGCAGCTGTTTAGGGCAGTTTGCAGGCGCTATTTTTAATGCTATAGCGCCTGCAAAATGCCCCCAGCGTGAAAGGGGTCTAAAGGAATAGTAGTGGTGAAAAAAACACTTGTGGGTTTAAGCAATCTTTTTTTATTTTGTTGTACAATTCTCCATTAAGGGGGTGTGACGGGGGGTGTGTCCAATGCCTGCCTACTTTAGCTGATAGGTGTCCCTCATTCCCATCACAAAATGTTGGGAGGTATGCAAAATGTGTATCCTCGCATATATGCATACAACAAGTTGTGACAACTTGGTTATGTAACTGACTATTCATCGACGATGCAAAATGTAATGTCATCCATGTATGATGATGTTTTGTGTTTCTTGAGCAATAAAAACCGTTTGATTAAAAAAAAAAAAAAAAAGAGTTGTGCTGGAGGAAGAGGAAGGAATAGTCTGCAGCAAGAGTTGTGCTGGAGGAAGAGGAGAATGTCTAATTTGTCCCAAACTCTGCAAATCTTTCTGGGCATTCCATAAATTCCTTAACCCCATCCAAGTTCTAATCCCTCATTAAAAAAAACACAAAACAAAGCTGACGGACTGTCTTATTGTCTTGGAGTGTCTGGAAGCGAATGCCGGTGTTCTGGCATATAGTGACCTGCCATCGGATAGTGTCCGCCCCGTACTGCACATGCGCAGCGCTTGCACAGTACAGAGCAGAAGAAGCTTCGGAAAATCTCTGAAGATGAACGGCGTCTGCGCCGTGGGTCGAGGTGGTAGCCCCACCATCCAAGTAGACATAGGGCTGGCAAAATTAGAGGACCCCTTGCGGGCTCGCTTCGCTCCCCACACTTCGGCCTCGGCCTCGCTGCACTCGGCTCTTTTTATTCCAACTCTATGTCCACTTGGATGGTGGGGCTAGAACCTGGACTCATGGCGCAGGCACCGTTCATCTTCGGCTATTTTTGGAATCTGTGTGTGCTGTACACGGCGGACACTATCCGTCGGTGGACTCTATATGATAGGACACCGGGCTGGGCAGGGTGGCAGGTGGGCCTCACCACTCAGCAGCCCCTATTGGGGTACTGCTACAACCCCTTCTGAAGAGTGATCCACCTCTGTTCAGAGGGTTATGTCAAATGTAAGTGAGCCCTAACCATTGTACCTTTTTGTAAAAATTAAATAAGCAAATTGAACATAAAAAATAAATACTAGTAGCGTTGTCTGCTTGGAATTTGCATGTTTGCTTTTTCTCTGCTTTGCAATAAATGTTCTTGTGTGTAACAGTGAACTGCGGACTTGTGTGAGGATGTGACTAGTGAACTGATGGTAACACAAGGCTGCACATCCAGGAAACTGCAGGCTTATCAGCCAATCGGCATGCAAAGACGAGCAGTTTCATACTGCCTGCTTCTGTCACTTGCACGCTTTCAGTGTGCATGATGGATGCCCAGAGCAGGCTGAATATTTCCAGTCAAGACCCTCAGGATGTGTTTGAGCTGATAAACCGGCTGGGCAGCGGCAGCTATGGAGAAGTTTTTAAGGTAAGTCAAACACTGGAAGGGGCTTTCTAACAGAAACAAGGTAATCGTGTTCATTCTCTGTAAAAGAGAAGTAATAACTGCTACTGCTCAGTACCCTTAGAGGCGGTCTGTTTGGTAAACGGTACAGAAGCTATTTAAAATGTATCTGAATCTAAAAACAAAAATGTAATATATTGCAGTTTACAAATCCTTAGGGCCGGTTCACACTGCGAGCCGCGGCGAGGCGTCTCCGACTTCCTCGCCGCGACTTGCAGGGGGGGTCAGGGGCGACTTGCAGAGGACTTCTGCATAGAAGTCAATGCAAGTCGCCCCCGAAGTCGCCCCGAAGTAGTACAGGAACCTTTTTTCTGAGTCGGAGCGACTCGAGTCGCTCCTCTCAGAACGGTTCCATTGTACTCAATGGGGACGACTTGCGGGAGCGAGGCGAGGCGAGCCGTGTCGCCTCGCCTCGCGCCGCAGTGTGAACCGGCCCTTAGAGGTGGTGGCTGCATTTGTTTTCTTTTTCTTTTTCTTTTTTTTTATGCTGGAGGAGCATTGTTGTCACTCTAGGACAGGAAATGTGTAGATCAGGGTGGAGGTGTTCTGTAGTGACCTGGGACAAAATGCTAACTCATGATAGGACAGTAGGTACAGAGAGCACAGAAAGTTCTTAGATCACATAATTTTTGGCAGTATCAACTGGCATTTTGTGCAGTTATCGAACAGAAATAAAACACTTTAAGCCCTCATTCACACTGAACACGGGTTTGAAATCGCGTGAGTTCAGCTGAACTCGCACATTTTCAAACCCGCATTTCAATGCGAGTTCGGAGGCGATTTGAAAGACTGTGCGGGTTCATGCTCAGATGCCTATTGAAATCGCCCTCGAAGTCGCCAGAGCAGGAACTACTTTGCGCCACCTCACCGATTGGGACAGCATCTTTGCCGGCAATAGGCTGCGATTTTGCATGCGACTTGACATGTTAGGGGGTTAAGACTTAATTCACACAGCCGCACGGGTGGTTGCCGGTGAAGCGGCTGATTTTCACTAGCGGCTCCAAACACGCAGCACACACTGGGGTTGATTTACTTAAACTGGAGAGTGTAAAATGTGATGCAGCTGTGCATGGTAGCTAAGGATGAGCTCAGGCTTGTTCGCATACTCCACGTGCAGAGCCCGCCAGGAAGTCGGTGCAGCGCTGCACTAATCGCGGGCAGTGAGACATTGCCCCGATGTGTGGCTGCAGAGATTGGGCAATGCCTCACTGCCTGTGATTAGCGCAGCGCTGCACCGACTTCCTGGCGGGCTCTGCACGTGGAGTATGCGAACACGCCTGGGCTCATCCCTAATGGTAGCCAATCGGCTTCTAACTTTAGCTTGTTCAATTAAGTTTTGACAAAAAAGAAAACTGGAAGCTGATTGGTTCCTATGCACCATATTTTGCACTCTCCAGTTTTAGTAAATCAACCCCACTGCCTGCAAAAAGCAGCGGCTGTCAGGTTTGTACTCTGTACAGAACAATGGCCGGTCCTGCTGTTGTTTGCATTTGTTCATCTTGTGAATATGGAGCTGTACCTTTTTATATTGTCACTGTGTGGGAACACTTTTTCATGTAGGCAGCTACTTGCTGTTTTTTCAAATATTTAGTTTGCGCGTTAGTATACCCCCATCTTTACATCTTGTGAATAGATCTTCTGACTGGCCCTGGACTTGGGCAGTGTGCGTCTGGGGTTGGCAATTCTGCAAATTTTTGGCCACACACAAACTTGCCGCAGCAAACAGGCCATTTCCCGTGTGGCATAGCCCAGTATTGCTGCATCCAGAGCTGGTGTTTAGCTACCTCCTAAATGCAGCAAACTATGGGATTGATTTACTAAACCTGGAGCGTGCACAATCTGGTGCAGCTCTGCATAGAAACCAATCAGCTTCCAGGTTTTTTTTGTCATAGCTTAATTGAACAAGCTGAAGTTAGAAGCTAATTGGCTACCATGCACAGCTGCACCAGATTTTGCACTCTTCAGTTTTAGTTAATCAACCTCACTGTGCCTCTGCTGCAGCAAGCATACAGAGCCTGCATCTTTTCCTGGCTGGAAGACAGTAACATGTAGCCCTCTCCTTCCCATTCATTGGATTTCACTTTTTCCAGTCGTGAAGGGTCGCCTTTTTTGCATGCAAATGTAGCCTTCACCCATTTTAAAGTGATTCTAAAGGCTCGATTTTAAAAAAATAACCAACGCTTTACTTACCTTACCAATGGTTATGCACAGAGCAGCCCCAATGCCCCTGTTCTTGGGTCCCCTGCCAGCTCTTCTGGCTCCTACCCCCCACCAAGTGCCCACCATAGCAAGCTGCTTGCTATTGAGGCTCCCAATCATGCTTGCACCTGAGCCTGCTTTGTGTGTCCCTAAGGCCTCACCTCCCCGGCTCCCCCCTCACTGGCTGGGATTAACAGCAGTGTAAGCTATAAGCTCCCACTGCTGTCTCTGAACCAATTAGAAGGGGGAGAGCCAAGAAAGCCTCTGCTTTCATGCACATTGCTGGATCAATATCGGGCTCAGGTAAGTATAAGGGGAGGGTGGGGGTGAGCTGCATGCAGAAGATTTTTTTTTTTTTACCTTTAATGCATATAATGAATTAAGGTAAAAAAAACATCTTCTGCCTTTAGAACCACTTTAATAGCTGCATTACACCTCCCAGGAGCCAGCTAACTGCTTGCATGAGGGCTGAGGCATACTGAGAGAAGCAATGAGGTATGTTGTTGTTTTCAGAAAGCTATGTACAGTAGAGCTGCATGATTCTGGCTACAATGAGAATCATGATTTTTTTTTTATTAGAATAAAGATCACGATTCTCTCACTATTCTCACCACGTAACATCATCTTTCACATTCTACAAAAAAATTGGGTTAACTTGACTGTTTATTTTTTTAATTAATTGAAGTGTTTTTTTCCAAAAGAACTGTTCGAAGTTGCAATTGTTCGAAGTTTCAAGTTTGAAAGACCGCTGCGCAAATACATTGTGACATAAAATATTGCAACAATAGCCATTTTATTCCTTAGGGTCTCTGCTAAATTATATATATATATAGCGATACCCTCACTTAAGAGGGCCGCAAGTTTGGTTTGGGCCCTGAGCACAGCCCTGCCAACCCCCCCGGCAATCTGCTCTACCCACTCTGGCACAGTTAGTATCTAGCAATACACATTAAATCGCTTATACTCTAAATATGTGTGTGCGTGGGTGGATAACTCAAGCTCATAGACAATCTTTGAAAGTATATATCTGACTTTACTTGTTGTTTTATAAAAGGAATAACATGAATCGAACATTTGGTTTGCAACACATAAGCAGGTCCCTGCAGTAACCAGTAATAAAGATAAACAGAGTAATCAGCATAATAAAGTATTGCTATGCAACTCTAGCGCTGCCCTTTTTCAGCTACTTCCCCGCATGGGTAAACTAACACCCAGCACTATCTACCTATGCAGTCAGGCCTGACTGATCTAGATGGAAGTCCAGTGAAACAATATTCGCTAGCAATCTTTCGGTGGTGCACTTGAAGAACAACTTTGTAATCCAAACGAATAATAAAGATAAAGTATCTGCCTTTAAACAGCTCTCACCACCCGGACAAGTCCAAGTCCGTTTCCTCCGCCGATTCGTCTAGGAACAGGAATCCACCGACCTCCGAGTCTTCAATCCTTCTGGTGTACTGCAGCAAGGATGAGAAAATGTCTCTCAGGTGCAGCTAGGCTGGCAGAGGGCTCTTTGGAAAAGAGCACAAGGCCCAGGCTTCAGGCCTTGTGCCTCCAGCAGTTCAGCACAGACCTCCTCTTGCTAGGAGAGGGGGGGGTGTCCAAAAGAGAGCGAACTAGGCCTCTCCCCCTCCTTATATGCCCTCCCCCATGAGTCTCTGGGGCATAACTCCAAACATCCTGGGAACCAGCGGGATTCTGGGAACAGTAGTTTTATAGTCCTTAAAGAGACCCCGCTACATATATATATATATATATATATATATATATATATATATATATATATATATATATATATATATATATATATATATATATATTATAACTTTGAACCCCCCCCCCCCAAAAAAATAATATATATATATATATATATATATATATATATATATATGTGTGTGTTTGGGGGTTCCAAGTAATTTTTTAGCAAAAAATACTGATTTTAACTTTGTAAGAAACAAGTGTCAGAAGGTTTAGTCTTAAAGTGTTTAAACTTCCCTCGTTTACAGACCAAAGTTCATTCCTTTGAGCTAAGAATGAAAAGTTACAATGTTTCTAGTTATCCTGGCAATGTGATGAAAAACTTGGCAGGCTGCCCGGTTTTCTTCTTTTGACAGTTGAGTGAGCAGAGACACTTGCTACATGTATGAATCAGGAAATTCTGTATAGAGATTGTGGGGGGGGGGGGGGGGGGGTTGAATCGAGTTCACAATTTTTTTTTTAATGATTAATCGTGCAGCTCTAATGTACAGCACCCTACCAGCCCTTCCCACTAGTTGTAATCGGCCTGCATTGCATAGAGAAACACAGAAACCCAGTGATGAGGAGTCAAAAATTAGTCACGTAATGAAAATGCAACGGTTTTATTTAAAAATATCACTGGTGAGGTTTGGTACTGGGGAATGCAAAATATAAGGAGATTAAACTTCAGCTTTAAGGCCTTGTTTATACCTGTGTGGGCCATTATTATGCATTATGTAAGACCATCCCTTTGTTATAATGACTAGTATACCACAGCATACCTAAAATCTACAAAGGAGCCTTATTTTTTCCAATGTAACACAACGCACAGTAGTGTGTTACAATGTATCGTGGTGCACTGCAACGCATCTGCGTTTAGTGTGTTGGGGTTCCATTCAAACGGAATCGCAGTGAACAATAGTACATCGGTTAAAATGTTTTAACACCACACATATGTGTGAGGCCTGCCTAAAGAGCAGGTGACTTCAGTAATGCGACAGTTTGATCTTTTAGTTGCCTGCAACTAATAAAAGAATAAACCAAGTAGCAAATCAAAATAACTATATAGATGACTAGGGTCACAATTGCAAACTCAATACATCTGTGTTTAATGGCAGGCTATGAGTTGTAGTTTCACAACAGTTAAAGGCACAGGTAAACAATCTCTAATGTAAACTAACCATAGTTAATGCACTCCTATACATAATGTTTTTGCTGCATACCGCCCAACTTTCTGAGACAGTATGGAAGGGACATATACAAAATACAGACCCACCTATGACCATGCAGATGTAGCACCCTCTAGTGTGTGCTAGAAGTTAGAGTAGGTAAAAAATAGTCTAGCTCAGTGCTAAGCCTGAGCTCTGGAATCTAGTTTAGGGTTTACTAAAGTTCGGGACTGGGTGACTCATCCTGGCAGCTCTCTGGTGCCTCCCCCTGGTCTGGAAGGTTGGAGAATCATCTAGAATTAGTGGGTGGTGGTTAGGAGGAGCTGCCTTGAATATTTATGGAGCCTCAGTCAATCCTCAGAGGTAGGCTGGCAGGGAGCTGATACCACTCCATAAATAGGCACGGGTCATGCCAGCAAGGGAGTCAGGTGGAAGATGGAGATACAGTGCTCAAGAGTCTGTCGGTGGCCCTTGAGCCGAACCCTCTAGTCCGGGTGGGGGTGTCCTGCTTTGGGCCAGGGCTTGGGTGCTGGAAGGATCCTGCTATAATACATGGGAGGAAGTACTTCCTAAAGGCACGGGAGCAAGCGAGGACAGAGTGAGCAATCGGCACTGTTGGGGACTGAAAAAAGGGGAGACTGCCACATATAGCCAGTCTCTCTGAAGACAGCTGTTTGCTTAAGTCTTCATCCCGAGAGATCTCCTGAGCATGGTGGGCTGGCAAAGAGTCAGTCTGGAGGACTGGTGTGGACAGTTAGCCCCGAGGGCTAATGAAAGGGGCAGCTGCAACCAGGTGGGTTGGCAGTGCCTAAAGAGGTGGTGCTGGGATCAGTGGCCACAGAGAAAGAGTTACAAGCTGTTTCACTCTATGTACACTACAAATCCCATAGTCCATCGCTTATTTTGAGAATGAGCAAAAAAGGAGGGCTATGTTCCTACACAGAGTAGGACCATGGAGGACAAATGTAGGCACCCTCTAACAGGAAGTTGGATCACAGCAGCAAAAAAGGGCATCTGAAGATTCGGAGGAGGCTCAGAGCAATAGAAGGGACGTTTGTGTTAAAGAGGATCTTCTAGCTTCTAGAAAAGAAAGTAAAAGTTAGTAGCCCCAGGGGAGAGAGAGATTCTTAAAAGCAGAGCTTCTTGTTTAGGCCCGGTTCACACCGCTGCGATGCGGGAACGCCGCGAATCCGCTGCGTTTTCCCGCATCGCACACCTCCCGCCGGCAGTTCACACTGCCCTATGCGGACGGCTGGGAGTGTCAATGTTATGTTAATGACACCCCCAGATCCGTCGGCATATCGCAGTGCGATCTGCCGACTCGCACAGGAATCGGATCGCATGGTGTGAACCCCCATGCGATCCGATTCTGTTGCGGACCCAAAAAAGGGTCCCGTGCGAGTTTGCTGCGGGAGCGCTGCGAATTCAGCCATACTATCTGTATGGCTGAACTCGCATTGCTACGGAGATCGGATGTTATTTGCTGTGCGAATCACATCCGGATCTCCCCCCGCAGCAGTGTGAACCCAGCCTTAGGGTGTAGTTGTGCTTAAAGAATACATACTTGAATAGAATTTTTTTTATACCAGAGTTTAGTGTCACTTTATGTAATGGATGTTAGAAGGACTAGCATCAAATGTAGAGCTTTTAGGACACCGCCACTCTCTGGTTCTTCTTTTTAAGGGCTTTGTTTGCCCATTTTTGTTAAAAGAAAGTTCAGCAAACAAACATAGGTTTCCTTAGAAGGGGTTGTCAGCATTCCTTTTTCCATCAACAAAATGACATTTAGCCTATCTGGCTCTCACTTGCAGCACTGCAGCTCTGGCCTTACACTCCAGGCCCTTGTCTGTCTTGTACAGACTGTTTCACCAACCACCCTGGTGCATATAGCTAGCAGCCTCTTGCTGCACTGGCTCCCACCTGGAGCCCTTCTGACTCCTGGTACTCAGACTTCCTATCTGCCAGGGTGGAGCCCAGAACCATGGTTAGGTTACTACTAAAAACCCAGCATACACCTGATCAATCAGTATGCTGGCTGTTCTCAAAATCAGGACCCAGGACTAGGGATACCATCCCATCCGGATCTCTCAGAAATCCCTGAGGCCCAGGTCCCAAAATGGACTTTGCAAAACACTGAGGAAACTGAAAGGCCAGGTTCCTCTTCATGTTACAAACTCCCTGGAGCTCCTCAAGTCGTCCGGTTGAGAATTCTGGGTCACAACCTCCTTATAGATCCTGGCAGGGCAACGCTCTGCCACAGTGTGTAAGGAGATTATTTTTGGAGGATAAGGATATTGTTTAGTGTCACTATAAATAGTTCAATATCCTCTGTAGAGCTCTACATCATGAAATAAATCATTCTACAACATGTATAATAAATAAAGATTTATATTTATTTTATATATATATATATATATATATATATATATATATATATATATATATATATATATATATATATATATATATATATATATATATATATATATATATATATATATATATTATGTGTGTGTGTGTGTGTGTGTATGTGTGTGTATGTATGTATGTATATATATATATATAATATTGCGAAAAATTGTGATGAAAAGAGAAACAGAGGGTCCTGGTTCTGCAGTAGGGACTGTCCCTGAAGAAGTGATTTGGGAACTAATATTTTTGCTCTGCTACCACCTTCCTACAGCTCTTAGCTATCTTACATAATGTAAATTCTAGTTTTGTTTACAACAAGCAGTGGTTAATATGCCTCAAAGGACACTCGATCAGGCTGGCTGACCACAGTGATGTCATCTAGCGGGAACGGGTGTATTAGTGTTCTTCTCTAATGTTCGGGCCACCTGCTGACTACAAGGTTCCCCTCCCCATTATGCATGCTGTGTTTTGTGGCTTCCTGTGCTGTACATGTCACAGGTGCATACAGCAGCCTTTTTGGCTTCCTGTAACCGTGCGTAAGTTTTGTGTCTTTTGACACTTTTTTTTTTTCTCAAGGTAAATCTCACTGGACAGGGCTTGCTTAAAGTCCAGGCCTGCAGTTTCTGTTTCAGTAATCTGATTGCAAAACAATGCAAAATCCACCAGATCTACATAAATGGTAACATTGGGGGAGATTTACTAAAACTGGTGGATACAGAATCTGGTGTAGCTGTGCATAGTAACCAATCCACTTTTAAAGGGATTGTAAAGTTAAATAAAAATAAATAAAAATAATAACAAACATCCACTGTACTTACCTCCACTGTGCAGCTCGTTTTGCACAGAGTGGCCCCGAACCTGCTCTTCTGGGGTCCCTCGGCGGCTGTCTCGGCTTCCTCCCGCAGGTACTTCTCACGTTCATGCGAGCTCCCTCGCATGGTGAGAAGCATCTGCGGGCGCGCTCCCGTGATACAGCCGGCGGCTATAGCCGCTCGCTGTATCACGCGGCCCCGCCCCCCGGCGCTCCGTGTCAGTGGATGTGATTGACAGCAGCGCGAGCCAATTAGGGTGCCCACGTGTCCCGGATTGCCCGGGATTGTCCCTTAATGCATATTTGTGTCCCTGGTCCCGGGCACCTTCATTCCGGGACAATACAGTGTCCCGAAATGAAAAAAAAAAACATACCGCCAGTCCGCCACCCTGATAAACATTGCCGAAGCAGTCGAACAAACTGGTTGCTAGGGCGGCCCCTCCTCGCGTCTAGCAACCAGTGATGTCGGCTCATCGAGGCTATCCAGAGCTATCCCTGCGCTGAGCAGCGCGCCTCCGAGTCCACCCACCTCCTCTTCTCCTTCTCCGCCTCCAGCCGCAGCAGAGAGAGGAAGAGAGCAGCTGAGCATTTTCTGTATCTCCTCCTCCTCCTCCTGACTAGTCCATGCTGCTGGTAAGCCAGGATCCACCACGGCAGCCCGTGCCACTGTCTAGTGCCAGTGCCAGTGCCGACTACTCCTGCTGCATGCAGCTTATTGCCAGTCCAGCAGCCTGACTTCTCTCCTCCTGAGCCTCCTCCTGACCCACAAGGGCCACAACCCGTCAGCCAAACTTCCAGGTTTGTACACTACTCACTCACTAAAACTATTCTATGAGAATATGCATGCTTTCAATGAATCATATATTGCTTTTAACAATGTTCCTTCTAGAATCTGATACTGTATGTTCGTAACAATAAAATTTCCTTTTTTTTTTCTATTTATTTTATTTCCTTTTTTTTTTTTACATATGTATTTCTGTGTGGCAGAAAGTCTGGCTATCTATTTCAAATAGTGTGACCAGCTTGGTATCAGACCCCTTTCACATTGTGCCGCCCTGGGCTTCGGCAGTAAAGCGGCACTATTTTTAGCGCCGCTTTACTGTTGTTTTAGTGGCGCTATTTGGCCGCTAGAGGGGTGGTTTTAACCCCCGCTAGCGGCCGAAAAAGGGTTAAAATGACCTGCAAAGCGCCGCCGCAGTGGCACTTTGCCGGCGGTTCTCATTCAGATCAATGGGCAGGAGCGGTTTAGGAGCGGTGTATACACCCGCTCCTTTACTGCTCCAAAGATGCGGCTTACAGGAGTGGTTACCACTGTTTGCATTTTTTTATTTTTTATTTAGCAATCAAAAATATAAAAAAAATATTTTTTTGGGCAGGCGTGGGTACGGGTTGGGGGGGGGGGGGTTGTCCCTGAATGGCAATTTGGAAATGTGGTCACCCTAGAGCCAATGGCTGCGCTGCTTTCCATCCATCCACTCCAGCCAATCAGCGGCCAGGCTGAGTGGTGAAGAGGAAGTCGAGGACGAGCGCAGGACTTTCGAGGGGTGAGGTAAGTAAAACGGGGGGACTGGGGGCGCAGGCACTGTCAGCTGTTTTTTCACCTTAATGCATAGAATGCATTAAGGTGAAAAAACATTTACCTTTACAACCCCTTTAACTTCAGCTTGTTCAATTTAAGATTTGACAGTAAGGCCCCTTTCACACTGATAGGCTGATTGGGTCCCCCTGTCAGTTTTTCAGGCGGACCCGATCGAACCATCCATAGCTCTCTATGGAGCAGCGGATGTCAGCAGATGTGTCCACTGACACCTGCCGGCATCCAATCCGGTCCGCAAAAAAACAAATGGATGGGGATCCTTTCCCCATCTGTCCAGCAGATCGGATGACAGTCAGCTGGAAATGGACAGGCGGTCTGTTTCTATCTGACCACCCTATAGAGAAGAGTGGACAGTGTCTGCTCCAGGGGCGTAACTATAGGGGGTGCAGCAGTCGCGACCGCAACCGGGCCCTGTGATGCAGGGGGCCCATGCAGCCCCCTCTACATATGGCCGGCAGCAGCATAGGCAGCTAGGGGTACCTGTGCACCATGCACATGTGTGGCTGGAGGTGGAGGGTGACTAGCAGAGCTCCATGCTCGACTATCGCACTGGCTGCTCTTTAGTTGTGCATTCCCCGCATGACCTGTGTCCTCGGCCGGCTCCTCAGGGTACCCCTCTCCTGCTCCATGCATTGCCGCTCAGTCCGATGTCTGTTCTCCCCAGCCAGAGTCCCGCCCCCTCACCTGGGGACAGGGACCCCTTCTCATGTGGGGACAGGGACCCCCACCTCCCCTGGGGACAGGGACCCCTTCTCAGGTGGGGACAGGGACCCCCACCTCCCCTGGGGACAGGGACCCCTTCTCACGTGGGGACAGGGACCCCCACCTCCCCTGGGGACAGTAACTTCATCTGCCCTGGAGAAAAGGACCTCATCTCTTCTGGAGACGGGAACCCCATCCTGCCTAGGGACAGTCCCCCAATGGGGCACCTAAAAAAAAAAAAAAACTAATAAAAAAAAAAAACTACTGATACCAGTGGTGGAACTACAGGGCTCACAAAGGTCATACCTGTGACCACGCCCTGGAGTTCCACTGCCGGACTCGGAGGGAAGGGCCCTGGCTGGGGTTCAGGGGGGCCCTTCATGGTTTCTTGCATCGGGGCCCTGAAGGTTCTAGTTACGCCACTGGTCTGCTCTGCATAGTGTCATGCGCCTGCTCAGCAGGAATCAGCAGACTGGTCCCTCGCTGAGCAGGTGGATCCGCTTGGCGGAGTCTGCCTCGTCTGCAAGGGGCCTAAGCCCTGGTTCACATTGATGCTACTTTGAAATCGTGCTACTTCATTTGTAGTAACACTATTTCAAAGTAGCAGGTAAACGCGATTTCAGGTGCTACTTGAAATATATCTGCGCGGATTCATGCACAGATGTCTATTGAAATCGCACCTGAAATTGGCAAAAGTAGTGCAGGAACTACTTTTGCAAATCAGTGCGGTGCCGTAATGTCGGCGTCGCACCAATTAAAACGGTGCCATTGCCGACAATAGGCTGCAACTTGTCAGGCGATTTGACCTGATAAAATCGCATGAGAAATCACTCCGATGTGATCGAGGGCTAAAACCTAGAAGCTGAATGGTTACTATGCACAGCTGCACCAGATTTTGTGTGCACCAGTTTTGCTACACAAGTCATATTGCCATTTTAAAGCTGCTCTTCACCATCCCCCACTTTTTTTTTAAAATTCCTACATACCTGATGCTGTGTTCTCCACATTTCAGATACTCACTCGCTCACCCCCCCATCACTCAGATCCAGTGTTGTCCTGTTGAGCTCTTCTTCTCTGCAGCCACTTGGCCATGCACCCTATCTTCTTTTGTGTGATTTCATCAGGATCCTGCCCACTCTTTTGGGTTCAGCCAGCAGCAGCCCATCCATTATGGGTGCAGGGATGCGCCCCCCCCTAATCCTTGCGCCCAGCCCCTAATCTACATGCAGGATGCCGGATGCATGGGTTTCAATGTGTGTGTGTTTTTTTTTTTTTTGAAGCACATGATTAGAGCCTGAGGCTCTAATTGGCTTCAAAAAAAGGTGGGCTCGGGGCACAGGGAGTCCTCCAACTTGTGTGACATTAGTGAATTAATATTCGCTAACGTCTTCCTGCTTCCCCTCCCAGCCAATCAGGAAGCAGGTCCTGAGACCCGATTGGCCAGGGAGTCTTAGGACCCACTTCCTGTTCAGTCAGGAGGAGAAGCAATGCCTGTTTCTCCGGGAGGAGAAGAAGCAACAGCCCCGTTTCTTCCCTTGGCCATCTGGAGCAAGAAGCGGCATCGGCCTCCCAAGGTAAGGCCACTGATCGCCGCCATCAATCTCCCGCAAGGGGGGGGGGGCACTGATAGCTCCGGTCTGTCTCCCATGGTGGGGCAGGTTTGTTTGACGCCTGCCCCCCCAAAATATTGAGGACCAGCTGCCACTGGCCAGCGGGCCTCCTGATGACACACCGCTAGAACCCCGCCCCCTCATCCTTTTCTGAATGAAGGACTTTGCCTCCTGGAACATTTGATCAGTATTGCCAACTGTCAGTATTTTTACTGGCAGCCAGTAAAAAAACTTTCACTTTGCTCCTGCCAATAAATGCCAGTGACAGGGAAACGTTGCCAGTAAAAAATATGACTGTGACGCTCAATCCAAGTGCCTGCTACAGTGTGTTCAGTTGGACTACAGTGTGAGCGTGTCGCGTGATGTCATGGTGCAAGGGAGCCAAGTGTGCGGGTTTGCGAGACGAGAGCAAGGCAAGCCAGGAGCGAAACTGTCAGTGATGTTTGCACTGGAGTGGACTGAAGGGACCACCTGGCGTGGAAAGAAACTGTCACTGTGACTCAGGGGGTGACGTGTCGCTGAGGAGTCATTATCATATGTGCTGCTGCACACTGCTTTCAGTGTCACTGTGAGAATGAATTTTATTTTTGCATGCCTCTCATTCTAATTTCTTTTACTATATCAAAAATAAAATAAGATTTTTTTTTTGCCTTAATATCTACCTTAAATCACATTGCTAATTGCATATTGTACTTGTTTGTAGCCTAAATACTGAAATTTGCACTTAAAACTATGATTTTGTAACTTTTGGAAATGCCAGTAAAAATCTGACTGTGCCAGTAAATTTTGGGTGTTGTGTCAGTAAATCTTCAATCTGGTAGGTAGGCAACATTGCATGTGATGTGCATTTTCCCAGGGACACAGGAAACACAGTGCACATCATTTGCCTAGGCAAGTGAAGTGCATTGGGGGTTCGACAGAAACTTTTTATAAAAAAAAAAAAAAAAAATAGCGATATTTGTGTAGCTAAGGGAATTTACTTTTCAGGGTAAAGATCCGCTTTAACGTCATTAAAAATGTATCTTTCCATCTCAATCTGCAGCATGGTAATTGTTTGTACAATTCAATGCCAAATGGCAACCTGAAAGTGTTCTGTACACTGTTGGTATACAGAACGCTTGATTGTCTCACAGATTTTCCAAGAAGTCTGCACTAAGATACAAGCCAGATTTTAGGCATTCCTTGCAAAACAAATTTTATTTTTTGGTAAGATACTTCCTATGGCTAGGTTCACACCTATGCAGGTTGCGGTTGATCTTTTTTCCCAGCGTGTAAGGAGGGGGTAGACAGTAGGGTGGTGGCTGTTTGTCATGTCCTCCATGTTTCCCTCCTCGATGGGCGCCAGGCGAGGGTCACATGAGAGGCCTAACATGGGGTGGGTTGTTCTGGGCTATGATAGACACCTTGTACAGGGTCACTTTTACTACACATGGGGTACCTTTTTACTGTGTGATGATTTCATCAATGCCTTAGGACAAGGCCAAGGCTGCCGTAAGGGAACACTCGACCTTAAGACAGGGCCTCTGCTTTTAGAGATGAACATAAACCATGTACACTTGCACTGCAACTGTTCTCCGGTTAACTCTTGAGTCCTCGTGTTAATGTACAGCTTCTCCATAATTTGAATTTAGGAGGGACATGCTGAGCCCTGTCCACATCCACCTGTATACAGCATATCACTCCCAGTAATGGTATGCGGTCCTATCGTGTACATAGCATGGATTCCAAGCATGTACTCAACTTTATTCGTACCTGGGCACAGGCTGGGGAGCCTCTGTGGCGTGAGTCTGCTCCCGTTGCTATGGGAGATGGACCGCTCCGGGAAACAGTGCCAACAACTCCCTCCTGCAAGAGGCTATCCCACCTATTTCAGGCACACACATAACAATAGGCTGCTGTTAAACTTACCCTAGATAACCACTTCTCCACTACTCCACTCCACACCAATGTCTTCATACCCTAATGTGTTTAAGACCCATTGCAAGTTATTTGCATTACAACCCTTTTAGTAACTTCAGACCGTTCTGGACAACGGTTCAAATTTTTTACTTAGAAAAGGGCTATAAGGCAATGACAGAGTCCAATATTGAAAGGTGTTATTTTTCCCTAACTCTAACTACAAGCTGTGTGCTGCCCTGCAAAGGTAGAGTGCATGTAATTCATATAGAGCTGGTATCTTTGGGGTGGACCCCAGATTCACTTTACCTCTAGGCAGTGGTAAGAGACATTCTTCTGTTCCTTACAGGTGTCATTCTCTGCCTTATTCCCTTATGGATATCGGACCTGATTCAGGCCCTGGGGCTCTTATAGCCAACAATGCAGAGGAGCTGAAGGCCACTATGAAAGCAACCTGGGCTTCCATAACACCTCTGCAGTGCCACAGGCTGATCGCCTCCATGCCACGCTGCATAGATGCAGTAATTCATGCAAAAGGAGCCCTGATCAAGTATTGAGTGCATACTATACTGTACACGGAGCAAAGAAAGTTCCTAAAGCGCTAGGATCCAGGATAAATTGTCTCAAGCAAAGTAGGGCATGCAATGTAACTGTATTCCACTGAAAGACACACCAGTTTAAAAAAAACAATCATAATATTTATTGGAGGTAGAAAATGAGTGGCTTGGCCCAATTCAAATGTCAGAGGTATACAACTAACAGTAGCCAACTGGTTACTCAAATTCACTGGGAGGGGTCCGGGATGTGTCTGGAAGATGACAGCCTCAGTGATACTGTAAGGCAGTTGGAATTGACAATGATCACTCAGCGACCTGGAGGAAGCTGATGTAACCACCTTGACACTGATGGAAGCAGGACTAGGTGGGCAAGCTGTATCCAATGGTCCCGCACGCCTGCGCTTCGTCAAGTCATCGCAAAACATGTCATCATTGTGACTGGACCATTGGATACAGCTTGCCCTCCCAGTGTCTTGCAGTGTGCATTCCCTCAGCGGCTTCCACCCTTGATAGTTACGGAATGGTGAGTGACATCATCGCTGCCAGCCATACACACAGGCGAAATCTTCACAGGGTGGAGGTTGTCATTACTCCCTCTGTTCCTGGTTCCATCAGCGTTAAGGCAATTACAGCAGCTTCCTCCCGGTCACTGGGTGATCATTGTCCATTCCAACTGCCTTACAGTATCACTGAGGCTGTCCTCTTCCAGACACATCCCAGACCTCTCCCAGTGGATTCAAGAAAGCAGTTGGCTACTGTTGGTTGCATACGTCTGACAATTGAATTGGGCCAAGCCACTCATCATGTTCTACCTTCAGTAAATGTCACGGTTGTTTTTATGGAATTGATATGTCTTTCAGTGGAATACAGTTCCATTACATGCCATACCTTGCTTGAGACAATTTATTCCGGATTCTAGCGCTTTAGGAACTTTCTTTGCTGCCTGTTTATGTTACTTCCTCCCAGGAGTATTTTTCCAGCTGCTGCTGTTGCTCTTCAGCAGGTACCTGATCATCTTTTGTGGCTTTTTTTGCAGTACATGGACATACTTTTCAATAAGCCAACATTTCTGTATTAAAAATCCTTTTTTTTTTTCTTTTTTATTACAATCCGGGCCAGTTCAGCAGGAAGCACTTAAATTTTGATCCATCTATGGGGAGCCATGTCATCTGCTGGTGTTGGTCCACTGTGTTTTATCAAGTCCAAAGTCAGCATAGCCCTCTACCGGGAAATTCCCTCTGATGACCAGCTTTATGGAGATGCTGGTTTCATTTTGCAGCAGGACTTGGCACCTGCCCACACTGCCAAATGTACCAGTATCTGGTTTAATGATCATGGTATCGCTGTGCTTGATTGGCCAGCAAACTCGCTTGACCTAAACCCCATAGAGGATCTGTGGGGTATTGTCAAGAGGAAGATGGAAGACACCAGACCCAACAATGCAGATGAGCTTAAGGCCACTATCAAAGCAGCCTGGTCTTCCATAACACCTCAGCGGTGGCACAGGCTCATCGCCCCCATGCCACGCTGCATTGATGCAGTAATTCATGCAAAAGCAGCCCCGACCAAGTATTGAATGCATACTATACTGCACATAGACATACTTTTCAATAAGCCAAGATTTCTGTATTAAAAATCCTTTTTTTAATTTTAATTGTGCAGTCATGCTATGCTGTACCCAAACAAATTTGATATCCTTTTTTTCCCCACAAATCGAGCTTTATTTTGGTGGTATTTGATCACCTCTGCGATTTTTATTTTTTACGCTATAAACAAAAAAACTATTTTGAAAAAAAACAAAACAATATTTTTTACTTTCTGCTGTAATACATATCCAAAAAATATATATATTAAAAAAAAAAGTTTATTCATCAGTGTAGGCCAATATGTATTCTGCTACATATTTTTGGTAAAAAAAAATCCGCAATAAGCGTATATTTATTGGTTTGCGCAAAAGTTATAGCGTCTACAAAATAGGGGATAGATTTAGGGACTTTTATTATTTTTTTTTAAAATAGTTTTTACTAGTAATGGCAGCGATATGCGATTTTTTGCAGGAATACAACATTGCTGCGGAAAAAAAAATCTGACCGCAAGTGACACTTTTTGGGGACCAGTGACATTATTACAGTGATCAGTGCTAAGAAAAATGCAATGATCAATGTATAAATGACACTGACAGGGAAGGGGTTAACATTAGGGGGTGATCAAGAGGTTAGCTGTGTTCCTTGGGTGTGTCCTAACTGTGTGGAGGATGGGCTTGCTGGGACAACACAGAGAACACTGTTCCTGATCACTAGGAACAGCAGATCTGAGTTGTCCCCTGTCAGAACAGGGATCCTCCTTGTTTACATAGGCAGATCCTCGTTGTCCAAAATGTCATACGCATATAAATTTAGTTTTTGCCTCAGAACAGTAGGGGTTCTGAGGGTTAATTACGTAGGTTGGCCTTGACATCAGTCTGGCTGGGCTGTGTTGGAAGTTCTGCCTGGTCATGTGAGCAGTGAGGTGCACACGAAAGGCAAGAACCAGGCCTGGTTGGACGCTTTGGGTATCAGCCTTCTCTGAACCAATCAGTGGGAGTGCCGGGCCCCGCTGAGGAGTCTGGGAAGGTGTACTTAAAATGTGTGGGTCACGTGTTTAGGGAGAGGAGTTTGTGAGGCCCATGTGGTCTGTTCTGGTTCCAGGACCGGGGTAGCCCCATGAGGGGTCCCGGTCACGGGGTGTTTGACATCCCGCAACATGTTCCGCTTAGAGGCCCCTGGTAGACCCATCTGGTCTGGGGTAGGGATCCATCCATTGATCTTCCAGAGGAGATTGTTTTCTTCTCAGCAAAACTTGAGTTAAGCCAGCCATAGATCGAAATCCAGCCAGCACTCGAATTGTCATCCATCTATGGGGAGCCATGTCATCTGCTGGTGTTGGTCCACTGTGTTTTATCAAGTCCAAAGTCAGCGCAGCCCTCTACCAGGAAATTCCCTCTGCTGACCAGCTTTGCTTGTTTCATTTTCCAGCAGGATTTGGCACCTGCCCACACTGCCAAAAATACAAATACCTGGTTTAACCGCTTCAGCCCCGGAAGATTTTAACCCCTTCCTAACCAGAGCACTTTTTGTGATTCGACACTGCGTCGCTTTAACTGACAATTGCGCAGTCATGTGGCGTTGCACCCAAACAAAATTGATATCCTTTTTTTCCCACAAATAGAGCTTTTTTTGGTGGTATTTGATCACCTCTGCGGGTTTTATTTTTTGCGCTATAAACAAAAAAAGAACGTACATTTTTTGAAAAAAACGCATTATTTTTTACTTTTTGCTATAATAAATATCCCCCAAAAATATATATGACATTTTTTTTCCCTCAGTTTAGGCCGATATGTATACTTCTACATATTTTTGGTAAAAAAAAAAAAAAAATCATCGCAAGAAGCATATAGTGATTGTTCTGCACAAAAATTCTATTGTCTACAAAATAGGGGATAGTTTATGCCATTTTTAGTTAATTAGTGATTTTTATCTTGACTGCGACATTATGGCAGACACCTTTCACACTATTTTGGGACCATTGTGATTTATACAGGGATCAGTGCTATAAAAATGCACTGATTACTGTGTAAATGACACTGGCAATGAAGGGGTTAACCACTAGGGGCGATGAAGGGTTTAAGTGTGTCCTAGGGAGTGATTCTAACTGTGAGGGGGGTGAGCTTCAAGTCACATGACAGCGATCACTGCTCCCGATGACGGGGAGCAGTGATCTCTGTCATGACACAAACCAGAACAGGGAAATTCCTTGTTTACATAGGCACTTCCCCATTCTGAGGCTCCGTGACATGATCGCCGGGAGACCGGCAGACATCAGGTCCGCTGGTCCCGCGAACATGGTCACTCTGTACGTGGCAGGCACACACACCCGCTATCCCTGGCTCTTAAAGGGGATGTACAGGTACGCCCATTTGCCCACTGCTGCCATTGTGCCTACGTAGGTCGGCGGGCAGCCGTTGGCGGTTAATGATCATGGTATCACTGTGCTTGATTGGCCAGCAAGCTCACCTGACCTAAACCCCATAGAGAATCTGTGGGGTATTTTGAAGAATAGGAAGATGGGAGACACCAGACCCAACAATGCAGATGATCTGAAGGCCGCTTTCAAAGCAACCTGGGCTTCCATAACGCCTCAGCAGTGCCCAGGCTGATCGCCTCCATGCATTGATGCATTATTCACGCAAAAGGAGCCAAGTATTGAGTGCATAATATACTGTACATGGACATACTTTTCAGAAAGCCAACATTTCTGTATTAACCCCTTTTTAAGCAGCCATCGGAGCTGCATGTCAGCTCTTTAAGACGCTTTAGCAGGCACGCGATTTGCGTTCCCGGAATTCACGATGGCTGCCAGGCGCCCGAGATCGCTCGTGATAGAGTGAGAACCGGGATCTGTGTCAAAATCCTGGTTCTCTCAGGGGAGAGGAGACAGATCGTGTGCTCCTACTAAGTAGGAACACAGATCGGTCTCCTTCCCTAGTCAGTCCCAGCCCCCCCCCCCCCCCCCACAGAACACACCTTGGCAACACCAACAGTTAACCCTTTGATTTCCCCCTAGTATTAACTCCTTCCCTGCCAATGACAGTTATAAAAGTCATAAAATTATGATCAGCTTTCATGTGTTAGTGACAAATGACGATAGTGAGACTCGTACACTATAGTGAGGTAGGGTCATTTGGAACGCTCGTTTTTTGCCTAGATTGTTTTAATACTGTTTTACTGATGACCTTTTATGGAATATATTAATTTGGAAATGAAATAAATTGAGAGAGAAAAACTGAATTACGCTATATGAGCCTTTTTTCTGTCTGAGAACCGGTGGGGATTCCAGGATATGCTGTGACACCTTCCATGACACTGAGGATAGCCGTGGTTAGCATATCAATGCCCGATGTGTTTATCTCTCTGGTGAGTGTGAACCCCGAAGGGGAGTGTGACGCACGGACTCTGGTGTGAGGTGCACATCTTTCTATCATAGCAGGACTACCATCTGGGTTTTCTGGGGACTTCTCTCACCATCTGTCAACTGTATATTCCTTGTGTGTCACTAATGCAGGCCATACACGGTCGAATTTCGAACAAATTTTCTTTTCAAAAATCAGAATTTTTTTTTTTTGTGATCCGATGATGCCACCATTGATTTTCGAAATTCGGCCGACCAAGCCTTCAATTTCACCTCATGTTGCTACAGAAAATAATTTTCTTGGCTGGGAATCTTCTTTTCTCTCCGTACATTATCTTTTCTTATTACGTTTCTCGCACGATTCTCCCATCATTGATTAGAAAATCGTTAGTTTTTCTAAAAATTTCCAACATGTCCGATTCCTCAAATTTATTTCCGCACGAAAATCGGCTGTTGCTGCAGCCCACTAATGGTGCGAAATTCATACAAAAATTCTTAGATACGATTTTCGAAAGAAAATTCTTTCGAAATTCGAACCGTGTATGGCCGGCATAACACATAAAAGCTGATCATAATTTTATGATGGTAGAACTGCTGTAATGATTACAGGCACCTGAGTTGGACTTGTGTACCTTTTTTTTATTACAATTTTACTGGTGGTATTATGCAATTGCATTTTAAGCAGCAGTTGATATGTATGTTGTATGTAGTGTTCATACACAACTGTTGCAACTTTGGAAGTTCTATATTTTGCGAAACCTGATATTTTCATAGCGCTGTGATAGCGGAAGGAGGCCTAGGGTTTCATTGTATTTTGACATGATACAGTAATCAGTGGCTATGTTTTAACTCGGATTGCTGTATAAATGTCACTGGTCCCAAAAAAGTGTCAAAAGTGTCCGATAAAAATAACTGATTACCGCCATTACTAGTAAATAATAAAAATGCCATAAATCTATCCCCTGTTTTGTAGTGGCTATAACTTTTGCACAAACAAATCAATATGTGCTTATTGCATTTTTTTTTTTTTTTACCAAAAATATGTAGAAGAATACATATCGGCCTAAACTGAGTAAAAAAAAATTTTTTTTTTCATTTTGGATATTTATTATAGCAAAAAGTATAAAATGTTTGTGTGTTTTTTTTTTTTTCAAAATTGTCGCAAATTTTTTGTTTATGGCGCAAAAAAATAAAAACCGCAGAGGTGATCAAATACCCCCAAAAGAAAGCTGTATTTGTGGGAAAAAAGGACATCAATTTTGTTTAGATACAACATCGCACGACCTCGCAATTGTCAGTTAAATGTGTCCTCTGAGCAAGCACCTAGGTTTGATCATAAATAATTGCCAGTTAGTAATAATCTCTTAAGTCCCTCATTGTGGTGCATTATGCTGTGCTTTTCATCTGGTTTGTGGAATAAGCTATTTTACTTTTATTTGTCATTATTCAACCTGTATGAAATTATACTTGCAGCCATACTGCTTATAATTATAACAATTTTCAATTTCACTTCAAGCGACCCTAAAGTTTCAGAGGGCAATTATCATCTCCAACACTACCCTTGGTTTGGAGCTTTTTCCTTCACTTGATGGGGTTTTTTTTATTTTTATTTTTTTTGGCTATGGCAATAAATCATGATGTGTAATAGATTGTCAGTGTTGCTAAATATTTTGGGCGGGAGGCAAACTAGCGCCAGACATTAAGCTAATTAGAGCCCCTGGCTCTAATCACGTGCTTTTAAAAAAAAATTTAAAACCCACTGGAATCCAATCAATGTGTCCAGAGCCCTGCATGTAGGTTAGGGGTCAGGCGCATAGATTAGGGGGACGGCGCCCCTTATGGATGGGAGGCCACTGTATACTGTACATATGGTATGCCGTGATGAAGGATTCTTGCACAGCTTCCAAAACTGCATATCTATGAATGATATCTCTGCAGGGGGAATAGGGCATATATGGGAAGGAGGAGAATGCTAGAAGACAAGCTGTAAGTCCAGTAAATCTTTATTGTATGTAAAAAGAGGTCAGAAGAGAAATCCAATGTGTTCTAAGAGCCCAAAACTCCTACTTCATCAGGGCTGAGAAAAAAGATAACATAAAATGACATAAAAAAAAAGTCTACAGAGGCATATTTTGAAATGGCCTAATATAATTTTTTACAGCGAGTAGGAGTACCGATACTTTTTTTTTTTTTTTAGTACTCGCTGATACCAAATACTGATACCTACCGCAACTGTTTTGTTTACACTTCAGCTGTCAGCAATGGTACAAAGCATTGAAAATATAAGTTAACCTCCCTGGCGGTATGCTTATGTCTGATTTTTTAATGCAATAGAGGTACATTGTTTTGCATAGAAATTTGATGTTTTATATTGTAGGCCTGTAACTCTTATGCCCCTTTCACACTGGGGTGTTTTTCAGGCGATACAGCTCTAAAAATAGCGCCTGTAGAGCGCCTAAAAAAATCTGGCCCTTTCACTCCAGTGTGAAAGCCGGAGGGCTTTCACACTGGAACGGTGCGCTAGCAGGACGGTGAAAAAAGTCCTGCTAGCCGCATCTTTGGAGCGGTGAAGGAGCGGTGTATTCACCACTCCTACCCATTGCAATCAATGGGGCAGCGCGGCTATACCGCCGGCAAAGCGGTGCTTTGCGGGCGGTTTTAACCCTTTTTCGGCCGCTAGCGGGGTTAAAAGTGCCCCGCTAGTGGCTGCATACTGCCCCTAAAACAACGGTGAAGCGGTGCTAAAAATAGTGCCTCTTTACCGCCCATGCCGCTCCCGCCCCAGTGTAAAAGGGGCCTTAGGAATAACTCCCTTAAATCTAGTAGACATCCGGGGTATGATAAAAATTGAAAAACAAAATTATAACTTATAATATAATAAATAACTATAAATAATAACAAATAATAACATAATAATACATTTTATTCAATAAATTGTATTCAATAATGTAATCAATCAAAAACACTAACATTTTTCCAAACAAGGGTGCAATAATACTAGTCACTGCATATAGGTTTAGTAAACATCCCAGATAGGAACGATTTTGAAACTTGGTACTACACAAAGTCCGATGTCACAATCAGGACAATGAAACCTGGTTTCCTTTTCGGATTTTCTTTTCACTGTCATATCGCTTTGAGCGAAAAAAAAACACACATCCTTCTAGGTGCTGACTTTTTCTCAGTTGGTGGGATGTAGTCCATGAAGTGATGACCAGTCAGGTGTTCGGGGTTGACAACACCAGCAGAACGATGTTCAGCCCTATTCATAGCCATTGGTGTTTGGTGATTCACAAAGATCAGTTTGGCAACTTTCCAAATAAAGTCAGAATGAATCACAGGCTTGTCACTTTTTTTTTTTTTTTTTTTTAGCAGAATATAGGCATGTGGAATGATTTCTTTCCCACCTTTTATGCGCACCCGTGGAGGTATTCTGGACTGTACTCATTAGTCACACATTTTTCTTGTCATGCCATTACAGTGCCATAATTTTGCCTTTCTGCCAGGCAACCATTTCTCCAGTCTTCAGCTTTTTGCCAAATTATGGCAGCATGACGCACCGTTTAGCCCTAGCAGTTCGAAAGGCATCCCTTTTTGTTCTGCAGAAGAAACTCATTAAGATCAGGAGATCTGTAAAAGTTGTCAGTTGTTACGAATAGCCCTGATTTAGCAATGGCTCAATCAGTGAAAGAACGGAAGATGTTGCCATTTCATAGTTGCTGTATTTTGGGTTGAATTTTGTTAATTTCCCAGTGTATAGGACTTAATTCCAAATGTAGCCAGTTGACGATTCGCATAGCATGAAGGATTTTACGCCAAATCATGCTCTCTTTGATGGCATGTATTGCATCCAGCTGCAGGCCATTAGACTTTCATCTATGCTAATGTCTCTTTCTTGCACATAGGTCCATTGGAAATTGTTTAGAATCATTTGAGATGCTTCCCAAATTTTGTTGAGTTTTGGTGCAGGATGAATAGTTTCAAATTCTTTGTTGTTTTCGAAGTGTAAGTATTTCATTATCAGGGAAAATCTGTACTCTGACATGACCATGCCATAGAATGGAGTGGCAAGTAATTTATTAGTTGCCCAATACCACTTCTGCTGGGGTTTCCCCACCACTCCCTGAAGTATTATTAGGCCCAGCATTTTCCAAACGTCATCTTTGGTCACTGGTTCCCACTTTCTACTTCTTGAAAACTTCTGATGCATAGTAGTTTATTGCTCTTGGTACCTGTTTGTCTCTGTAACAATTTTTTTCAATAACCTCATCGGTCAGAAATAGTTGTAGGTATGCCAAGGGGTTGTCATCTTCACTTTCATACCAGGTGCTCCAGTAAATGGGAATCTTGTGGGCGCAGTGTGATCCGTACCGCAGTCAATAGAGCACCAAGTTTGCACATCACTGAGTTTAGTCCCAGAATCATCGCTGTCGTCACTTTTCGTGTCTGATGACAAATTTACCCACAAATCACTATTGCTAAGTTCTGAAAGTGATTCTTATTCGCTATCGCTGTTTTCAAACTGGTCATAAACCACTTTTGATGTAGAGGCAAGATTTTTAGATGCCATGGATGTTCTCAAGTTTCCAGGCAGAAACAATGTCAGAAAGAACAGTAAAACTGCAGGCAGGGCACTGGACAAAGCACTGGGGACAAACTGAGGTCAAATGATTTGATACAGTAATGTAATCCAATAAGATTACAATGTATAGTGTATGTGTTGTGTTTTATACTTTTTGAAATTGCCACTGGGTTCCGCCCCCATGCTTTGCAACGCTCGCAGGGAACAGAACCCAGAATACAGAGTATCGGGCGGAGGATCCATCCGCCGGACACAGCTGGAGTACATTGCGGCATCCTAGGGACAAGTAACATAAAAAACCAGTGACAAATTAATAAAAAATTATATCCATAAAGAAGGTGAGCCAGTGAACCACAACCAATGAGAAAAAGTCCAAACAAAAAGTCTTCATAATGGAAGAGATTTCTCTTTAAGAGGGTGCCAGTCAGCCGTGCGATCCACCTTCACCAAGACAGAAACCCGTGAGTCAGCAGTGGGAATGCACACTTACCAGAAAGCGGTATGTAAACGCTCATTGAATTTGTCACCCGAACTGCACCAATCCTGACTCCTATTGCAGAAACACTTTCGAATGGACCATGGAGATTTCCACATAAGCAGGCAATGGTTTAGATGGTAACTCGGAAATCACAAAGCCTCCCATAGCGTAAGCGGATATTTTTATTTAAATAAACAAAACATACTCACAAACATAGCAGTAAAAAAGCATGAAATGCTGGCCGGGATGCGAAAGCTCGTTCCGAAGGTCAACGGAATTGCGTCAGCACATCTGGACCACCCGACGTACGTTTCGTCATAAGGTGACTTTGTCTGGGGTATGGGCGACGCGCTAACGCATCACGTTTAAATAGGGACAGTAATAAAACCAAGCCTCATTGTGAATAATGGCACTAACAACCAAGCCTCTTTTGGAGTTGGAGTTGAGTTGGAGGAAACAGGAAGTAGTCATCATTAACAACCAAGCCTCTTATATACAATGTATAGTGTATGTGTTTTATACTTTTTGAAATTGCCGCTGAGTTCCGCCCCCATGCATCGCAACGCTCGCAGGAAACAGAACCCAGAATACAGAGTATCGGGTGGAGGATCCGTCCGCCGGACACAGCTGGATTACATGGCGGCATCCTAGGGACATGGTAAGTAACAGCTTCCTGGCTTCTGTGGCTCGGGGCTACCGATAATGGTACTGAAATTTAACCCCGAGCCACACTTGGTAATCCCGCCAAAGAGGTTAAAGGTGTAAAAATATTTAGGAATAAAGCAAACAAAAACAAAAAAAAAAACTTTAATTATTAATAGTGTAGTTTAAAAATTGAAAGTGAAAGGAAACTAATATATAAATGGAGAAGGATATTAACCACTTCCTGTCTGCCATATAGCAGAATGATGGCCACAAAGGGGTTAAATTATCCTGACTGGGCATCATATGACATCCAGCAGGATAAGCCGCTTGTGTGCTCCGATCGGTAGTGTTGGTGTGTCACTCTGACACACCGTATCTCTGATCCTGGTAAAGAGCCTATGCCGTGGGCTCTTTACCATGTAATTAGCTGTGTTCAATCACAGCTGATCACATGGTACCCAGGAAGTGCCGTTTATCGGCTTTTCCTCTACTCGCGCTGACAAGACGCGAATAGAGGAGAGCCGGTCAGCGACTCTCCTGACGGGGAGTTTACACTGATGATCAGCGCATTGATTATCAGTGTAGACCCATCAAGGATGCCCACCAGAGATGCCAACCCATGCCCATCAGGGATGCAAATCAGTGCCCATTAGGGATGACAATCAGTGCCCATCAGTAACGTCTGTCAGTGCCTCCTCATCAGTGCCACCCATCAGTGCAGCCTATAAGTGCCCATCAGTGTGGTCTGTTAGTGCCACCTAACAGTGCCCATCAGTCCTGCTTATCAGTACCACCTATTGGTGCCCATCAGTGCTGCATATTGGTGCCACCTCATCAGTGCCCGTCAGTGCAGCCTCATCCGTGAAGGAGAAACCGTGCTCATTTACAAAATTGTATAACAGAAACTTTTTTTTTCAAAATTTTCAGCCTTTTTTTATTTGTTTAGCAAAAAATAAAAAACCCAATGGTGATCAAATACCATAAAAAGAAAGCTCTGTTTGTGGGGAAAAAATTATAAAAATTTTGTTTGGGTACAGTGTTGCATGACCGCGCAATTGTCATTCGGACTGCGATAGCACTGAAAATTGGCCTGGCCAGGAAGGGGGTGAAAGTGCCCTGTTTTGAAGTGGTTAAGGAGTTAGGCTGGCCATACATGTTCAACTTTTTTGTACAATTTATTTTAGATTTACCAAAAACCATATAATATGAGGTCAAAACTAAACAACGCTTTCAATTGTATTCAATTAGGCAGGCCCTTGCACTACATAGTTAAAGGTAAATCTAAAGAAAATTGTGCAGAAAGTTGTAAGAAAATTGTATAATGTATGGCCAGCCTTAATTAGGGCTGATTAGAGTCAATAAAGGTTAATAAGGGGTTAAACAAAGGAACATTTAATCTAAAAACAAAAAAGATGCAAAACTAAATAATGTTTTTCATCTTTCTGTTTTCAACATTGTCAGACTTTTTTTTTTTTTTTTTTTGACACTGCTCCCTTGATTGCAGGAGGAGCCAAAAACTAAATTTACCTAACATCCTGCGTTAGGAGGGTGATACAAATATAACAGAGTATAAGAATTGGGTAATAATCAATGTAAAGTATGTAAATAATAAAGCACAGTTGTATATTTTGGGTAATAATAATCAATGAGAGCTCTCTCATCTCTCATTCTTGCTTCTTAACTTTTTTTTTTATCCCCCCCCCTTTTACTCCTACTGGACTAGTGTGGAAGGTATTTTGGGGCAACAGGAATAGGAGACCGGGCTAAAAAGATACCCTGCCTATAATATATTGTAACCTCTCAAGAAATTACCAGCAGGCCTCTATACGTAGAATAGACTTACCTGTCCATCTCTTGGGGGGAGGTTTGCGGTGGATGTTGTCCCCAGGCCCATGATTCCAGTGCGGGATTATCCTTTTTTTTTTAGTTTGCGTTTCACCAAACCTGAAGTAGTGGGGGTGGATACCCATGAAACGCATCAGAATTATTGCATTGTATCCCCGGAGTGGGGTTTAATTCCCATCTGGGAGCTTCACTGTTGAATGGAGGGAATACATAGCAATTGACTGTGATATACATGGAAATAGGTTTTTGCATCTATATTTTGCAATATATCTTTAAAATGCATGGTACTAAGTTCAAATCTCACTTGTTTAAACTGTTTTATAATAAAAGCTGAATTTTAACAGTAGGGCACGTAGCACTAACCCCCAAAGGAGCTGCTGGTTTGATTGGGCTTACCGTTACCTTCTTCACCTTGATTTGCGTCTAGGGTTTCCCATGGTAGATGGCCCAGAAACTTTAGAGACTGACGACAGATCCGCTTAAAGGGATTTTTATTTGCAAAAAACTTAGTTAATGAACAGTCTCTTAGTAGAAGATCAGAGGGTTAGGAGGAAAGTTCAGGTACTCTTAGTGTCAAAGTCAATGATAAAGAATTTGCTTACTTCGCCTAAATCCAGAGAATAGCCATTCACAGCTGGATGTTCACTCAAGTTGGATAGTCCCTCTCTCACAAGGCCTAGCAGCCAACAAGGTGCTTAAATCAGGAACAATTCTCTGCCACAGATGTTGTTGTAGAACATGTAGGAAACTAGAACTTGTAGAACATTCACGTGGTACCAGTATCTTTCAGCTGGTTCGGCGATACCCACGAGATTGGATTCACTTAGGTCCCTCAGCCTCACCAGGACCATGGAGTCAGAACATCCTACTGGACCGGAACCCTGAACCACGTAACATCCACATCTTAAGTACCCTTTCCCAGAAAGCACAGCAAGAGTGACACTCCCACTGGGCTGGCTCCGAGAAAAAGTAACCTTAAAGCACCCAACCAGACTGTGGTTCCATGCCTGCCATAAGAGACAGTGCCCCGGTGGCCAGGCTGAACACCCTGTAGTCCAGTCAGACTGATGCTGAGGTCCAAATTTGGAATAATTATACCCAAACCAAACTGCAGTTCAGGTATAACATTAAGTTTAAAAAAAAAACATAGCGAGTGCTCTTCAGGAGCCAGCGCTACAGCATATTTTAGTACAATTTTTGGCACCAGTAACATACCTAGAAGAAACTATTGACACCAGGGATATGGTAGGCTATCCACACAATCCTGTCATCAGATGCACATAGAACCAACAGTTGTAGTCAGAAAATGTATATCAAATAATGAGCTAAATTCTACTTTTTGATTTTGAAGGGAAAACTGCACAGTAACCCTCAAAAAAAGGATCTGGGCTGGGGAAAGAAATGGTACAAGTGTAAGGATATCTTATCTCTGCTTATTCACAAAGTTTCCAAGTAGGGTTGAGCAGTACCAGGAAAAGACAGTGGGGTTGATTTACTAAAACTGAAGAGTGAAAAATCTGGTGCAGCTCTGCAGATAAACCAATCTGCTTCCAGGTTTTGGTTTTAAAGCTTAATTGAACAAGCTGAAGTTAGAAGTTGATTGGCTACCATGCACAGTTGCATCAGATTTAGCATTTTCCAATTTTAACAAATCAACCCCAGTGTGTCAGAATGAATGAGTACTGTGATGGAATGTTACTAGAGCCAAAGAGAAGGAATGCTGGGGTTGATTTACTAAATAGCAATAGGCTGTTCACTTTGCAAAGGAATTTACCCCAGAGATTCGTGAATTAGCTCTGCTGACTTCCATCATCCAATGATGGGCAAGCAAAAATGCTGTTTTTTTCCCCCCTGCATGTGTTTGGGTATTTTTTTGCAAAGTGAAATTTCACCTTTTTCTTGCAAAGTGCAACTTTCCCTGCGGAGTGAACAGTACTTTTGCCTTTAATAAATCAACCCCACTGTGTCAGAAGAAATGCAAGACTGCTTAATTTTAGGCACAATATAGTAATGAGACTGTATAGTGTGGTATACAATATAGACTAAATAATGAATTACACATGTATGCTTTGTTCACTTATCCAAGGCCTTGCAATCTACTACTGCAGCTAGTACAAAAATGAAGAAAGGCAATTGATAGTTTTCCCAGTCCCTTCTAATTCATTATCTTGGTGGTAATGAAGTAGGTTCATGTTTCCTCTTACATTAACCACTTCAGCCCCGGACCAATAAACACCAGAGGTCTTTTTCAAATTTCACACTGCGCTGCTTTAACTGGTAATTGCGTGGTCATGCAATATTGCACCCGAACGAAATTTGCGTCCTTTTCTTCCCACAAATAGAGCTTTCTTTTGATGGTATTTGATTGCCTCTGCGATTTTTTGATTTTTTGCGATATAAATGGAAAAAGAGTGAAAATTTTGAAAAAAAAAAGATATTTTCTTATTTTTGTTATAAGAAAAATCGAATAAACTAAATTTTAGTCATACACTGAGGGCAAAATGTATTCAGCCACATGTCTTTAGTAAAAAAAATGTCAATAAGCGTATATTTTTTGGTTTGCGCAAAAGTTATAGCGTCTACAAACTAGAGTACATTTTCTGGAATTTACACAGCTTTTAATTTATGATTGCCTGTCTCATTTCTTGAGGTGCTAAAATGGCAGGGCAGTACAACCCCCCCCCCCCAAATGACCCATTTTGGAAAGTAGACACCCTAAGGAAATTGCTGATGGGTATGTTGAGCCCATTGAATATTTTTTTTTTTTGTCCTAAGGGATTGAATAATGACAAAAAAAAATAAAAAAATTTTTTTTACAAAAAGTTGTCACTAAATGATATATTGATCACACATGCCATGGTTATATGTGGAATTGCACCCCAAAATATATTCCGCTACTTCTCCCGAGTATGAGGATACCACATGTGTGGGACTTTTTGGGAGTCTAGTCGCGCACGGCACCCCGAAAACCAATCACCACCTTCAGGATTTCTAAGGGTGCAAATTTTTGATTTCACTCCTCATTACCTATCACAGTTTCGAAGGCCATAAAATGCCAAAATAGCACAAAACCCCCCAAAATGACCCCATTTTGGAAAGTAGACACCCCAAGCTATTTACTGAGAGGCATGTTGAGTCCATGGAATATTTTATATTTTGCCACAAGTTGCGGGAATATTACAAACTTTTTCTTTTTGCACAAAGTTGTCACTAAATGATATATTGCTCACACATGCTATGGGCATAAGTCAAATTACACCCCAAAATTAATTTTGCTGCTTCTCCCGAGTACGGGGATACCACATGTGGGGGACTTTTTGGGAGCCTAGCCACGTACGGGACCCCGAAAACCAAGCACTGCCTTCCGGATTTAAATATAAAATGCTACCAAAAAAACTGTTAGCGATGGCAGGGATCAGGCCTGACTCTGCGATCGCTGCAGTTATGTGTTTAGTGTTTTGTAAGTGACAGTGATCGATCGATACTGCACTTGGGTGGGCTGGGCAGAGGGGCAAAATGCAGGTGCTAGCAGGTATCTGGGCTGATCCCGCTAACAATGCGTTTTTTTGGAACCCTAAACTGCTGGGGACGCTAGTATAGATCTGATCAGATCAGATATTGATCTGTTCAGATTCTATACCATTACGGGAGGTTTATGCTTTGCGTGTGGGTGTTAGCGGTACTGGCACTAACCTAGCGCTGCCTGGGGCGACGCAGACCCTGACCCTAAAACCTAAATGATATCACCCGCCGGGTGATCAGGGGGTTAAACCTTTATTGGGTAATAAATGGTGGGTGCCCTGATGCTATAAAAAGCAAACTAACCAGAGTCACCCGTAACACTTATACGGTGATCAGTGGTGAAAGGGTTAACTAGGAGCAATCAGGGGGTTCAAATTTTTATTAGGTAGTATATGGGGGTCCCTGGCGCTATATAAAAACCTGACAGGGAACCTAAATAACTAACTAACTAACCAGCGTCACCAGTGACACTTATACTGTGATCGCTGGTGAAAGGGTTAACTAGGGGCAATCAGGGGGTTAAAACCATTATTGGGTAGTATATGGGGGTACCTAACGCTATAAAAACCTGGCGGTGTACCTATGTGTACCTATGTGTTAGAGTAGTGTTTTGGTGCACTTACTTTTAGTCTTCTCCTCGTAGTCCGGTCAAAAAGACCGCCCAGAGGAGAATGACATCACTTCCTCCTTCCTGTGTATACAATACACAGTGGGAGGAAGCTTCTCATTGGCCAGGAGCGATCCAGAGGTGGTGGCCAGAAACCAACGGCCATCCCCTCATCACGGATCGCTCCTGAAGCGAACCGGACCGCCGTATCCAGCGGGAGGGGGTCCGATCGGACCACCCACCCGCTGGAAGGGAGGCACGTACATGTACGTGCTTGTGCCTGCCTGTGCCATTGCGATGACGTACAATGGCAATACGGCGGTCCTTAAGTGGTTAAAGCAGTACTAAACTTGAAACTAGAAAAATATGGTTCCCCCTGCAAGGTAATGTCATAATAGGCTAGCACATGATGAAAGTCTTAACTTAAAACTAAGCCTTCCAGTGGCGTGGTGTCACTGCTGCCAGGGATACCATCTCCACCCGGTCTTTTGGGTTCACGGACTCCGGGCCATTTGAACTGGCAAGCACTGATGACATCACTCCCGGCATGCATACGGTAGTCACAGCACAGCACTCTTAGTGGACAATTTACTGATCAATCCAAAACCATAAAAAAAAGAGATTTGGCTAGCGATAAGCCTAACTTTCTTGCTCCAGTAATTAAAAATTCAGCATCTCTCCAAAAAATGATGTACAATACTACCATAAGATTCAATGGTGTGTTTAAAGGTATCTACAAGGAGGAAAATATGGGGCTGCTATTGCTGATCATCTTCAGAAAATGTTAGTTACATGGGATCTCTGACTTCAACACTTGATTCTCCAACCTTGAGCAAGGATAATAGCAGGTAGTCACATTCAACTGGATTTGATCTGTAATGTTGAAGACATTTCATAGCCTATCCAGTCCAATTCCCAAGGCCCAACTCCAGGAATTTTAAGTAACTCACCCTTGCACTGCAAGGGTTCAATACTCATTACATCTAATGCCCCGTACACATGATCGGATTTTCCGACAACAAATGTTGGATGTGAGCTTGTTGGCGGAAAGTCCGACCGTATGTATGCTCAAACATTTGTTGTCGGACTTTCCGCCAACAAATGTTGGCTAGCATGCTCTCAAATTTTCCGCCATCAAATGTTTGTCGGATTTTCCAATCTTGTGTACACAAGTCCAGCAGACAAAAGTCCAAAGTACAAACACGCATGCTTGGAATCACACATCACTATCGAACTTCCTTTTTATCAGCTCACCATACGTCTTGTACATCACTACGTTCGTAATTGTTGGCCAACATTTGTGTGACCGTGTGTATGCAAGACAAGTTGGAGCCAACAACCTTAAAACAAAAATCCATGGTTTCGTTGTCAGAAAGCCTGATCGTGTGTATGAGGCATAAGGGTGCACAGTACAAGCTCTATCACTTACCTTATATCCACTTTGGTCAGTTCCGACCCCTCCTCTGCCCAAAGCTCCAATAAAGAGACATAGAAACAGGCTGGCGGCAGACAAAAAAGACCAAGTGGTCCATTGAGTCTGCTCCAATATTTCTTTATTTATTAACTTTTTTTGTCTGAGCATAGGTCACTGTTTGTCCTAAGCATGTTTAAATCCACTTACTGTTGACTTACTTGCTCCCACTGCTGGAAGTCTTTTCCAAGCCTCAACTACTCTTTTGGTAAAATAATACATTCTACGATTGGTGTTTGAACTTCTCTCTTTCTAGTTTGAAGTCATGTCTTTGTGTTCTTGATCTTAGCTTCATATCAAAAATTCTGCCCCCCTGAACCTCAATCACAGCCACACCATTTGTCTCATGTAAACCTTTTCAATACTGAAAATTCCCCAACAGACATCAGTCAGATTCTAAATTGCCCTTAAAAATGACTGTTGGACTGTAAGGCTGGCCATACACATTTAGATTTCTCTTGTTCAGCTCCATTGGCTGAGCAAGTGAAATCACTAGATTCCCCCATACACGCTAAGCAGTATGGATGGAGGAATCTTCCTTGCCAGAGGTCCTATTCACACAGCTACAGGAAGAGTACAAAAATATATATGTGAATGCCAATTTTTTTTCTAAATCTAGTAGAAAGCGATAAGAAAGTAAATTGCATCTGGATAAGGTTACCGAAGGGTTAATAAGGTTAGATGAGTAAAGTTTTTTGATACTCGCCAATCAAAGTTACTTATAGTGATTGTAAACGTATACAGTATATACAACATGTCGTACTTACCACCCATTCTGTACAATAGTTTTGAACGGAGAAGCCCTGATCCACCTCTTTTCGGGTCCCCTGCCGACACACCTGCCCCCCCCCTTCACTCGTGTTGGCTTAGTTCCACCCCTGCTCTCTCCTCACAGGCTGTGATTGACAGCACCAGGAGCCACTCCCACTGCTGCCTCCATGTCCAGTGAGGAGGGAAGGAGCCACTGCTCTTGGACCCAGCACTGGTTCAAAATCAGGCTCAGGTAAGTATAAAAGGGGGGGGGGGGAATCAGGTGGCACAGAAGGATTTTTACCTTAATGCAGAGAATGCATTAAGGTAAAAAAAATCTTGTACCTTGTTAAAACCACTTTGACATTATTATGTGCAGCTCAAAGGAAGCTCCTTTGATCTGCACACAAAAAATGCACAAAAAACACTTCCCATCCACCATATAAATAAATGATGGGGAAAGTGGTTGTATTATCCTGACTGGACATCATATGATGTCCAGCAGGATAAGGCACTAGCGTGCGCCTGCGGGTTAGTGCAGCAGGGTGATCTGTGGTGTGGTGTTTCAGTCTGACACACTGCATCTCCAATCTAGGTAAAGAGCCTATGATGTAAGCTCTTTACTATGTGATCAGCTGTGTCCAATCACAGCTCCTTACATGGTAACCAGGAACAACCGTTTACCAGCTTTTCCTCTATTCACGCTGCCAGGCGCAACTAGAGGAGAGCCGATTGGCTGCTCTCCTGACAGAGGGGGTCTGCACAGATAATCAGCGCAATGATTATCAGTGCAAACCCATCAAGGATGCCCATTGTAGACCCCCAGGGATGCCCACTTGAGACCATCAGGGATGGCAATCAGTGCCTATTAGGGACTAATTAGGGACTAATTGTGCCCATCAGTGATGCCTGCGAGTGCCACCTATCAGTGCTGCTCACCAGTGCCACCTATGAGTTCCTATCAGTGCCATCTATCAGTGCTGCATGTCAGTGCCACCTATCAGTGCCCACCAGTGCTGCTTATTAGTGCCACCTATCAGTGCCAACCAGTGCTACATATAAGTGCCTCATCAGTGCCTATCAGTGCTCATCGGTGAAGGAGAAAACTTACTCATTTACAAAGTTTTGCAACAGAAACAAAGAAAACTTTTTTTTTTTTTTTTTTTTTTCAGTAATTTTTTTATTTGTAGTGCAAAAAAATAAAAGTCCTAGTGATGATCAAATACCACCAAAATAAAGCTCTATTTGTGGGGAAATTTTTTTTTCATTTGGGTACAGTGTTGCATGACCGTGCTATTGTCATTTAAAAAGCTGAAAATTGGCCTGGGCAGGAAGGGGTGCCCAGTATTGAAGTGCTTAAAACCACTTTAACTGACATTATTATGTGCATTTTAAAGGAAGCTCATTTGATCTGCACACAAAATAATGCACGCAAATAAAAAAATACATTGTAACATTTATAATAAATTTATAAAAAAACTAAAATCTTGCAAACAGTGATTGGAATTTTCCACTGTATTTTCTATCTCTTTACTAGTGACAGCTATAAAATGCCACACAGCGCAAAGAGTGGGCCATGTATGTAAGGGTGGCAGACAATATTGGAAGTAATGTGAAAGGTCAAGTGAGTGTGAATAAACTGGTGTTATTCTGCTGGGGAAGTGAATTCAGAGTAACAGAAGTGCAGCCATGTCAGAGAGGGTGAGGCACAAAACAGAAACTGGTAGTAGGTAGTCCAGTGGTTTTCAGCCTCAAATTGGTAGGTCTGCCATTCAACCTAATAAGACCTAATAAGACCGCAGCTTTTGGATTTTTCTGATAACACTGTGCATTTAGATCAACTGTCTGGGGCTTCTTCAATAAGCCTTAGAAATTTAGTCCCAAGCCCAGCCACACCATGAGCCTTGACGTCATGGCCCCCTCTATCTCGGCTTCATATTGAAAATGCTGCCCTCCTGAACCTTCATCCCAGCCACACCATTGGCCTCATGTTAACATTTTCAGTACTAAAAACTCCCCAATGGGCATCAATCGGATTGCTGGATTATAGGGCAAGCCACACACATTTTCAGCCCCATGGGTTGAGCAAGTGAAATCACTCAATTCCCCCATACACACATAAACAGTGCGGATGGAGAAATCTCCCCGGTCGGCTGTTGTATTCAGATGGCTACAGCCCCTCTCGCTGTCTGAATACCCAAACAGTGACTGTATCTGATTGTGTTCAATTTTTCAGTCAAAGTTAGTTGAGCAGGGTGGTACCAACAGGCAGCTTAAATTGTACCCAATTCAGTAGGAATTGGCCAAGCTTAATCCATTACAGAAGATACAGTGCAGCAGAATTCTGTCCAGAGGAAGCTATTTTGCCATTGCTAATGACTACTGTATTGGTGCCACTTGCTATGCAACCAACCAGCCTGGAAATGGGTGACATGGCAAAGGAGACAGTTACTCTTGTAGTGAAGGGGTGTCATGCTTGGTCCCTTCACCAGTGACTGGCTCTCCACATACTGGGACAGGATCTGCGGCACAGAGTACCTAAGGACCCAGCCTGGGAATGGAGAGAATTATGGAGTAAGGCCTCGGAAGGAGAACAAGCATAAAGTTACAGCAAAGTGTGTTTCCTCTGTCCAGCATTGTAACTGGAAGTGAGGTAACGGGACTGCTGAGTTGGTTAAGACCAGTACATGCTCCGTGGTACTAGCTTGAAGATGTTGCCTATCTAGGGGGTGGTGTACTCTAACAGAAGTGTGTCTGAAGTACTTAGTGTCAACATTTTAAGAAGTTTGGCTTTACAGATCACAAAGAGTAACTGTGCAAGTTGTTGCTCGCTTCTAAGTATGGAGTCCTGCCTTATTGTTTTCACATGACCGCAGAGCCTGCCGATTTAGGCAATAGCGAATGCAGTTCCACAGTATCCCACTAAGGCACTTTAAGTTTCACTCACACATACCACCTGGGAAAACCATAATGGACAAGATCAGTGTGGTTGATGCACTCCAACCCAAAGCCTTGAGTTGAGTCACTATCTTCTTTGCTGTGGAGAGGGAGCTGTTGGAAGAGAAGAAAGGGGCTCTGCCATTGGATAAGGGATCAGCTTGTCTCCCAGTAGTGGCTGAAATTGGTTTACTCAATAGCAAAGACAGATGGACACGAACCCCAGGAGTCTGCAAGCTGTTGTCAAAGATATGGCAGGAAAGATACGTAAAGGCATTTACTTTTCTCAAGGTTACCTAAAGTGATATTACGCCCCAAAAACAAACATTTTTTATATTACAGCTTACTAATTCATAAATGTGGTGGCTTCATTTGTTTTCTTTTTTAAGCTTTTTTTTTTCCCCATTAATTCAAACATAAATTTACGAGCACACTTATCTTATTTTTTTTTTTTATTCCCACTGTATTAGGAGTGGCAGAATTATTATCCTGTCATCTTTCCTTTACTACTTTCTGCCATCCTCCATCATCTTTCTGATTTAAACTATATGGCTTATTTCCTCTTTCTACAGAGGGTTGGTTGGATTCACATCCTTTACCATCTTCCTGCCATTTATAAACATTTCCTTATTTATAATCCATAACATCTCTAATATGTTTCTTAAGGTAGAACTATAGGAAAAACTTTTTTTTTCATTTTGGATAGAGCAAAGACGGGTAATAACCCCTGTCAGATTTTTTTTTTTTTTTTGCCATCTGTGTCCCATTGAAGAAATTTCTCTTCACTTCCTGTGCCATAGCCAAACAGGAAGTGAGAGGAAATCCCTGCAATTTAAGGGACTTTCTTGGGGACCCCCAGGTCATCAGAACTAGTGTGCCCTAGTGGGAAGATTTCCCCTCTATTATTTTTCTAAGGACAACCCAAAATTTGGGACTTTCTTTTACTTTCAATGACGATGGTAATCGGGACAAATAGAGAGGATGAATCTCTTTAATTGGGGCAGAGACAGCAATAAAAACTGACAGATGTTCTAATCCCTCCCAACTCTATCCAAAACTAAAAAAAAGTTTTGTTTTTAGATATACTTTAAGTTTCTTCTTTTTTAGTGTGTTTCCAGTTTAGGCAGAAACTCTTGAACCTCTTCTGCTTTCTTTTTATATTCTGTTGTATATTTAAACGGTTCCAATTTCTTTTTTTAAACCATGAATCCGAATTTCAATCAAATCTAATTTTCTCTTCTGTCTTTTTTATAATTAACTCCAACAACAGATCGTACACCTAAGCGCTTATGGACTTTTGTTTAAAGATGTTGTAAACCTCCGCCACAAAAAAAATACCTTGCAAGACAAAGGCATAATGAGCTAGTATGCATTGCATACTAGCTCATTATGAAATACAGGCATACCCCACTTTTAAGTACACAATGGGATTTATTTACTAAAGCTGGAAAGTGAAAAATCAGGCTCACTTCTGCATAGAAACCAATGAGCTTCCAGGTTTTATTACCAAAGCTTAATTGAACAAGCTGAGGTTAGAAGCTCATTGGTTTCTATGCAGAAGTGAGCCTGATTTTGCACTTTCCAGCTTTAGTAAATAAATCCCATTGTGTACTTAAAAGTAGGGTATGCCTGTATTTCATAATGAGCTAGTCCTGGTACGCTGCTGTCACGGCCGGCATTTTTCCCGGAGCTTCTTTTGGGCTCACGGGCTCCGGCGCTGCGATTGACTGGAGCCGCGATGACGTCACTCCCGCACATGCGCGTGGGAGTCCATGTTCATGGAAACATCTCGGTAGGAGCGGCTCATGTGGGCTGTTCCTTCAAAGAGCATGCGCCAGTGATGTCACTGGTTGCATGTACTGGAAATATTTCCTAAACTGTACAGGTTTAGGATTTTTTTTCACTACCTATAGGCTTACCTAAAGGATAGTCTGTAGAGGAAGTTTACTTCCTCTTTAAGCAAAAAAGTCCTATGGATAGAGCACTTGGCACTTTATTATGTGGAGCACTTTATTATTGGTAGTTAAAGTGGAAGTAAACCCATCAATTTAACAGTTTAAAAAAAACAGTTACATTCCCGGCATGCCGGGAATGCTAACTGTCACATTGGCTGTGCTCTCAGTCAAACTATCAAACCATCCAATGGCTGCTGTCATAACTGATCACATGTGCAGCACCATGGCAGTTGAAGATTAAACAGAGTCAAAGATGGCAGCTTCCATGGCTGAAAACGATAGGAGGGTTTACTTCCACTTTAAGAGGAGTGTAATAATTGCTTAAAGAACTTTCTTTTGAAATTACTAAATAGGCACTATATCTTGCCACGTTTTCAGATTATATTTTCACAATATTTAATATCTGGAAGACTGTGGTAAACTTAAGACTCAAAGGGGTTGATTTACTAAAGGCAAATATACTGCATTTGCACTCTACAAGTGCAGTTGCTCCACAGCTTAGTAACTGAGCAAAAGCTCTGCTCATCCAATCATGTGCAAGCAAAATTCAGCATTTTTTATTTTCCTTGCACCTGATTGGGTATTCTTAGCAAAGTGAAGTTATACCTTTATTTTCCAAGCTCTGGAGCAACTGCACTTTGTAAAGTGAACAGTATATTTGCATTTAGTAAACCAACCCCATAGACTTTGACTTTACCTTTTTGTTTTTTGTACAATCTTTTTTTTGAACTGTGTATTTTATTGCAAGGAAATTGTTAAATTGTATTGATAATCTGCACACATTGTGCTAATTTATTTTGCAATTTAATTAATAAAAAGTTCTTAGGTGTGTAGCGCTGGCAAAAATATAATAGCTATATGATAAATGTGATTTTTTTAGTATATACTCTTGGTGGCAGCTAATAACTTAGATTGGCGTTAACATTGTAAGCTGTGGTACAGGTGACATTGGTCTTAAACAACGGGTTTTAAGCTATGGATAGATCAAATCTTGTCCCGTTCAGCAGGGACTGTCAAAGGTTGGATCCATCTATGGGCAGACTAATTGTACCCAAGCCGATTCATCAATCGACTTTGGTACAAGCAGCATGTCAGATTTTTAGCATGCGGCTATAGCCGCTAGCAGTAATCACTGTTTTTTCCTGGCAGGGATGACTCCCAGCGGGAGGATTTCCCCAACAACACTGACTTGTTGATGGGGGAATCGAGCATATTCTATGGCCGGCTTTAGTCCACTGTTGGCTGATTCGGAGTTACAGGAGAGCATAAGTAAGTGCAATCCTGTGCACTTAGAAAAGAATGGCATGTCATAATGATATGTATCTGTGTGTATGTGTATATATATATATATATATATATATATGTATATATCTAATAATATGCTTATGATGTTGCACTTTACTTCTCAATCCTACGGTTTGCAGATGTTCTACATTGATATTTGCGGCTTGTTTGTTTGGTTTAGTCTTCAGCAAAAATGTGCTCAAGTGTTCTGCAATATTTTTCTCAGAACCCACAGGAGACTCCAGCCTACACAAGGGCTTCCCCGGGGGCAGATTCTAGACTGTTAACCATGTGGGGGCGGTTTCGTTTGTTCCAGTGCTAATATCACTCTGGAGATGACATTTAAAACATAGCCTTTATCATAAAAACCTTTGTTTGGTATGTATGTGTGGTGTTCTTCATAGATCAAAGAAGGTGATCCTTTGAATGAAATGGCTTTGTTCCAATCTACTTTATAATGTGTATTCTGACACAGATTTTGTAAGGTGGCAGGCAATGGAGAGCTGCTAATTGACCTGCCATGGCTCTACCTTTGTAAGGAAGGGAGGCAAAAGTCTTTTGTTTAGTGATTTTGTCCACTGAGTGCTCCTTGAGATCAGTGGATGAATTTGGCAGGTGAAATGGTTGGGCAAACTCTGCCGAGTTAAAATTGCCACACTGCAATGCCAAGCATCGCAGCCGCAACAAAGTGTATGCATCTAAGCGGCCCCCATGTTCCTTTGGAGGTGGGAAGTCAGGGGCAATAAAAAATGCAGCTGAACCACTTGTTTTTACCATCTGCATAAACAAGGACCTATTGGGGCTGAAGAACTTACATGTAATTGGGGAAAAATTTACTGTTTATAATTACGGTATGGTGTCTATTGTATTTTGCTTGTAGGCAGGTGCAATTTGTTCTCCATCCAGTAAGCGGTGCTGTGCCACTGTACAAATGAAGCAGAGGCTTAGAGGAACATTGTTCCTTTGTAGACTCCTTAGGTGTCTGATTGTATTCCTCAGCCATCAAAGGTGGGGAGGTGCAAAATAAGGGATTTGAACTGTGTATTTATCCATTTGCCTAGATTTCAGATTTTTATGGTCAATTTGACATTTAATTACTAAGCACAAAAGCACACCAATCTACAATAAGTATTGTTGTCTGTTTGTTGTAGCCAGCACATGGAATTTCTCTTTGGGTAGTCAGTTTAAATTGAAAACAGAGACAGCTTATGGGCAGGGCCAAGACTTCTGCCACCCAATGGAGAGGGAGTGTTCACATAGAGACAAAATGGTGTTATAAATTCTTATATTTGAATAAGTTTGTTATCAAGGTAAATTGCAGTGACACTTGCAGTATTACTTACTAGGGTAGCACTTTTAGTAACACTGGTAGTAACACTATGGCCGCGTACACACAGGCGGACTGTCTGGCCAACTAAGTCCATCAGACAATCCGACAGACAGTCCGTCCTACTTTTGAATGAACGGACTTGACCACACACGATGAACAGACAGTCCGCTGAAAGCTTGCGTGATGACGTGTACAGCACGTACGACGGGACTAGAAATACGACGTCCAATACACTGCAATGCAACCTTCGGCCGTGTAAATCCTTTCTGAGCATGCGCCATACTTAGTCCGTCCAACTAGCCTACTCACGAGCGGACTGTCCGCTGAAACCAAAGTTGGACGGACTGTATTACGGAAATTCCGAAAGACTTAGTCCGCCAGACTGTCCGCTGAAAAAGTCAGCTGAAGCCGACACACGAGCGGACTGTCCGCTGAAACACGTTTCAGCGGACCAAGTCCGTCAGACAGTCCGCCCGTGTGTACGCGGCCTAATAGTAACTAGTACTCAATTCTTACAAAGCATAACATCAGGTAGTGCAAAGCCCCAGGCTATAATGGAGAGGCAGGCCAATGAGAAGGGAGTTGCATTATGTTTACTAAGGCTAGCAGCATAAGATTTAAAAAATAATTCATGTTGATTGAGAGAGTAAAGTTCCGCTTTAATGTGTGTAATCCATTTATAGTTCGAGTTCATTGATGCATGGATTACCAGACCAAATTTAGCAGTGTCAGTATGCATCAACTAACTTGAAAATATATCAAGTCATTGTGGGCAGGTTTTCGATCGGCAAATATAATGTACTTTTGACATCAGTTTGAGAAGCTCCTGAGATCATTTAAAATTCATTGTTGGTGCAGATGATCAGCATTTGACCTTCTTCAGTTGCTTTTCCCTTCCCATAGACTTGTATGGGGAGAGAAGGGGTTCTAAAGGGAAAAAATACCCATCAACACTATTCTTTAGGCTTTTATTTGATACAATGTTTTAATAAATCCTGCCCAGATTTACTACTATAATCTCACAAATGTTAACATTTTTAAACATTTTAAGTTTTTAAAATCTTCTTTTACCACTACTATTCCTTTATATTAGCTTTTGAAATTTACAAATGCAACCAATTAGAAACTGAATGAAAAGTTTAGCACTGGGAAACACTTTTTTTCATAGATAAATAGTGCATTTTATATACAGATATATGCATCAGACAAAAATGAGGGTCAAATGAGGAGGAAAGCGGGACAGAGGGACTTTGTTACAAATCTGAGATTGTCCCTCAAAATCAGGGACAGTTAGGCGCTATGACTTCAAATATGTCTTCAAATATGATTGTAAGCTCCCATGAGTAGGGCCCTCCTTATACTGCAACTGTTTTGCACAAACTGTTGATGCTATATAATCCTGTATAGTGAGAGTGATAATAATATTTATTTCTCTGTGCACTGTGGAGTATACTGAGTTTTTCAAAGTCACTTTGCTCATCCCTACTGGTGAGTTTTAAGTAGTAGGCAAGCACCATGGTGGCAAAGTGGTTAGCCCTTCCGCCTGGCAGTACCAGGGTTGTCCTCCAGGTACTCTGGTTTCCTCCCACACACCAAAGAAATGCTGGCTCCTGTCTAAATTGGCCCTAGTATGTGTATTTATAAATGTGAGTTTGGGATGTTAGATTGTGAGCTCCTTGAGGACAGGAACTGATGTGAATGTACAATATGTATAAAGCGCTGAGTAAATTGACAGTGCTATATGAGTATCCGTAATCAATGAATTAGTGACAGCCTATGGTGCTCATTTACAAAAAGAAAGAGAAAGACGCCTCTAAGTTCAGTGGTTAAAATTTTTATTACAGGCACAATGGGATTTAAAAAACTTACAGGATAGTAAGAGGTCATAGGCATATAATGATTTGTCCTCATGTGGATTGCTGTAATCCTCATCTGTCTGGGGGAGAGAGAGAGCCCTCCTGCAGCTGTCAGAGTCTCTGGTGATGTGGATTAGTGAGGAGGTGAAGATACAATGAGGCGGCCTGGGTTCTGGAACGAAGCTTGAACGCACGCGGCCGATGTGAAGGTGGTGGGCGGTAACGCGTTTCAGAGCATGCATGGCTCCTTCGTCAAACCCCTTCAGAGCTGTTTCTTCTCTACAAAGTACTGCCTTCAGTGCCATCTTTCCACTGCTACTAAGGACCGGATACCCAGCCTCACCAGAGCGCCCTCATCTGTCCCTCCTTTCTCATCTTCATTTTGCAAGGAAAATTTGCTAATTAAATGTGGTGAAGATTCACCTAGAAAAGAATACCCAATCATATGCAAGGAAAAAAACAAAAATAAATTTAGTTTTGCTTGCACATGGTTGTATGATGGAACCCAACAGACCCTCATTTACTAAGCTAAGAGAAAATTTCTGCATTTTAGTAAATCAACTCCATGTCTTAGAAATACGATGAGCTCCTGGTTCCATCCAAACCCATGTTTGGACCAATTTTTTCTTGTTTGGCGGTTCAGCAAATGGGCAAAGTAAATGGGTGTTCAGCTGAGCGGGAAGTGAAATATTTAGCCCAAGCTCTATTCACACTTGTGCGATTTGTCATGCCCTACATATCATGCTGTACCCACTGTAAGGACTTTAGGAGCTGATTTCTAGCAGATCAACAAGTATTTTTTTGTACTTTCAACGTCTTTAAAGGGATAAAACATAGGGAAATATATATAATTATATTTAATTTTTTTTCCTTGATGTATGCATTAAAGGATGATTTTACCACGAAGGAAAAAATAATAAATGTACATATTTTTTCCTATAGAGCCTGAAAAGCATTACAACTGTGATCTGCAGATCGCACGTGCAGTGGTACTTAGAAAGCTGGAAGAAGAATCAACGCATTCAATACACTAAGGCCGCGTACACACGGGCGGACTGTTCGCCCAACCTTGTCCGCTGAACAGTGTTTGGGCGGACAGTCCGCTCGTGTGTGGGCTTTCAGCGGACAGTTTCAGCGGACAGTTGGACGGACAAAGTCTTTCGGAAATTCCGAAAAACTGTCCGCTGAAACTGTGTTTGAGCGAACAGTCCGCCCGTGTGTGGGCCTGTCCGCTGTACTTTCGAAATGAGCGGACTGTTCCCGCTCAGAAAGTCCGCCCATTTCGAGCGCGTGTACAGGTAGGCGGGGCCCGCGAAGGAGACGTCGCGGGCTCCGCCGCCTGGAATGGGCTTAAAGGGGAACCCCAACGCCGAAAAAAATCGGCGTGGGGGTTCCCCCCAAGTCCACACCAGACCCTTGTCCGAGCACGCTACCCGGCCGGCCAGGAAAGGGGGGCGAGCGAGCGCGCCCCCCCTCCTGAGCCGTACCAGGCCGCGTGCCCTCAACATGGGGGGTGCCTTGGGGAAGGGGGGGCTGCGCGGCCCCCCCACCCCAAAGCACCTTGTCCCCATGTTGATGAGGACAAGGGCCTCTTCCCGACAACCCTGGCCGTTGGTTGTCGGGGTCTGCGGGCGGGGGGCTTATCGGAATCCGGGAGCCCCCTTTAAGAAGGGGGCCCCCGGATACCGGCCCCCCACCCTAAGTGAATGAGTATGGGGTACGATGTACCCCTACCCATTCACCTGTGAAATAAAGTACAAAAAAAAACACAACACATGGAAAAAGTATTTTATTGCACAGCTCCGGGGGTCTTCCGTCTTCGGGGGTCTTCTCGCCGGACTCCTCCGCTATGTGTGTGTAGCTCTTTTGCTAGCGGAGGAGTCCGGCTTTCTTCCTCCCCGCCGCCGGCCTCTTCTCCCGACTTCGGGGGTCTTGTCCCCCTCTTCGGTTCTTCTGCCGGGCCACCGCGCCTGGTCCGGTGGCCCGGTCTTCTGTCGCCGTCTTCTGTTCTTCTGTCGCCGTCTTCCGTTCTTCTGTCGCCGCCTTCGGTTCTTCTGCCGGGCCACCGCGCCTTCTTGTAGCTCTTTTACAGGCGGTGGCCCGGTCTTCTGTCGCCGCTGTCGTCGTCGCCGCCGCCGCCGCCTTCCGTTCTTGTTCTTCTTCTTGTTGTTCTTCTTCTTCTCCTGGAGATGTTGACTCGACGAGCTCTCCGGCCGGAATGCCAGAGCTGCGCTGTGCGGTCACTTATATAGTGACAATGGGGCGGTGTCACATGGTATATGTCACATGGGTTGGTCACATGGGTTGATGTCACATGGGGACTATGACATCGTAAGGGGGCGGGGTCACCATGTGACCAACCCATGTGACATATACCATGTGACACCGCCCCATTGTCACTATATAAGTGACCGCACAGCGCGGCTCTGGCATTCCGGCCGGAGAGCTCGTCGAGTCAACATCTCCAGGAGAAGAAGAAGAACAACAAGAAGAAGAACAAGAACGGAAGGCGGCGGCGGCGGCGGCGGCGGCGGCGGCGACGACGACAGCGGCGACAGAAGACCGGGCCACCGCCTGTAAAAGAGCTACAAGAAGGCGCGGTGGCCCGGCAGAAGAACCGAAGGCGGCGACAGAAGAACGGAAGACGGCGACAGAAGACCGGGCCACCGGACCAGGCGCGGTGGCCCGGCAGAAGAACCGAAGAGGGGGACAAGACCCCCGAAGTCGGGAGAAGAGGCCGGCGGCGGGGAGGAAGAAAGCCGGACTCCTCCGCTAGCAAAAGAGCTACACACACATAGCGGAGGAGTCCGGCGAGAAGACCCCCGGAGCTGTGCAATAAAATACTTTTTCCATGTGTTGTGTTTTTTTTTGTACTTTATTTCACAGGTGAATGGGTAGGGGTACATTGTACCCCATACTCATTCACTTAGGGTGGGGGGCCGGTATCCGGGGGCCCCCTTCTTAAAGGGGGCTCCCGGATTCCGATAAGCCCCCCGCCCGCAGACCCCGACAACCAACGGCCAGGGTTGTCGGGAAGAGGCCCTTGTCCTCATCAACATGGGGACAAGGTGCTTTGGGGTGGGGGGGCCGCGCGGCCCCCCCTTCCCCAAGGCACCCCCCATGTTGAGGGCACGCGGCCTGGTACGGCTCAGGAGGGGGGGCGCGCTCGCTCACCCCCCTTTCCTGGCCGGCCGGGTAGCGTGCTCGGACAAGGGTCTGGTGTGGACTTGGGGGGAACCCCCACGCCGATTTTTTTCGGCGTTGGGGTTCCCCTTTAAGCCCATTCCAGGCGGCGGAGCCTGCGACGTCTCCTTCGCGGGCCCCGCCTACCTGTACACGCGCTCGAAATGGGCGGACTTGCCTCCGCCTTACGTGGGCGAGTCCGTTCATTTCAAAAGTTGAGCGGACTGTTTGGCAAACAGTTCGTTGAAACAGTCCGCTCGTGTGTGGGCAAGTCCGCTCATGCAAATTTTGAGCGGACTGTTTGCCCAAACTGTTTGACGAACAAGGTTGGGCAAACAGTCCGCGCGTGTGTACGCGGCCTAAGAACTACAGGCCATATGCCATAATGGAAGACCAGACTTGTTTATTCATTCACAAATACCTGGGGGGGGGGGTGGGGTTTATCAGGAGGGGTTTCTGCAACATGTTACACCCTAAATATGGATGTAACATGAACTTAGCCTTTAAGACTTCAACTCTTTTTTTATACTATATGATAAACATGTATGTGTACATTTTTCTGCAGGCAAGGAACAAGGTGAGTGGGGAGCTGGCTGCTGTGAAAATTGTCAAGGAGGAATCTGGTAAGTCTGATCTTCATTATATGCAAAATACACAACATACACATATTATGCTTTTTTTTACTATGACATCATCTGAAACCTACAGAACCAGCCATGGGGGTTTGGCTTTCAAGTAAAATTGTACTGGATATGCACATACTGAAGTAATGTAACTCATCCTATATAGTACTATTGGCTGAATCTTTTACTGAGTAGCTCCACCAAACTGGATCCATTATCACTGCTGCACTATTTGACCCACTATAAGGTAGCCTTGAATACTTTTTTTTATCAGCCCATGCAGCCAATCGGCCACAGCATTGATCAGTGTATTCTGATGGCAGAATACAATTATATAGCAGGGACGATTTCCTCATGCACCTCCAATGTGTGGATGGGGGAATCAGAAAACATGGAATCATGTATGGCCAGCTTTAGTCATTAGCACATCTACCTTGAAGCACTGGGGTCCTCCCGTTGTGTCCTAGACAAGGCATGGAGTTTGCATCTTCTTCCTCTTTTTGCAAGGGTTTGCTCCCACACTCAAAAGACATGCTTGTAGGCTGTAAAACTTAAATAAATAAATAAAAAAAACATATTATACATACCTGCTGTTTCCAATGGTATTTCACTGAGTGGCCCCGCTTCTGCTCCTGCCCCCCTCTTCTGGAGTCCCCCGCCAATGCTCTTCCCCTCCTCGCACACCACCATAGGAAGCCACTTCCTATGGGAGTGCACATGCGGGCTCGCTCCCGACCCATGCTACATGCATCTATAGACACACAATGTGGCTTGTCCTCACTCTCAGCTCTCGGGGTTTGATTGACAGCCAATGTCTCCTGCCTCTGACCTGTGAATGCAGGAAGAGAGGAGAGAGCTGCTAGCGGCTGTAGCTGGAGGGGTGGGGCATACAAACAGTGGGACATTTTCTACCTACATACAGGGAATGCATTAAGATAAAAAAAAATGACTGGCAGTTTTTATATAGACGTATTCTTTTAAACTTTTTCTCTGACTCACATTTTGATTACAGTTCAACTCTAAGGATTGCAACAAAACCTTTTTGTGTCTGTGGTTTTGCACAATTTATACCATTGTTTAACACCCTTTGCGTTTCCTAAATGCACCCCACTCAGTGGTAATGGCACCCCAAACGTGGTTACAAAATGTGTGTTTTGCTGTGCGGCAAACATGCTACAAACATGACAAAACATGTGCTGAATTATGCGATTCGCTCTACATCCAAAAAGTTTGTGGAGCTTCTTTGGGGGGAAAAAAAATGCGTAAGGAAAAATGGGACTGGGAACGCTACGCTACGGGAAACAAGAAACTTTTGGCTTGGGAAAACTCTAGAAGGGTGAGATTTTTAAGGCACAGCCCAAAACATTTTTTTAATATAGTACAACCATTTTATAAATCAAATTCAAAAGATAAACATAATTTTTGCCCACTTAAATATATAAAAAAAGTGAAGTGAGAATAGGGCCTTACTGTGCCTTGGATTTGTAGTGAGCACCACCATACTTGTGAGCATAACTCAGAGCTCACTTCCTCATATAAATCCATCTCAGGACTCGCCTACCCATCCATTGCACTGTGCTCTAGCTATATAATATATATATATATATATATATATATATATATATATATATATAGTAAATGGCAACAAATAATTTAGTTAAGTGCAGTGACTACACAATATTGCATTATATATTTATATATATATATATATAAATATATATATATATATATATATATATATATTATACAATATACATTATATTATATATAAAACATATATTATGTTTTCAGGTTAATTTAGATTTCCACCACTGATTATGACCTCTTTATTTAAAGCAGACCTAAAGTCTTATGCCGCGTACACACGATCACACCAAAGTCCGATCGTCTAGAACTTGGTGACGTACAACACATACAACAGGACTAGAAAAAGGAAGTTCAATAGCCAGTAGCCAATAGCTGCCCATGCGTCGTTTTTGGCCCGTCGGACCAGCATACAGACGAACAGTTTGCCCAATAGAATTGATTCCGTCGGAAAGATTTAAAACATGTTCTATTTCTAGGTCCATCAGAATTAAAAAAAAAAAAAAAAAAAGAGTCAGATGAGGCCCACACAGGATGGGAATATCTGATGAAAAGATTCCGTCTGACTTTTTCTGCTGGAAAGTCTGACCGTGTGTACACGGCATTATAGTCTTGCATACTGAATACCTATAGTCTCATATACCTAAGGTCTTATATATAACGCACTGTTGTATAGATGGCCCCCACAACAAAGCTGGAAAATCAATAACCTGTGTAAAAAAAAAAAAAAGAAATATAAAAAAAAATAATTGGATTTTTATCATATTCTGGTGATAAAAAACCTACAGTAGGTGGCATGTTTTCTTACTGAGGCTCCTTAGCTTCATGAAAAACAACCTTGCATAAAACTTTGTATCTCCTGGTTCTCTGACTACTAAATTGAATGCATAATCCAGCTGAAAAGTGTTTTCAAAAATAATAAGTAAAAAAGTACAAAGCATTTTCTCAGGCACACCTGTATCATAAAAATATATCTGCACAGTTGCCTCTTTTGGTCCTTATCCCATATTCATGTGGCTTTTCATGTGGTCCCTCATTTGGGTTCTCAGACAATTCCTTTGTCCCTTTTTCTTGTATAGTCAAGCAGTTGTATAGTCTTTGTTTTAACTTTTACCTACATGTAAGCCTATAATAAGGCTTACCTTTAGGTAAAAAAAAATATCTCCTAAACCTGTATGGTTTAGGAGATATTCCCCTCGCAATGAGCCGCTGACTGCAGCGGCGCATGCGCACAGGGGATTCATGGCTGAAAGCTCGGCAGGCGCCGGACTCTGCCAGAAAGAAATCTCCTGTGCATGTGCGCAAGAGTGACGATATCGCAGCTCCGCCCCCACTCACAGCGCCGGAGCCGCGATACCCGTAAGACACGCTAAGGGAACATGTCAGCTCCCTCGGTGTGGATCGGGTGAGATGTCGGGGGCCTCGTTCTAAGGTAAGTATTTCATAATGAGCTAGTATGCGGTGCATACTAGCTCATTATGCCTTTTGCCTTACAGGTCTGGACAAAAAAAAAATGTCAGCGGGTTTACTCCCCCTTTAATAAAGAAATTAAATCTAAAGCCTTGTACACACGATTGGATTTTTGGCAGGGAATTGTGTGATGACAGACTGTTTGCCTAAAATCCAACCATTAGTACGCTCCTTCAAACAATTGTTTTCCAACTTTCCGCCAACAAATGTTGGATGGCAGGCTAGTAAATTTTCGGCGGACAACGGTCTGTTGTCAGATTTTCGTATCGAGTGTACAAAAGTCGCAAGTACAAACACGCATGCTCAAAAACATGACATTAGCAGAAGGTGCCCAAAAGGTGGCGCTCAAAAGCTGAAATTTCACATAGTACGTCACTATGTTTGTGTTTGTTGGCCAACAATTGTGTACTGTTTGTATGCAAGACAAGCTCCCGGCATTTGCCCTTCGGACAAAAGTCTGACGCCAACAATCCGATCGTATGTACGAGGCTCAAGTCTGAAGAATGTCTGTTCCCAAGAGTGACAATTGATTTTGCAAGTGAATATTGAAGCTGAAGTGTATATTGTGGGTGGCTGAAACGTATGTTCTTTGCCTCGCTATTTTGTGATTAGGGATAAGCTCAATGTACCTGGGTTTGGTTTTTATAAGTATTTGGCAAACTATATTAAAGTTTAGGTGCTAAGTCCAAACCCCATTGGAGTCAAGGGGGGGCAAATGTTAAATAAAACAGTAATGGCCATTTTCTAAGCTAATATTCAAAGGATTATCAAGCAAATGGAAAAGCGGGGCTGAGCACTGCCCAGGGAAACATGTACTAAAATAAAAATGTATTTTAAAAAATTGTGTGTGACGTGGAGCACCAATTTTAATATTGCTTAATGGGGAACATTAAAAATGCAAAATTCTTTTAAATAACATGGCTGGGGGGTGGCCTGAACCTGTCTGTGAAATAGTACATCTGTATGATGTATACAAACTTCTACTACAAAACTCATATTTACAAAGGACAAAAAGCTGTTTGTATTGCCAGCTATGGCCACTTGCTTCTGTTTGTCAACAAAGCAATCCATACCAAACCTCATCCTAGATGTGGATCTGGTATAGATATTAATGGATGGGACCCCATACAAAAAAACAACAACATGGGTCTTCCCCTAAAAAAAAAAAAAACATACCAGACCCCATTCCACGAAGAGGTTCAAGTATAGATGTCAAAAGGGACCAAAAAAAATGAAAAACCTCCAAGAAGATGTGAGTTTATCCCTAAATTCTATACCAGACTCCCTGGCAAAAAAAAACATAAAAGCATGCATGCAGTCTGGTTGGTCAGGAAAAGAGAGAGGGAAGACGATGCCCCCTCCCCACTTTTGAACTTTACCAAACTTCATGCCCTCAACATGGGGGTACTCCCCTACGAAGCACCTTCTTCACATGTTGATAAACACAAGGGCCTCTTCCCCCAGAACCAACCCTTAACTTTTCTAATATTCAGTTAATATTATATTAATATTATTAATATTATTCTCAATTGAGTTATATTGTTAAATATGTGTTTGATACAAACTAATGTTTAATATTGACAAAATTATCTCCCTCTATATAGTAAAAAAACAATGGAAGGGAAATAGTTCTTATAACTTCTAAATGACTACATTTGAGGCCTTTATCATATTATTTATCCATCTTGATCAAGTTGGAGATATATAATGTTTTTTTGATTGAAGGCAATTTAGTACTGATGCTATATATTATTATCCTATGCTCATCATTACATTGTAATAGTTATGTTTATTACCTGTACCTTGTAATAATTCAATAAAAAACGATTTGAATTCAATCCTTTGTAGCTCTTTACACTGGATCATTGCACTTCAATTGAAGTTAAAAAAATCCCCCTTGCTGCATTTTTGGTGCACGTTTGGTCCAGTAAAAAAAAAAAAGCACAAAAAAACGCATACCTCCATTGAAATGAATGGAAACCGTATCAAAGATGCATCAAAAGCACAAATGCAACCCTTTGGGAGGTTCTCGGGCCTGGGTTTGCCGGGTTGCATGACGGGGGGAGTTACATTATATTCAATGGTGCCCTTCTAATCAACTCAGCACAGTGCAAAAGGTTCCTGGTGGACTTCAGTGTGATTTTGGCCCCGTGGACTTCTGTATTGTCTCACAGAAGTCGCATCGTCATACATAGGAGGCATTCCTATGGGACTCTTATCCCTTTCCTTACTCTATTACTTTGATTGTTATATCCTTCCTTCAGTCAAAAAATCGATCAAAATAGGGATCAAACGACTGAACAACTGAAGTAAGAATGGATCAATCAAACGGAAGGAGGGATTGAACGATTGATTGAAGGAAGGACCAAAACTGCTTCAGTGTGAATCTAGCCTTTAGGCAACAAGGATGACCAGTGAGGTGAGTGAGGGTCAAGAAAAAAACATCCATCAAAGTTACAGAGGAATGCTTCTTGTCTATGCTGGTGTGATGGTAGGATAGCATGGAGGTCTCTGTTGGTCTGGGATTGCACTGAAGTTGGAATGTGGCGTGATTTCATTGTCAATCAGTTCCGTGGGCCCGGGCTTGGGAGCCTCTAAAGTTGCATCAATAGTCACACCATAAATCACATGAAAATCACATTAGAATATGCGTTGCATTACATTTAACGCAATGCAGAAAAAAAAAGTGTGAAAGTAGGCCCTAGGGCTTGTTTACACTTGCTTCGACTAACACCTATCTCTTAAACATTCTTTTTTTATGTGTTTTTGATGCTTCTGAGATGCTTCAGTGATGCTTTTTTAACTACTTAAGCCCCGGACCATTTGGCTGGCCAAAGACCAGATAGTTTTTTCGGCACTGTGTCGCTTTAACTGACAATTGCGAGGTCGTGCGACGTGGCTTTCAAACAAATGTCCTTTTTTTTCCCACAAATAGAGCTTTCCTTTGGTGGTATTTGATCACCTCTGTGGTTTTTATTTTTTGCGCTATAAACAAAAAAATAGCGAGAATTTTGAAAAAAACACATTATTTTTTACTTTTTTGCTATAATAAATATCCCCAAAAAATATGTAAAAAAACATTATTTTTCCTCAATTTAGGCCGATACGTATTCTTCTACATATTTTTGGTAAAAAAATTAGCAGTAAACGTTTATTGATTGGTTTGCGCAAAAGTTATAGCGTCTAGAAATAGGGGATAGTTTTATGGCATTTTTATTATTATTTTTTTCTTTTTACTAGTAATGGCGGTGATCAGTAATTTTTATTAGGACCGCGACATTATGGCAGACACATCGGACACTTTTGGAGCGATATTGGGACCATTCACATTTATACAGTGATCAGTGCAAATAAAGTGGTTGTAAACCCTTACAAACCACTTTGACCTACAGGTAAGCCTAGATTAAGGCTTACCTGTAGGTCCAAGAAATATCTCCTAAACCTACACGGTTTAGGAGATATTTACTAACAGACAGTCCCCGCGTGCAGGGGGAACTATTGCCATTAGCAGCATGCCGCTGCTAACGGCGGTATGCCGTTAGTGGCGGCTCCCATGCGCATGCGTGGGAGTGACATCATCGCTGCTCCGGAGTGACCGGAGCAACCATACCTGGAAGAAGATGGACACTCCATACTACAGGGAACAGCAGTGACATCGCATAGTAGCCCATAATGCTTTACCTTTGCAGGGAGACAAAGAAGAAGTAAACCCATCAGAGTTTACTTCCTCTTTAAAAATGCATTGATTACTGTGTAAATGTGACTGGCAGTGAAGGGGTTAACCACTAGGTGGCGCTGTAGGGGTTAAGTGTGTCCTAGGGAGTGATTCTAACTGTGGGGGGGAGGGGCTGTGTGTGACACGACACTGATCACTGCTCCCGATCACAGGGAGCTATGTTCAGTGTCAGTGTCATTAGGCAGAACAGGGAGATGCTTGTTTACATCAGCATTTCCCTGTTCTTCCTCTCCGTGAAACCATCGCGGGTATCCCCGTGGACTTTGAGTCCCCGGGACCCACAATCACGCTTGCGGAGCTCCCGGTGCGCGCGCACATGCCCTTCTGCCACAGTACATCTGCATGAGGGGTCGGGAAGCGGTTAAAGCCTTAATGGAGCTTGGCAATGCCTGTGTGTGTTGATTTTCTATTTGTTTTAAAGGGAGCCAGTAGAACCACAGGTCATTAGCACCCCTGTTCAGCAAGTCCCCAGTTTATTAGTACTCTCATTCAGCAGATCCCCTGCTCAGTAATACCCCTGCTCTGCTGATGCCCCACTCAGTAGTAACCCCCAGCTCTGCTGATCCCCCTACTCAATCCTTTGACTTTCAAATCCACCTCTCTCTCTGGTCCCCACTCAGCTCCTTCTATATTGCTCCCACGCTGCTCACCATGTATGACATCTGCTAGTTTCTCCTGCCCTGGTCCCCCAAGTTTGCTGATCCTTTGAAGCTCAGTCCTCTCACTCCAGGTTCCCACTCACCTCATGCTATAGCTTTCCCATGTTGCAAACCACTAGAGTAGTAATTGATCCTTTTTCATGAAAATCATAAAACATTTTTTATATTGCAACACATGCCATGCAACTTCATTGTAGGCTCAACTCGCCACCTGAACAAAGCTAAATGTGTTTTATTAAAAAGTTGTCAGCAGTATATGCATTCAACTTCAAAACCAAAAAATAAGAAGGCCCTAAGACATTGCTCCCATGAATGAATAAGGGGTACTCCTTAACAAAAAATGTAAATAAAGACACTACACTTTTTGGCAAGCCCTTTATATAAAAAATCTAGAACCCCAAAAATGTCCCACGCTGTACATACCTCGTCAATCATGATGTTCAACAATGCAGGTCCTCATCAATCAGGATGAATGATGCCCAAAGACGTGCCAAAAGAGAAAAACACCAACCGACCGACACATTGCATCCTGTCACTACACTCACTGTGAATGACAGCTCTACTCTAGACATGTGCATGACGAAAAATTTAGTTTTGTTTAGAATTGTTAATCTAGTTATTTTGTTTAGTTAAATTCTGTTGATTCGTACTATTCGTATTTGGAATTCATATTTGGAACTTTTCAAATTAATTTTTTTTTTCCGATTTTCTATTTTTCAATTCTAAACGTTCAAATCGATAAATTTTGAATCGGTCGAAACGAAAATGTTATTTTTTTCAAATCCAATGTGGCAAACTGAACAAACAAAAGAAAAATCTTAATCAAATGATTACAATGACTCTTTAAATCACCTTTGGCTTAACAAATTCAGCATTATTTCAAAATGGTTCTCTAATAACACACACAGTCTTTGATTTCAGAAATATGCTTACACTTTGAATTTGAATGGAATTTGGTGTAAAATTGGATTCAAATTTCAATTTGAATTTCGGAAATTCAGACAAATTTAGTTTTGTCATTTGGAGCATTCGGTAAACTTTGTTTATACTGTAATTTGAGTATTTGGATGTATCTGAATCTCCGACTAAATTAAAATGTGTCCGAATATTAATTCGGAACAAAACGAACCGCACATGTCTACTCCAGTCTCCGCCACTAATGTAAACATAGGGGTTGGGGTATAACCAGTGATGTAAGTGGTGAAATGGGGCCATATTTGGGCCACATGTCTACTCCAGTCTCCGCCACTAATGTAAACATTGGGGGTGGGGTATAACCAGTGATGTAAGTGGTGAAATGTGGCCATTGAGCAACAATGTCAGACACTATCCTTGCCTGTTTACACAGCCAGGGATTCCCAACCAGCAAATGAATTCACAACAACCGATGACCGTGAAAGTTATCATGTATAGTAGCAATAGAAAAAATGCTACTACATGACGATCGGCTCCCGCTGAATGGGCTAAAAGTCCAAAACTTTAGCTCATCCCTATTTTTGATAAAAGATGTCCTTCTCCTCCCATCTCATAAAGTTGGGGGATAGGTTTATATGTAGTCAAACTACTGAGCAAAGGATTGCTTGAAGGTTGTATAAATTGAAGAAAATGAATTATGAAGTTAGAAAACATGTAGACCATTCCAAATATAACATATTGGTTGAGAAAGTGGGACTGAGGAGTACTCCGGTGTAGTGCCAGTTGGTTTGGAAGAGAGTGAATTGTTAAGGATTTTACCTTGAAATAGTGTGCTTAGTGTATTGTAGAACCCTTACATTTTGGCAGAAAGATTATTAATGAAGATTGGGCAGCAAGATTTTAGCAGATACCATGGTGGAAAACAAGCTAGTATACAGTACAATCATAAGATAACTCCCAATTCGTGATTTCTTCATATCCCAACTGTGGTTCTTAGTATGTTTTTTTTTTGCCAAAAAGCAGACAAAAATATTTTAAGGACATGACCCACAAATTTAACTACAGACATGGCACACAAGATTTTCCAGCAGGGCACATGTTAATTACTCAGATATGTGATCTTGTGGTCCTAATACAAATGTAAGACATGCTAACGTGACTTCTTGTGGTTCAGATGACTTCCTTATCAAGTTTTGTTCTCCAGTCTCCACCTAGCTATACACAGCTGACTGTCCCATATTAGCAGACGCTTCCAGCCTACGCATTAATTGACTGCAACTCTGCAGAAGTTATGTGGGGATGGTGTCATTTAGCTCAAGTTGTCAATGTGTGATATAGGCCCCGCAGCACCATTTATCAGAGAAAATATCTGCTTATACATCATAGTGGAAGAAAGATAGGATCTTTCTGTCTTCTACATAATCTTGTGATCTTCATGTTTCATTTATTGGTAAAGAAAAGTGAAAAAAACTATAGTTTGGTTTTAAGCGATCACATATTTGTATTGTTGCCCCCCCCCCCCCCTAAATCTCTACCCTCACTCCCTGATAACCCCCTTATTTTTATACATTATACATACTTTTTTTTCTCCCTGCAACCTTCTGCCTTCTCCAGTGATGTCACAGGTCCTTCATCTTGTGCTTCTTACATACTGGACTTACAAAAAGTGGTTGAATGATGTAAGGCATCATTCAGACTAAAAGAATGGCAACGTCTGGCAGAGAGGAGATACTGCAAAGTAGGTGGGGGTGCAGATTGAAGGTTTGTATTTCAGCCAGAGGCACCTTTTTTATTTTTGAAAGGTGAAGCTGAGATTTAATGCAGGATGGAGGTATTTACATGTGTAGCTCCTTGTCTTAAACAGGAGCTACCAATAAATCTGGCTGTGCTAGGTTGTAGTTAAAGGAGAAGTACAGCCAAAGCACTGTACTCCTGTTACTTGTTGTCAGCAGACAGTGGGCTGCTGTCTGCTGACGTCATAGAGCCAGTCCAGGCTGGGGTAAGATAGTGACCAATCAGTGTCATAACTAGAACCTTCAGGGCCCCGATGCAAGAAACCATGAAGGCCCCCCTGACCCCCAGACAGAGCCATTTTCTCAGAGTCCAGTGGCGGTACAACAGGGCCCGGTCGCAAGTGGATGGCTGCATATAAAGGAATCGATTTCTCCATCTTCCCCCACTTCTCCTCCTCCCTCCCGCAGGCATTCAGAGGCTGCAGGAGGAAAATGGAGAGATTGGTTCCTCTATATCAGTGCTTCTCAATATTTTTCCAGTCAGGGCACTCTTGACATATACCCCTAGGGCAGTGGTCATCAACCCTGTCCTCAAATGGCACAAAATAAATGGCACTCAAATGGCACAAAATAACAAAAAAAGTAAATGTGCATAACTATTCACCCCCCTAAAGTCAATACATTGTAGAGCCACCTTTTGCAGCTATCACAGCTCCAAGTCGCTTTGGATAAGTCTCTTTGAGCTTGCCACATCTTTCCACTGGGATTTTTGCCCATTACTTCTTGCAAAACTGCTCCAGCTCCTTCAAGTTGTATGGTTTTCACTTGTGAACAGCAATCTTTAAGTCTGACCACAGATTTTCTATTGGATTGAGGTCTGGGCTTTGACTAGGCCATTCCAACACATTTACATGTTTCCCCTTAAACCACTCAAGTGCTGCTTTAGTGTTTGGGGTCATTGTCCTGCTGGAAGATGAACCCCGTCCTAGCCTCAAATCACACAGAGTGGTATAAGTTTTGCTCAAGAATATCTCTGTATTTAGCACCATCCATCTTTCCCTCAACTCTGACCAGTTTCCCAGTCTCGACTGCTGGATGGTGTTCTTTGGGTGATGTGATGTGTTGGGTTTGCTCTAGACATAGCATTTTCTTTGATGGCCAAAAAGTTACATTTTAGTCTCATCAGAGAAGAGCACCTTCATACATTTTGGGAGTCTCCCAAATGCCTTTTCACAAACTCAAAATGTGCTATTTTGTTTTTTGCTGAAAGAAATGGCTTTCTTCTGGCCACTCTGCCATAAAGCCCAACCCTATGGAGAGTACAGCTTATTGTCGTCCTATGTACAGATACTCTAGTCTCTGCTGTGGAACTCTGCAGCTCCTCCAGGGTTACCTTAGGTCTCTGTGCTGCCTCTCTGATTAATGCCCTCCTTGCATGGTCAATGGGTTTTGGTGTGTGGCCGTCTCTTGGCAGGTTTGCTGTTGTGCCATGTTCTTTCCATTTGATTATAATAGATTTGATGGTGCTCCTAGGGATCATCAAAGATTTGGATATTTTTTTATAACCTAACCCTGGCTTGTACCTCTCAACAACATTGTCCCTTACTTGTTTGGAGAGTTCCTTGGTCTTCATGGCAGTGTTTGGTTAATGGTGCCTCATGCTTAGGTGTTGCAGCCACTGGGGCCACTGGGGCCTTTCAAAAAGGTGTGTATATGTAATGACAGATCATGACACTTAGGTTGCACACAGGTGGACATCATTTCTCTAATTATGTTTGTGGGCTTCATAACCCTTTCACACTGAGTCACCCTAGGCGTCAGTGGTAAATTAGCACTAATTTTAGCGCTGCTTTACCGGCATTTTAGCGCCGCTATTCGGCCGCTAGGGGGTCAAATCCATCTGCAAAATGCTGCTGCATTTGCGCTTTTCCGGCGGTATCACGGTGCTGCCCCATTGTTTTCAATGGGCAGGAGCGGTGGAGGAACGGTGTATTCACTGCCCCTACACCGCTGAAAATAAGCTGCTGGCAGGACTTTTTGTAAGGCCCTGCCAGCGTGCTTTCACACTGGGTTTGCAGCGGAGGCTTTTTTCAGGCTCTATGCAGGCGCTATTTTTAGCGCTGTAGCACCTGAAAAATGCCTCAGTGTGAAAGGGGTCTACCTCTTCCTGCCGGTTACTGCACTGTAGGAGGAGACAAAGAGCACAGCACACACTGTATTTTCACTTAGGTCAAATCAGTGTGACAAGCTCCCTGCAGTGCCGATTACAGTTTGTCTGAGGATCGGGGAGCTTGGTCTTACCCACCCTTGCTGCTCCTCCTATCGAGGTATACACCAGACCAAATCGCATAAAAAACTGTACTCCGAATCCTTCAAATCCACTCTGTCCAACAAGATAACTACAATAACCTTAAACCACTCTACGGAGGAAACACTCAACTCCCTGAACAGGGCATTGCTGCAATCGGCAGACTCGGTAGCACGAAAACGCAGGGCTCTCAGCAGGAAGAAAAACTCTGGATGGTTTAATAGCTCCCTCGCCGTACTAAAGCAAGAACGCAGAAGAGCAGAAAGAACATGGAGAAGAAATACCACCAAGGAAAACCACTTTAACTGCAAAGGTCTCACAGAGAATTATCGGAAAGCAATCTTCAAAGCCAAAAAGGACCACTTCTCATATACAATCTCAACGGCCGCAAACCAACCACGGGAACTGTTTAAACTGGTTAATCAATCAATGAATCCGGTGTGCCTAGAACCCCCAGAAAGTGAATCCCAGGATTACTGTGACAAACTGTCGGATTTTTTCATCGATAAAGTCAAAACCATCAGGGAAACAATCTGTCACAAGAAAACATCCGACCTCAGCCAGCAAATACATAAAGAGGATGTCTGCACCAACATACCGCAACCGCCAAAATTTTCACTATCCCCAATTACCGTAGACACTGCAAAAAACATCATTAATAAACTGCGTGACAGTACCTCACCTATTGACATCATCCCCACAAAACTACTGAAAGAATGCTCCGACATCGTGGCTCCAACCATAACCCACCTCATAAACCGATCATTCCACAAAGGGATTGTTCCCAGCATCCTCAAACAAGGCATCGTCAAACCTCTACTCAAGAAACCAAACCTGGACACTCAGGATCCAAACAACCGTAGGCCAATTACAAGCCTCAACACCATTTCTAAGATCATGGAGAAAGCTGTAGTACATCAGCTACAACTCCACCTGGATACTCACAAACTCCTGGACCCACTGCAATCAGGCTTCCGCCCGGGTCATAGAACAGAAACAGCTCTCCTCAAGATTTGGGACGATGCCCTCGAAGCAGCAGATGATGGAGAGTCATGTCTCCTCGTACTGCTAGACCTAAGTGCAGCGTTTGATACAGTAGATCACAATACTCTACTCGTCCGCCTCACAGAAGTAGCCGGAGTCCAAGACATAGATCTCCAATGGTTCGCGTCCTTCCTAGGAAATCGGTCACAGACAGTGAAACTAGGAAAATTCCTCTCCGAAACTCGGGCAGTCACCTGCGGAGTCCCTCAAGGCTCTCCTTTATCACCCGTTCTCTTCAACATTTACATTCGCCCACTTCTCCAAATCATCAGATGCTCAGATGTCTGCTTACACTCTTAAGCTGACGACACGCAACTTTATTTCCGGATCAATGGAAAAAAAGATCACCAACAACGACTTGAAAACTGCCTCAAACCAATAGAGGACTGGATGACCACTAACTCCCTCCAGCTGAACGAATCAAAGACAGAGCTTCTTATCTTACACCCAAATCATAAGCCTGCAACCAAAACCTCCTGGTTTCCACCAACCGTCTTTGGGCAGACTATCTCCCCAAAGACCAAAGCGAAGAGTCTCGGGGTTATTTTAGACGCACAAATGTCAATGGTTGCGCAAATAGGAGCAGTAGTCAGTGGATCTCACCATCTGCTGCGCATTCTTTCGCAGAGTCATCCCTTTTATCCCAAAGAATGACAAAGCAATGGTAGTTGGAACAATCATCAATTCACGACTGGACTACGCAAACTCGCTTTACATAGGATTACCACAATATCAACTTGCGCGATTACAACTGATCCAAAACACGGCGGCAAGGCTGATAACAGGAAAAAAACCCTGGGAATCCATCTCTCCTTCGCTGAGGAGCTTACATTGGCTAACCGTAAAAAATCGGATCACGTTCAAGACCCAAATGCGTGCATAGAGAAGCTCCGCAATACCTAATGGAGAAAATAAATCATTACACACCAAACCGCAGTCTTCGATCAGCCAACAAAAACCTCCTCCTCGTGCCCAAAGCCCGGTATAAATCCAAGGGGGATCGGAGATTCGCTGTCCAAGGGCCTCGGCTATGGAATGCTCTACCAATCAACATCTTCTGGAAGAAAATCACCTGGCTTTTAGGAAAAACCTCAAGACCTTCCTCTTTTAGCAGATGATCAAAGCTCGCCACAGACCCTAGAGGCGATTCAGTTCGCATTGTGCGCTATACAAGTATTTCATTCATTCATTCATTCATTCATACAGGGATATGCAGGGGGTCCGGTCGCCATGGCGACCTCAGTGACCCCCTTGCTTCTGCCACTGGCGACAATATGGTTGGGATCATCCTACAACCCTGGTTCAGCCTCTTAGCAAGCTGTTGAGAGCCTGAGCCACCCACTCCCGCCCCCTCCACAGCCCAACACTCCAGTCGGGGGGGGGGGGGGGCAGAGCAGAGAGCTGGTGACAGACAACGGCTCTCTGCTCACGGAGCTCTGAGAACTGAGTGATCAGCGGTGTTTAGTCATTTGGTTCTCAGGCTTAGAGCCGGCAGGGGACAGATGCAGCATCTGACCTATGCTACATCCACCTAGGTAAGTATGATTTCGAAAAAATCTGCAAGTAGGTGGCACCATTACCTTTGGAATTAGAATGATGAGCTACAGTAAAGCTAGGTTATGAATATGCATACTTCTTTTAAGCCAATCAGAAGTTTCATGGCCACAGATGCATGCTTTGAGTGTGTGTGTGTGTATGTGTGTGTGTGTGTGTGTGTATATATATATATATATATATATATATATATATATATATATATATATATATATATACACATTTGGGGGGGTCAAGTGATCGGGTCCTTGGTCTGGTGTGGATGTGTGAGGAACAGTTGCATTGGGTAGGCCTGAAACCTAAGGCCTAGCCATGTGCTTGAGGTTCTGCAAGGGAGAATCTGTTTGTTGCCTGGAGGCATAAGGAAAGGGATGGAGTTGTGAGATGAAGTACTAGAGGTTACTCTTCCATGAGTCGGGGACTGTGGAGAGACTGGGAAAGAATCAAGATGGACTCATCTAAAGAATCCCAGCATGGTGTTGTGAGTTTTGGTTGCTATAGGAGAAAGCTGTTGCTACGTAGGTAGAGAACATTGGGTGCAGTCCTAAGGCCCTTGTTCTGTCATGCTGTCTACCTGAAATGTTTTGTCTTTGGAGTCTGCTGGTCTGTTTGCCTAGGATGTCCTGTGCCCTAACCCTCTCTCACTACATTTTGTTGTTGTGAGCAATAAACTCACTTATTTGTTCAGCCTAAAAGGGACTGGTGCCCATTCTTTATGCAGCTGCCCACACCCACCATGCCTAGGAACCAGCACCCTGAGGAGAAATGTCAGTCCTAACTGCAGCTGGGGGTCAGGGGGTGCTATACATGCTTCATCATGTATCATGTAATATCATATTTATGATATGACTATACTTTGGTTGTTTTATGCTAAGCTTCTTGTCTCTCCTGGACGATGGTATCCATAGAAGAATTACAGCACTTCTCCCCTAAACACTGTTTTATGGTCCATAGCTTGGCACCAATGTTTCTTACACATAGAAGGCAATGAGTGTTATAAAGAATATGTTCTTTGAGAAAAGTACAGGTGCAGAAATGAACTGCTTTCTTTAAATGTGTTTTATAATGTTGTGCCTTTTCTACGATGAAATTGCAAAGTTTCTGTAGACCTCTTCTCTGCTTGACCCCTTTTCTCCACATGTTTGTTCACTTCTAGTCTCCACTCATGAAATGGAGAGGTGGCCTCTGTACTGGTCTACTTTGCAATGAACAGTGCTCAGTAACATTAGCGCTGCCACTCCGTCTCCCAACTTGAGGTTAGGATTGGGTGTAGAATAGGTTATCAGCAGCAATGCCATCTCAGGAACGCAGCAGCACCCATTTTGGCTCATCTGTTGTCAAATGAGTTTTAACTCTGGAAACCGTAAAGCAAGATGATACAGATTTGCAGAGAATGGTTTAACAAACCCTGGACTTATGAGCTTTTTAAAAGGGAACTAAGTCCATTGATTTAACAGTTTCCTAAAATGTTACATTCAAGGTGTGCTGTGAATGATAATTGTCACAGTTACTTGTGCTGTCAACCAAACTGTCAAGCCATAAAATGTCTGGTGTCATAACTGATCACATTTCCAATGCCATGGCAACTGCAGATGACACTGAGGCTAAAACTGCAGCTTCCTTGGCTAATAGAAGGGTTTATTGTTGCTTGAAGGAACATGCTTTTTTTTCTTTTGCTTTTATTTCTCAGCATTTGAATGACTGAAGAATCAGATTGTTATGAAACAGACTGTTGAAAGCACCGTAGAGCAGTTTTGTACATCTTTTTTAACACTTTTTTTCTTTATCGTACATCATGGGACATAGGTACTTAAGTAATAACTTAATGAGTTATAGCCACCTTCAGGTGATGGACACTGGCACACCCTAAACAGAAAGTTGCCTCCCTATATAACCTCTCCTCCTACCAGGAGTAACAGAGTTTTTTCGCCAGTGTCTAAAGTATTGGTCATGAGTGAAGAGCTCCAAGCTGGAGGGATCCCATGCTGGCTTTAAACAGCCTCCATAGACCGGATCCATCCAATGTGTCATTAAGGTCAAGCTGCATAGTACCTGGGCCTTGCTTAACAAGGAGGTTTTGCCTGTAATGCCTCTCCTTGAGGGCTGGACCCCGGGACCCAGGACTCTTTGGTCATGCTACATTACCGAAAGTTTACCAGAGGGGTGCTATACAGGTCCAAGGCCACGGACTATAATAGGGACCCAGTCCTTGAAGGTTTGCTAACTCAGCCTGCCATGATGGGGGAAGTTTGGATCTGTCTGTTACAGCAGTATCCTGCAGCGATGAAAAGGTAAGGGAAGAAGACTAGGAACTCTAAAAAATCCACCTATGCTTTTTTTTTTCTTACATTACATAAAGTAATAATGTTGCCTAAAGTCTCCACTAAAGGGCGTAAATGTTTACCTTAGTATGTTGCTTCTCAGTAGCTCAGAAGTCCAGCCAAACAGCACATGTGTGGTCTCAAAAGCCAAGGGAGATCCTCATTCTGAACATACTCCCACCCCCTCTTCCCCCCCCCCCCCAATCAGGTGGTGCGGTGGCGGCTTTTTATTTAGAAATTTTTCTATTTCCCCACAGAAGTTTTTTTTTTAACTTCCCAGCGCCCAGCCCTCCCTTGCCTCTCCTCTCGCTCAAAGAGTGTCAGCCGTCATGCACGTGTGCAGACTAAGGGCTTTTTTTAAAAAGACGGAGAAAGGACGTTGATTGACGGAGGGGGCATGGCTTACGGGCATGGCTAGGAGGTGGCCCCATGGGCAGAACAAAAGTACACAAGGCACACGGCGCAAGCGATGGGGACAGAGACAGACGCTCACTCTCACAGCTCAACAGCTGCAGCAAACACACAGGTCGCTGGGGGCACGTAAGCGATGCATGGAATTTCCAGTACAGGAAACAACAAATTATCAGTGTGGTTAATCCTTACCTGCTTTTTTCTTATCAGGGAGCAGGATGAGTGTGTGACTACACCAATCTCTCCACACTCTGGTAAACAACTAAAGCTGAACTTTATTGGCATTTTCTTTTGCTAAACTATTTTGTTCAGCAAGTGTGTAAGTCACTACATTATCTTGTTTACTTAAAATGCCTCCGTTTTTTTGTGCTCAGCACTATCGCTCCCAAAAAAAAGACACCCCAAAGGTACCAAAAATTCCACCTACAGGCGCTGGGAATTTCAGTCGTGTGTTCACACTGTTATCCTCGCCTGAGTTACCAGATATGGCAAGCCAGGGTGAGTCATTGGGACTAATTGATGGTGCAACTGCTTCTCACATTTCAGCCTATGTACATGTGACTGAAAATGCATTTTCTTCTGTCCTCCAGGGCTTAGAATGAAGATTAGCGACTTTAATCGCATCCGCTATCCAAAAGGATAGGAAGCGTGTTAGATCCCCCTCCCTCACCTTAGACTCCTTATCAAGGGAACAGTGGGTAGAGGATAAGGGGTTACTCTCAGGTGATCAGGAAGAAAGGCAAACCGATTACTCCTCTGCAGAGGAAACAATGCTAGATGAACCTTTTTTCAGCCTCGCAATCTGAGAGATTGCTGGTACACTCTTACAGAGATGGTTTGTACCTCTTCAAGCTAACTCTAGCAGAGTCAGCTGATAGTTCTGTTTCCTCTTTAGGTTCCTTAAAGCCTTTACAGACTTTTCATGCATTTCCTGTATATGCACAAATACTCACAGAAAAGCAAGGTTTGGGGTTTTATTCAACAGACCCATTCTAGATCTAAAAAATCTAAATCAGTCCCTGAAGATCAGCTCCTTTCAATGGAGTTGATCAGGTCAGTAGTTTCTATCCTACAAAAATGAAAACTTCTGGCATCTATTGACATCAGGGATGCATATCTGCATGTCCCTATATTTCCCGCTCACCAAAGGTTTCTGCGGTTTGAAGTGGAACAACAGCATTTCAGTTTGTTGCCTTGCCCTTTGGGCCAGCAACAGCACCCAGGCAGCGTCAAAATATTGCTAGCAATATTCTATCTGCTTGGAACAAAAAGATCCAAGATTTAGACTTGCCAATGCGGCTGTCCTCAAGGGTGTTCCAATGCCTCAATTGATGGTTACTATCCCAGAATCCGCCGAAAGGAAAATCCCTCAGACCAGTTATCTGGAAAGTGGTAACGACAGACACCAGCCTTTTGGGCTGGGGAGCAGTACTAGAGAAGACAACTGTCCAGGAACAGTGGTCAAGCTGTAAGAACCTTGCCCATCAATATCCTAGAGATTTGTGCAGTTCGCCTGGCTTTGAAGGCCTGGACTTCCAGGTTACGGGATTGTCCTGTCAGGATCCAATCCGACAACGCCACAGCGGTGGCCTATATCAATCACCAAGAGTCTTGCATGCAGACAGAGCTGAACCATATTCTAACTTGGGCAGAAAGGAATATTCTGTGCCTACCGAAAGTCTTCATTCCGGGAATAGAGAATTGGCAGGCAGACTACTTGAGTCTCCAGCAGTTATTCCCAGGGGAATGGTCTCTTCACCCCAACATTTTTCAGGCTGTTTGTCAAAGATGAGGGACTCCGGATGTAGATCTTTTATCATCAAGATTCAATGTGAAGTTAGTCAACAGTGTGTCCAGGACAAGGGATCCATTCGCATGCAGAACAGATGCGTTGGTAACCCCGTGGGATCAGTTCTCACTGATCTATGCATTTCCCCCTATTCAGTTGCTGCCTCAACTGCTTTGCAGGATCAAGCTGGAAAGAAAGTCGGTAATTCTGGTAGCACCAGCATGGTCCAGAAGGTCATGGTATGCAGAAATTGTAAAGATGGCAGTGGAGGATCCATGGTCCCTTCCACCTCAGCCAGACCTGCTTTCACAGGGGACGATATTCCATCCTACACTACGAACACTAAATTTAACGGCTTGGCTATTGAAAAGCACATTCTGAAGAAACATGTGCTTTCTGGGTCGGTTATCTCTACTTTGATTAATGCAAGGAAGCCAGCTTCCAGAACTATATATTATAGAGTCTGGAGGGCTTATGTTTCCTGGTGTGAATCCAAGGGTTGGCACCCTCGGAGATATATCATGGGCAGAATTCTTGCCTTTCTACAATTAGGGGTAGAGATGAAGTTGGCCTTGAGTACTATTAAGGCTCAGGTCTCAGCTTTATCGGTTTTATTTCAAAGACTGCTTGCTACACATTCTTTAGTCTGGGGTTTTATGCAAGGGGTGATGTCCGGTGAATCCGCCAGTTAGATCACCTTTGAACCCTTGGTACTTGAACTTAGTTTTGTCAGTGTTACAAAAACAGCCATTTGAACCAATACAGCATATTCCCTTAGTCCTTCTGACAAGGAAGCTGGTGTTCTTGGTTGCTATATCCTCAGCAAGGAGGGTTTCGGAATTGGCTGCTCTTTCTTGTAAAGAGCAATACTTGATTATTCATGAGGACAGAGTGGTGTTACGCCCTCGTCCAGATTTTTTGCCAAAAGTGGTCTCAGGTTTCCACCTGAACCAAGATATTGTCCTGCCATCGTTTTTTTCCAAAACCATGTTCCAGGGAATAAAAGTTACTACATTGTCTTGATGTGGTAAGAGCAGTGACAATCTATTTAAATACAACTGCTCAGATTAGAAAGGCTGATGTCTTATTTATTCTGCCAGAGGGTCCTAAAGAAAGGACAGGCAGATTCGAAATCCACTGTTGCTAAGTGGATTTGACAAGTTATAATTCAGACTTATGATTTAAGGGATAAGATTCCCCCTTTTCAAGTCAAAGCGCACTCTACCAGGTCGGTTAGTGCTTCTTGAGCAATGCGTCATCAGGCCTCCATGGCCATATCTGCAAGGTCAACTGGGTCTGCAGTCCATACATTCCCCAGATTTTATCAAGTGGATCTAAAAAAGGGCATGATCATATCTCCTTTGGGTGCAGTGTGCTGCAGGCAGCAGTATAGGTCCTCAAGTCTGTTGGCGCCCTACGGGTTGTGTCTCCCTCCCCTCACATAGCATTGCTATGGGACGTCCCATTAAGTTATTACTTAAGGATCTGTATCCCATGATGTATGATAAAGAAAATAGGATTTTTATTACAGCTTACCTGTAAAATCCTTTTCTTGGACTACATCATGGGATACAGAAGTCCCACCTCACTTTTTTGGGGATATATGTATACATATATTGCTTTGCTACAAAAACTGAGTTACTCCTGGTAGGAGGAGGGGTTATATATGGAGGCAACTTCCTGTTTAGGGTGTGCCAGTGTCCATCAAATGAAGGTGGCTATAACCCATTACGTTATTAATTAAGGCTCTGTGTCCCATGATGTAATCCAAGAAAAGGATTTTACAGGTAAGCTGTAATAAAAATCCTATTTTTTTAAGGCTAAAATCCTTGTAAAAAAAAAAAATATATATATTTAGCCAGATAAATATATAATATTGTGTATAGATATTATGTAGTCCTCTCCCCAGCTAGCAACTGGAGCTACAGGTTCCTTTTCATATTTTCTTTATCTCCTGAGCACCTTTGAAGAAAATAAAAAAATGTTTACAGAACATAAAGTGTATGTGTAGTACCCTCTAGTGTGCTAGAGTAGGTAATGTTAGGATTTTTTTTAGCGTAGGGGAAGTGTTTTGGCTTGGCTGTCAGCCAAGCCTGTGTTTGAATCTGGGATGGGTGAGTGATCCAGGGGGGCTGGTATGACTCAGCAGGCAGCATCTCTGGTACCCTACTTCTGGAACTTGTGAGAAACTTCCAGAAAAATTAGAGAGGAGGTAAAGAGGAGCTGCCTGGAGTGTTCATGAGAGCCCTGACGAATCCCTGACGAATCCCCAGCAGATGGGTTGGCAGGGGGCAGGCCCCCCTCAAATACTCAAGGTCAGCTCAGCAGGACAGGAGAGTTCTGATGGAAGTTGGAGATGGAGTACTAGGAGGCTGTTGGTGGGCCCTTAAGGGAATCCTGTCCAGTGACACGGGAGCAGGTGTGAGGGCAGCAGGAGCCAGTGAGTACGTCCGGGAGATCTCCAGGGAGAAGACAGCAAAGAGGGCTAGTGAGTGTTACAGTTGTGGAGGACTGAGAGAACTGGGAGACCAGTCTGGGATGGTTGCAGAGTCAGTCTGGGAGGGCTGTGGAAGATTAGCCGGGAGGCCTGTGGAAGATTAGCCAGGACGGCTAGTGAAAGGGGCAGCTACAGGCAGATGGGCTGGCAGTGTCTGAAGAGGTGATGCTGGGATCAGTAACCACAGAAGGACAGCTGGGCACTAGGACTTTGCTACACAGTCAATGGGCCTGCGGTCCCTGCCTGTAATGGGCATTCGCTTTATTTGTCTCTCCCCTCTGTGTACAGATCTGTACAGTGGAGGGGAGAGATCAGATGGCAGCTGCGCTGTGGGCTGCATCTGTAGTGCCCACAGCGCTGCTCTGTGACAAGTGCAGTTACAGCCATCCCCCCATACCCTGCCAATACTCTGCAATTCCCTGCCAATTCTCTGCAATTCCCTGCCAATACTCTTCCATACCCTGCCAATACTCTGCCATACCCTGCCAATACTCTGCAATAGCCTGCCAATACTCTGCAATACCCTGGCAGTACTCTGCAATACTCTGCCAATACTCCGCCATTCCCTGCCAATACTCTGCCATAACCTGCCAATATCCTGCCAATACCCTGCCAATACTTTCTATGGTAATGGTCTCTGTGCATTTTCTATGGTAATGGTCACTCTGCATTTTCCATGGTAATGGTCACTCTGCATTTCATGGGCACTGGAAAATATTTTAGTACACCATTTGGTTCAGAATATTATTTTTTCTTGTTTTCAACCTTTAAAACCTAGGTGCGTCTTATGGTCAGGTGCGTCTTATGGAGCAAAAAATACAGTAATTATAGTTCTGTTAGTTTAACTTCTATAGGTGGGAAAATGTTGGAGAGTTTAATAAAAGACCACATTGTTGAGTTCTTGCTGGAAAAAAAATATTTTATGTACAGCATGGATTTGTGAAAGACAGAAGTTGTCAGACAAATCTAATTTATTTTTATGAGGAGGTAAGTAAAACATTGGACAGAGGGGTGGCAGTGGACGTGCTATACTTGGATTTTGCTAAAGCGTTTGACACAGTTCCCTACACACTGCTCATGTGTAAGGTAAAGGCTACAGGCTTGGAAAGATCAGTAAATGGATAGAAAACTGGCTGCAAGACCGAATTCAGAGAGTAGTGGTTAATGATTCTTACTCTGGTCTAAGATCATCAGCGGTGTACCCCAAGGTTCAGTGCTGGGGCCCTTACTTTTTAATACCTTTATAAATTATATAGGGTCTGCGATGAAAAGTACCATTTCAGTCTTTGCAGATGACACAAAGCTATGCAGTGAAATAACGTCCTTACAGGATGTCTCCAATTTACAAGCCAACCTCAATGCTCTGTCTAATTGGGTGACTGTGGCAAATAAAGTTTAACCACTTCAACACCAAGCACTCAACCCCCTTCTTGCCCAGGCCAATTTTCAGATTTGACTTTTTAAATTACAATTGCGCGGCCATGCGAAACTGTACCCAAACAAAATTGTTATCATTTTGTTCCCACAAATAGAGCTTTCTTTTGGTGGTAGTTGATCACCTCTGCATTTTTTATTTTTTGCTAAACAAATAAAAAAAAAGACCGAAAATTTTGAGGTGGGGCATCTGCGGGGTGGGCTACGCTGATCAACAATCTGCACAGACTCCCCCTGTCAGGAGAGCCACCAATCATCTCTCCTCTACTCGCATCTGTCAGACACGAGTGAGGAGAAGCCGATAAATGACCCTTCCTGTTTACATCTTGATCAGCCGTGATTGGTCATGGCTGATCGCATGGTAAAAAGCCTCCGTCAGAAGCTCTTTAACGAGGTCGGTGATGTGGTATGTCAGATCAACATGCGGTGGAAATGAACCACCGCCTGGCCGTCATTTTGCTATAGGCCCGGTGGAAAGTGGTTAATGTTGATAAATGTAAAGTTATGCACTTGGGGGCTAAGAATATGCATGCATCATACATGCTGGGGGGGGGGGTATAACTGGGGGAGTCAGTAGTGAAGGAGGCTCTGGGAGTTTTGGTAGATCATAAGCTCAATAATAACATGCAATGCCAAGCTGCGGTTTCCAAAGTGAACAAATTCCTTTCTTGTATTAAAAGAGGTATGGACTCCAGAGAGAGAGATATTTTGCCCCGGTACAAATCATTAGTAAGACCTCATCTGGAATATGTAGTTCAGTTTGGGGCACCAGTTCACAAAAAAAGATATCGGGGAACTGGAGAAAGTGCAGAGAAGGACAACCAAACTGACAAGAGGCATGGAGGGGCTCAGCTATGAGGAAGAGGAACTGAATTTATTCTGTCTTGAGAAGAGGAGATTAAGGGGGGGTATGATCACCATGTATAAATACATAAGCGGTCCATATAGTGAACTTGGTGTTGGGTTATTCACCTTTAATTGGATGTAAACCCTCACATATACCCAGTGAAGTTAACAGCCTCAGATTATACACAGAGAAGAAACAAATCTCCCAAAATAAGTTTTACATGAATATCTGCTGTCTTCCTCTTGCTATATTCTTTAGAATTCTTATATCGGGTAAGAATATTCACGTCCTCATTCTGCACTGTTAGAGAAGGCTTGGATTACACTGGGAGCAGCTGATTGGAGGAAAGGCACCCCCCCCCCCCCCACATTGGTAGAAGAATGAAAATGATGCTTTCACTGCTCTGCTCTGAGATGGCAGGCTGATTTTAATTTATTTATAGTAACCTCCCCAGACACACTCTTTTATCTCCCATCTCTGAAAATGTGTGAGAAGTTATCAGGCCGATAACAGAGCTACTGAGCAAGAGACAGCTACAGGACACAGTGCCTTGGAGATGGATAAGAAAACACTACAGATAGATGTGCCCAGCTCAAATTTCATGAATTGGGTTTACATCCGCGTTAGGGTCATCACAGAGGACAAGGGGGAAGAGAGATTTCATCTCCAAATAAGGAAAGGGTTCTTCAGAGTAAGGGCTGTGAACTTGTGGGAAAGACTCCCTCAAGAGCTGGTTCTGGCCAGCTCAGTAGATTGTTTTAAAAAAGGGCTTGATCCTTTCCTAGATACACATAATATAATGTAATACTAATATTTATAGGTAAAGTTGGTCCAGGGAATATCCGATTGCTTCTTGGGGGATCAGAAAGGATTTTATTTCCCCTTCTGAAGCAACTTGTTTTTTGGTCTTTTTTTGGTGGGTATAAGTAGTATATATGGAGTTTTATTTATTTTTTTCCACTGTTGATGCAACTGTCACTTTCCCCTTTCTTCTGTATGGCTCCATGTTAACTTTCAGTAAGTGAGATATTGTTTGAAACAAACCGTTTTTTTTTTTAGTTTAAAAGAGAAGTGTGGGTTTACAAAAAAACAAACATGCATACTCACCTATGTGGATGCAGCATTGGTGCAATGCTGCAACTGTCCCCGCCACCTCTAAGACTGAGAACTGAGTGATCAAACACCACTGATTGCTCAGTTCTCAGTCTTCAGTGAGCAGAGATCGGTGACTCTCATTCACCAACTCTCTACTCTGCCCCTCCAACCTTAACTGGAGCATCACGCAGAAGCAGCTGACTCAGGCTCTCAGCGGCTCACTGAGAGGCTGAACCATCTGCCACACAAGCATGTGGGTGGAGCCTGAACTTAATCCCTCTAGAGTCTGGAGTTGCTGAGTGAAGTCATTGAACAATGGACTTTAGCCTGCTGTTGGCTGAATCTGAGTTACAGGAGTGCAGAACAAAGTGCACTCCTGTGACCCACAGGAGAAGTAAAACCAAAAGAGCTTTGGCCCTACTTCTCCTTTAAAACTATTTCATTTTAACCAGTTGCCAACCATGTCACGCAGATATACTGCGGCACAACGGCTCTCCAGGGTGAAATCCCATACGGGTACGTCCTACACTTTTTCGACCAACAGAGGGTGCGATGTGCGTGGCCGCGGGGCACAATCGCCATCAGCCAATCGCATGCATGAGCGCCAGCACGGGGATTTGTGTGTAAACACACAAATCACTGTGCTTTCAGAGGAGAGGAGACATATTGTTTGTTCCTACTAAGTAGGAAAATCAGTATAGCTCCTCTTCTAGTCGATCCTATCCCCCTACAGTTGAAACACAGTGAGGGAACACACAATTAACCCCATGATCGCCCTCTAGTGTTAACCCCTTCCCTGCCATGGACATTTACACAGTAATCAGTGCATTTTTATAGCACTAATCACTGTATAAATGGCAATGGTCCCAAAAAAGTGTCAAAAGTCTCCGATCTGTCCATCGCAATGTCGCAGTACCGCTAAAAATATTTCCTATAGTTTGCAGACGCTATAATTTTTGCGCAAACCAATCAAAATATGATTATTGCATTTTTGTTTTGTTTTTTACCAAAAATATGTAGAAGAATATATATTCGCTTAAACTGATGAAGAAATTTGTTTTTAAACATTTTTGGGGGGAATATTTATTATAGCAAAAAGTTAAAAATATAGTTTCTTTTTCAAAATTGTCGCTCTTTTTTTGTTTATAGCACAAAAAATAAAAACTGCAGAGGTGATCAAATACCACCAAAAGAAAGCTCTATTTGTGGAGGGGGGGGAGCAAATTTTGTTTGGGTACAGTGGGGAACAACCACGCAATTATCAGTTAAAGTGACGCAGTGCCAAATTGTAAAAAGTGCTCTGGTCAGGAAGGGGGTAAAATCTTTCAGGGCTGAAGCGGTTAAAAAGGTGTGATAAGGATGTAAGGTGTTCCACATTTGGTAAACTTGCTCAGCGCTACAACACTTTTGGAGCAAAGTCCATCAACACTTTTACAACACTGTTGGAGCAAAGTCCATCACTTTGCATCAGAAATATCTACATGTGCTTCAGCCCAGCACCTTCTCCAACTTTCCTTGCCTAAATGGTCATATTGTATGTCTCTGGCTGTGCACATGATTAATGCAGCATGATATTTTTGCTTCTAGATCAGGGGTGTCCAAACTTTTTTCAAAGAGGGCCAAATTTGATGAAGTGAGGGCCCACCATTTTGCCTGACATTCTTTAAACCATTAAAATTCGGTCTAAGTGTGTTTGTCCGAGCACTAATACACTGCCCAACAAGATTTCTTTTGCCTTTGTGGCTGTGTGTGGTGAAGAGATGAGCTTAGGCGTTTTATTTGAATATACTGTATTTATCGGCATATAACAGGCACCTTCACTTTAAAAAGGAAGTTTCAGAAAAAAATGTTAAATTTTAAATAAAAACTGTGAAGCAAAATAAGGGTCAGTGCCCATGAATGCAGCCCCACCATTGCCATGAATGCAGCACTCATATTGACTTGAATGCAGACTCATCATTGCCAGTTGGCCATGAATGCAGCCCCCCCCCCCCCCTGTTGCCATGAATGCAGCCCCCCCCCCGTTGCCATGAATGCAGCCCCCCCGTTGCCATGAATGCAGTCCCCCCCCCCGGTTGCCATGAATGCAGCCCCCCCGTTGCCATGAATGCAGCCCCCCGTTGCCATGAATGCAGCACCCCCATTGCCATGAACGCACCACCTAAATTGTCATGAATGCAGCATCCCCATTGACATGAATGTAGACTCACCATTGCCATCAGTGCAGCCTGATTCATTCCCATCTGCAGCCTTCAAGGAGACAGGGAGGGGGCAGGATGAATGGCAACAGACATACAGGAGAAACTCCTGTTTTCTCGACGGCCTCTTTAATACAAAGTACCGCTTCCTATGATGGCCAGAACAGTCGTCCAATGGCAGCGCAGGAGATGGGACTTCCTACCAAGCCCGCCATATAAACAGGAAATACTCCTGTATGTATGGCACTCGTCCCGCCCCTTCCCCGTCCCCTCCAAGGCAGCCAGCATATATATCTTTTGTGGCCTCCAACGCCTGGGGATTCGTTGGGGGCCAAAAAAGATATACATGTCCAAATTACCAGGCGGGCTGTCCGAGACCGGAATGGAGGCCGTGATTGGCCCACGGTCTATATAGACTATACTTTTTTATAGAGTGGTACTCCTATCTATTCCCAGGACATAGTGTACTGGATATAGGGAAAGGACAGTACCCCTTTTCCACTTTCTTCTGTTTTTACATTTCTCCTCTGTATGTCACCCTATCTCTCTTCCTTTTTTTAAATTCTTTTTTCCATGCACTTTGTGCAAGCCTTTTTGCGCTTACTATCTATGTGCTGGTGCCTATCGATCCTGTACAGATAGCACTCTGTCACTCCCTTCCCCCCTCTTATGATTCTATTTTTGTTACACTCCTAAACCTGGAATCGTTTCCTCAAAACACTGACTTTTCTTGACTAGGAAGAAAAATCACAATTGCTATCTAACCTAATGACCTCTAGATACATCACAAAGGCTCATTGTGGGTTGTGCAGAATTGAAGGTCATTTGAGATACAAGAAACATATTTTTGAGATTAGATCTTTACCTCTCAAGGTCTCTACTCCCTAGTAATTTCTCTGCTGATTCCCCAATTCTATCAACTTAGTATAAAGCTACGGTGAGTGTAGCTGTCACCTCATGTTCCAGATATTGTACCCAGTTAATGTATGCATATTGTCATATATTTTATATTCTCTGGATTTGATACGGTACCTGTGAAGTTAAAATAACATACTTATGGAAAAATAACTCCAACTGCATCATAGGACCATTGAACAGATTACCTGAAGGAATAGTTGGGTAGTAAAAATGTTTTGAATGCTTCAATAAAAATCCCATTGGACACCAAAGTCGCTTAAAACATTGTACCCCATGTTCTGCAATGATATCCATTCATATATGTGGGACTTAAAGGTGCAGGGACTTGCAAGTAGTTCATGCACTACTTTGGTCCAACTTTCATGCAACTTGAGGGTCATAGACTTCAATGTTAACCCTCAAAAGTTGCATGAAAGTCACACCTGAATGTTTTACATGCAACAGTGGTGCAACAGTGGATCTGACTTTGCAGAGGGACAACAAATCACATCCAAGTTGCACCCATCCAAAGTTTGCACTGAAGTTGCACTCCAAAGATGCTCGACATTGGAGTTGTACAAGTGTGAATGGAACGAACTGGAAAGTTTGTTTTGTTTGTTAGAGTGCAATCCATGTTTTACTTGGGGACACACAATATAAAAGCTTACATGTATGATGGGGTGATACTTAAAGGGGTTGTAAAGGTAAATGTTTTTTCACCTTAATGCATTCTATGATTAAGGGGAAAAACCATCTGACAGTGCCTGCGCCCCCAGCCCCCGCGTTTTACTTACCTCACCCCTCGAAAATCCCGCGCTCACCCCCACCGTCCTTCCTCGCCACTCAGCCTGACCGCTGATTGGCTGGAGTGGATGGATGGAAAGCAGTGCAGCCATTGGCTCGCGCTGCTGTCAATCACATCCACTGACGCTGAGTGCCGGGGGGCGGGCCGTGTGATACAGCGAGCGGCTATAGCGCCTGCAGGTGCTTCTCACCATGCGAGGGAGCTCGCATAAACGTGAGAAGCACCTGCGGGAAGAAGCAGAGACAGCCGCCGAGGGACCCCGGAAGAGCAGGTTCGGGGCCATTCTGTGCAAAACGAGCTGCACAGTGGAGGTAAGTATAACATGTTTGTTATTTAAAAAATAAAAAATAAAATAACTTTACAATCCCTTTAACCTTTACAATTGGTCTACTGATTCAGTTACAAAGTAAAAAAAATAATTTAAATTGTACAAACTACGTGATGTTATCAGTTTGGCCCCTTTCACACATGCAGACCAATCATTTCATCCATTCAGTCATGTTTTTGCAAAGAAAAAAAAGTTACATCAGTTTTTTTTATCAGTTTCTCATCAGTTTCTGATCAATTTCTCATTCGTTTTTACATCCATTACCAATGCAAAAACAGAGAATTTGTCAGTTTATATCTGTTTTTTTTTTACTGAAAAAAAATAGGGCTTTAAAAAAGGTGACGATCAGCCATTTATATCAATTTTTCCATTATTCCATTTAAAAAATATCTTTCAAAGAGATTACAATATATAGCCAAAAAAGAATTAAGGTAGAATTGGATAGGAAGAATACTTGTTCATCGGTTCTCAAACTTGGCAGATGTTCCTGCTTGGATGGTAAAAGGAGAACTGACCATTGTTTTGCCATCTCCTCTTTTCTGTCAAATCAAAGGGGGTGTTGATAGCTACCAGTGACCAATTGTCTGGTCATCTTGTTTAGGGATTGTTTGCTGGGAGGTGTCTATACTCATGACCATGTCCCAGGTACACTTTGGGGGTTATTTACTAAAGGAAAATCCACTTTGCACTGCAAGTGCACTGAAAGTGCACTTGGAAGTAAAGTCACTGTAGATCTGAGGGGGACATGCAAGGAAAATAAAAAAACTGCATTTTAGCTTGCATATGATTGGATAATAAAATCAGCAGAGCTTCCACTCATTTCAGATCTACCCCTTAGATTTAGGGTGATTGCACTTACCAAGTACACCAAGTGCACTTGTATTGCAAAGTGGATTTGCCTTTCATAAATTACACCCTTTGTGATACATATTCATATCTCTGCATCTCTACTGTTTATAGACTGCAAATATACATAATATTATTCAGCATGAGATTTGCTTCAAAACAAATATAAACATGCCATGTCTCTACTGTCTAGTCTACTTAGGAGGAATAAGGGGTACCAGTGGTTTCCCATATGACCTGACATAGGGGTGTCTGGACTTGAAATGTTACAAATTATCTGAGACAACTAAATATGTCCACATTATGGCTGTGCTATTATTACTTTGGAAGTTATGAAACATGCTGAAATTTCATACTTATTCCACTGTTTTAAGCTTTATGTGCATTCAGGTATTTACGAGGGTGTGACAGTTTTACGACAGACCTGAACATCCTGCCAGTCCAACATGAGCTGTTTTTACTGACCTAGCCTGGTTCTGCTTTCTCTTTCGAGATGACCATTCCTCTGAAGTTTAAAAACTACGAATACCTGATACAAGGGAGGGAGTTCAGATTTTCTGTAATGTTACACAGTTAGCCAACCTGTCATGACTGCCCCAAGGTTCTCAAACAACATGGCGACTAGCTATGGCTTGTCCAGTACGTCATATCATTACACTATGTACTACCTATCTATAAGTTGATCTATGAAGCCAGAGGATGCCCCCATACATTTTATAAGATCTGGGGACAGTGGGTGGAACTATTTGACACCTGTGAGCTACCTGATCTTAAAGTTGCTGTCTCTCTGCATGAAAAGTAATGGGGCCTGTATAACATTTAGGGTCTAGAATGTTCTACTATCTGATCCAAAAGTCCTGATAGTGGCTCAGAAAGGTAATGATTTGCACAAATATAAAGAGATTTCCAAGCTCAAACTTACCAACCAGCCAGCTACCAACCAAATTGACCTGTCTAACAATATGCGTTAAGAACAGGGGTTTAGTTGCACACATTTGCAAATACATGCTTAAGATGCAAGCCCCGCCAAGGCATCCTGTTTCCTGCAGTCCCTTACTACTGAATGATTTGCACAGTTTTAAGCTACTGCTACTTACTTCACACCCTGAAGGCTTTCTCTTTTAGACCTTTGATTACAGAAGTTTTTCTGGTTTGTTTCCTTTTTTTTTCCATGTTGTCATTTCTTTTATATTGTATTATTCACTGTATTCCTGTATACAGCTTTGACTCATCCTAACCAGAAGAAAGGGTCATAATTGTGTTACCCAACTGTTTCCTTCTTCCTGTATTGGAGTTTGATTTTTCTACCGAAATGTACATTACAGTTATCTAGCTGTAGACATTAACATTGCTATTAGTTTACTTTAAGCCTATGGACGATACCGTGTCCTCAGGCCACAAGAAAATGGCCACTGGCAGCATATTTAATAGACAGGCCAACCGTCCAATCATAATCCCCCTGAAGACGATACGTCAGATCAATAATTCTGCATATTTAAAAACTATATCACACTATCCAGCCTTTTCTTACCCTATTTGTATGTGGAGACAGCGCTATTGGGCAGCCCAGGATACCACAGAAATCACAGAACCCAGAGGGTGGTTCACATGTGTGGTTTGGCCGAACTTAAATTTTAGGTCACACGCTCAGAGGTGAATGGCTATTACTTGGGGGGGGGGGGGGGCACCAGTGTGTGGACACGTCTGCACGTTTGATCACGATAACAAGAATACATTTTCTGTTTAATATAGACTTTGATTTAATTATGTTGCACTGACCTATGAGTTCACAGTCAGAGCAAAACATTTATGCACTGAAGCACTTTATTTTCACTAACGGTCACTTTTATGCATTCAGGATTCACTATAAATGAATGTATTTTATAATTCAATCATGTCAGTTTGATTTATGTGATTTTGCATTTGTGATTTTCAGGTTTTGCACTATTGTCACTTTATTGATTGCTATTTAATCATTGTTCACATTATTAAGATAGCGTGGCATATATATATATATATATATATAATATATATATATATATATATATACACACAAGATTATATGCTTTGACAAATTATTTTTTTAAATGTCCGCACAAACATTCCCATTAAATTCTTCTGGTTTATGGCCAGTTTAAAATTATGAATGTTGGTCCAGGCTGAATACACTTTCTGTTTACTTGACAGATGAAGACTTCTCTGTAATTCAACAAGAAGTTATAATGCTGAAGAGCTGTGCTCACAAAAACATAGTAACATATTATGGAAGCTATATGAGGTAAGGACCAAACCTTAACCAGGCAGTTTCCCATTTAATTAGACCAACTATGATCAAAGGTTTTTTCTTGTAACTCATAACATATAGAGTGGTCTGCTGACTGAATATTAATATTATGGGGATTGGATTAGACAGTGGTGGGTGGCTGTGTCTACAATTTACCAACATTACAATATTATTGTAAATCTTTGTTTAGTTTTTTTAGATTTAGCAAAATCTTGTTAGTATAGAGCATACCTAAATAATCCAACTAGCTAGACCTTTCCATTGCATAGTTGCTAATAATGCCAAAGTAGACTGTATAACCAGTTTTTTTAATGGGAGATCAGCCCATCTCTAGGAGGGACTTGTTTTATTTTGAATAGATCAGGGAAAGGTTACAGCCTTTGTTTTTATATATATATATATATATATATATATATATATATATATATATATATATTTTTTTTTTTTTTATTGCTGCCTCTGCCTCTGTTAGGGAGATTTGCCCTCATTATATATCAAGATAAGAAGTAATGTGTACTCTCCCTGATGGGTAAAGTGTCCCAGTAATACCCACACCCGCTAATTTTTGTTTGGAAAATGTAACTCCATACTGCCATACTATTCAAAGCTGAAAAAGAAAAAAAAAAGATGGAATTGGCATTTTATTCAATGAAGTGTCTTGAGTGGATGGTCTTGCTGGGACTGTAAGAGGGTATTCAAATACATAGGAGGGAAGTTAGGCATGCAAGCACGATCAAATGCCCTCCGAAACCTCAGTTGTCAGGACTTCATCAACGTGTACATTTGGTTTTCATATATCGGGTGGTGGTGGAAGGTATTTGGAACAGGTTAGATGACAATCTCCAATAACTGACTTTATTTTATGCTTTAAATTCAGAGGTAGTAAGCTGTGGATTTGCATGGAGTTCTGTGGAGGTGGTTCACTTCAGGACGTATATCAAGGTAAATAAACTTTATATCAACTCTTTGAGCATGGCTGTTACTTGTCATAGCCAAGATCCCAATACAGTGCCAGAAGCTGTTACTGTTCTGCCTACCAGAACATAACTCTCAGGAACACACCTGTGTAGCATCACAGCTGGCAATATACTTGGGCAGCTTCCTGGCATTGACCAGGGGCTCCACTTAGTGCTGGATGAAAATCTTGGCTCTGACAGGCAGGAAGGTTCCCTTTAAGAATGATTTCCCACTTGTGTGATAAATGTCATTATTAGAGGTGCTTTTAGATGTCAATACATTTTTTCTTTTCCCCCTCAGTCACAGGAGCCTTGTCTGAGCTTCAGGTGGCATATGTATGTAGAGAGACCCTCCAGGTAAGCATGTAAAACAGACGGGTGCACATAAAGATGTTTTTATGCCCATATGGAACACTAAGCTTTTGCTAATATAGAAACTGAGACTAAGACTGATAAGGCTTATTTCAGTAACATGGGTGAGGTTTTTAATGCCTTTTATTAATGTATTTCATGATGGTTTCCCACTAAATCGAATTTACCATCTGAAAGCCTTATTTTATCATCATTCCTCATGATTGTATCTCATTAATTGTTTATTTTTTTTTTTATAACCAAATGTCTACTTTTCAAACTCTTTTCAAAAGACATGTCATTGAAACTTTGAGTTATCACCAGCCTGAAACGAGCAGTATTTTAAAGGATCAGGCCACTCAAAACTGATTCCATTTTTTTGGCAGATGCTGGAGAGTTAACCCACCTGATGGTTTGTTACATTGAGTCCCTGAATCTGCTTTAGATATTTATGAAGGAGTCACATTCTTTCTATTGGATTTTTCATTTTATATTATGGAGAATGTATCAGGAGGAGCTGAAACACACAAAGGTAGCCTGGCACCCCCAAAACTCCCAGATGGGCAAGAACTATGTCAGCAAACTATGGGAGGGAGACCTCATTGTTGAAGAGTAAATAGCCTCAACTCAACCCATCTGACTCTAAACATGACAATACATTTTTGAGCGGAATGGCCCTTAAAACACCTTGGTTCAAAAGATGATGCCCGATTTCAGCCACTATCTTGCTATGAGCACCAGCAAATATCAGGCCAGTCAGAATGGGTTGCCAGCACGGAAGGCTTTAAAATGTCTGCTTCTCAGATATAAAAATGGAAATATATCACTTATTATTTGTCTCTAACAGGGTCTGGCTTATCTTCATAATCAAGGAAAGATTCACAGAGATATTAAGGTAAGCACTGTACTCTAGAAAAGACAGATATAGGGGTGGTTGTAATTGTAAACATGGCATACTGCTCAATCATTCTAAAAATATGCTAGCCCAGTAGAATGTAACTGAACAAAGAATACAAGCATTCCCATCGTGGGGCTGTCCACAGCAAACAAAACAGATACAAAATTAGTGTAAAACAGGGTATACATGTAGAGGTTTTTTCTTTTTCGTTCAACCAGCGGGTTGAACAAAAAAGACCTCATGGATTCCCACATCCACCGCCTCCTGTTGAACAGAGAGCAGCAAACAGATGTCTAAAATGTGTCTGGTTCCTACATAACTAGACACATTTTGGCACCCAGCTCAACCACCTCAATACAGGGCACTTTCACCCCCTTCTTGCCCAAGCCATTTTTTAGCTTTTAGCACTGTCACACTTTGAATGACAATGGCGCGGTCATGCAACATTGTACCCAAATTTATTTTTTTATCTTTTTATCAACACAAATAGAGCTTTCTTTAAGTGGTATTTAATCACTGCTGAGATTTTTATTTTTTACAAAAATGTGAAAAAAAATAATGTTTTTTTCTTAGTTTCTGTCAGTAAATGTCGTAAATAAGTAATTTTTCTCCTTCACTGATGTGCGCTAAGGGAGCACTGATGAGGTGGCACTTATGGGCCCTAATGAGGAGGCACTAATTTGCCACACTGATGGGCACTGACAGGTGGCACTGATGGGCAGCACTGAGGGGCACTGATGGGAGGCACTGCTGAGTATTGATGGGCAGCACATATGAGCAGGCACTGATTGGCATCACTTATGGGCACTGGTGGCACTGATCGGTGGCACTGATCGGTGGCACTGCTGGGGCTTTCCTGTAATCGGGGTACTGATGATCAGTGCCTTGATTACCTTACCTGGCATCCCCTGTGAGGAGATGCCGCTGATCGGCACTCCTCACCAAACACTCTCAGTGTGAGCCGAGGAGAAATGATTCCCGGCACTTCCTTATTTTCATGTGACACAGCTGATCACATGGTTAAAGAACCGTGGCTCTTTACAGACATCAGGGTTGTGCATTGTCCTAGCATCACGGTGCTGCCATAGTTGCTGCACGATGGTGACTGGTCTGGGGTGCTGTCATATGACGTCCTCCCAGAACAAGAGCCACACTGTCCCTCCATCATTTGACAATGGGCAGGAGGCAAGTGGTTAAGATTGCCCATACACTAGTATATTTTCATACAAGCATTTGTATGAAAATGTGCACAAAAATTCTCACTACATTTGATGGGAAGATTTACCTTCACTTCCTGTCCCATAGCCAAAACAGGAAGTGAGAGACAATCCCTGGATAATTAAGCGAATCCCTTGGGGACCCCTAGACTGTCAGAACTAGTGTCCCCATTGAAAGATTTCCCCTCTATTAGTTCTCAGGGGACAACCGAAAATGTGTTATTTTCTTTTCCTTTAACTTTAATGATAATAGTTAAACAGGACAAATAGAGCAGATGAATCTCCCTAAGCCCTTGTACACACGGTCGGAGATTCAGACGGAATGTGTCCGATCGGGGCGTTTTGTCGGATAATCAGACTGTGTGTGGTCTTCATCGGACTGTTTCCATTGGATTATCCGACGGACCAAGTTTTCCAACTTGTCGGTAATATTTTCCGACAACATGATCCGATCGGACTTTGTCCGATCATGTGTAGAGAATTCCGATCGGACAAAGTGCCACGCATGCTCAGATCAAATTCCTACACCAAAGCTATTGGCTACTAGCCTGAACGTAGTCCCATCGTAACGAAATAACGTCATCACGTTCTGAACGATCGGATTTTCCGACAACTTTGTCCGACCATGTGTATGCAACAGTTTCGGACAAAATTCGTCTGACAAAATCCGACGGACAAAATCCAACGGATTTGGTTGTCGGAATGTCCGACCGTGTGTACAAGGGCTAACAGGGGCCCAGGTGGCAATACAAATTAACAAATCTTCTATTCCCTCTCCACTCTATCAAAAAATGTGCCTTTAGTTACACTTTAACCAAACCAAAAAAAGCCATAAAATGTTAGAAATTAATTAGAGAAAAATGTTCCATTCTGCACGTTTGAATTTTCAAAACTAAATATTTGATCCCAATAATGATGAAAGAATCAAACAAATATTCTTAAAATAAAACTAATTTTAACAAAATTCTACTATTGTATTGCCAGCTTATGGCCTTATAGAGATAATTCGTTTAAACAGCAGAAATAGCAGAATCAGCTGTCTGAAGGCCAGGCGCAGATTAACAGAGTATAGATTCCAGACAAGTAAGAGGCCAATGATGAGGATAAGCACTGTACAAATGCAGTCCAAACAATACACAGCAAAAATCCAAAGCAAAAGAAGTCAGACAGAAATCGGAGACAGACTACATATCTAAATACAACTTGTAATAATTTATAAATGTTAACAATCCGCATTACAAACTTGCAGCCTACAGAAGAGGAGCTGTGTACTCAAACTGAAAGGAAACACGAGGCATGTTGACCTAGAGCAGTATCTTAACTCAAGAATTTTCTGAATGTTTTATCTTTGGCCTCCAAAGGAGAACAAGGGCATAGGCTTCTGTAGCAAATGATAACTATACATTTATTTACTAGCGTGCAGTAGAAAAAAAGGAATAGGCTTCAATGTGTAAACTATTGAACAAACTTCCCATACAATTTCTTACAAATGCCTATTCTTGACTCTGGTTCTCTTTAAATGATCTCAAGGCAAGCCATGATTAGGGGTGCTTAGCTAGTTTTCTTGGTTACAGTGTAATTTAAACCTAAATACAGTGCATACAGCGGGTATAGAAAAGACCACAACACATTTTTCTCACCTCGTCTTTCAGGACAGTACCTAGAGAGAGAGCGCAGCTCTACCCACTTCCCAGGAAACGCTGCACTCGTTTTTTTAAAGCCTGGACATTTCCACCATGGCCTCAGTTGTAGTCTTTCCTCCATCCATGTTGGAAGCGCTGCAGGGCACCAGGGGTGTGCTGAGCTCTCTCCACGTAGAGAAGGATTAGGACATACCTGGTGTTTTCTTGTCTGCTGGCCAGCCTAACACCCCCTGACTGGTGGGGGGTGTTCCAGTGTCTTTCCCTTTTTTGAGCCCGGCGAGGGCAGAGGCCGGCGGAGGGTCCCACGCCGATAGACCATGGGGCGTGGAAGGAGTGCAGTGACTGCACTAGGCTCTCTGGCTTCTAGGCCTACTCTCTCTTCCGGGTCCTTAGTGGCGGGTGACGTCACTGCTGGATGGGGCGGGACTTCCGGTGGTGTGCAGTGGCTTCCGGTTCCGGCCGCTGGAACACAGGAGGGGGAAGCAGCCTCACGGGGGCAATTTCTGGTCCTTGCAGCGATGGAAGTACCACTAAAATTTGAAATAAAAGGCGCTGGACGTCTGCTGGAACCCTGGGAGAAATGGAGCCAGAGGAACCGGCAGCGGTGGTGGGAGCAGGAGCCACAGGCACAAGCTAGACCCAGACAGGAGAGGCAGTGGCCTCTGTTAATTCGACCTGGGCTATGCTTGTTTTTTCCCTCTCTTCCTCCCCTGATGGAGGGGGGGAGAGAGAGCCTGCATCACACTCCTCAGGTGATATATATGGGGAAGTATGATTTACAGCAGTGATGTTATGGGGTATATTGTATCGCTGACTGTCTATGGGTCTGCTGGGGAGAAGATCTAATCTGCAGGGTTTATTTATGGTATATTTTGTCTGCTTGGTGTTTTTTCAGACAAAAGGTAAAGAAAAGACAAAGCACGTCCCCCCCCCCCCAGAAACAATGTGCCTCATGTAAGGCTTCCCTTAGGGATTCTTGGACCAAACCTTTGTGCAGGTCCTGCATAGCAGATTTGGTCAGAGAGGGGAAGTGCCTTCTGCCCAACCTAGTGAGATCCTCACTTCATTTCAGAAGGAGTTGGAAGACACTTTCCAGTCCTTCCGCTCCTATCTGGATAAACGTCCGGTGGCACAACCAACAGGTGGTTCACCGTCCAGCCCTCACATGTCCTCTGCTACTCGTAGAGTGGTGAGTGAGTCGGAGGAGAGAAGTATGTCTTCAGGGTCAGACGAGGGGGAAGGCGAAGAAAAGGAGGTTTCTTCCTCCTGTTATGGGTAGCCCTTGGAAGAGGTAGATGACCTATTGAAAACCATACATACTACCATCAACATCAAGGAGGATAAGACCCAATTGCCCCTACATGACAAAATGTATCAGGGTATGGATGAGGTGAAACATCGGGTGTTCTTGGTACACAAAGTGTTGACAGAGGCTATAAAAAGGGAGTGGAATGACCCAGAGAGGGACCCCCTTTTTTCCAGGTCTCTTAAAAGGTGTTTTCCTTTTGCTGAAGATAGCGTGCAAGTTTGGAATAAGAGGCCTAAGCTTGACGCAACTTTGTCACAAGTATCGCGAAACACAGATGTAGCTTTTGAGGACATGGGGGTCTTGAAGAACACTATGGACAAGAAAGCTGATTTCTTGTTAAAAAAGGCTTTGGATTCTACTATAGTTAATCTCAAACCAGCAATGACATCAACAGTCATTGCCAGAAATTTAGAACACTGGTTAGAGCAGCTAAAGGGCCATATTGGCTATCCACAAAGCTTATAGGGCTGCGGAAGTCGAACCCCACGCAGGGGTAGTGGCCCATTCATCTCGGTTCTGTAGCAACATCCTGGGGCTTCACCAGGGCGAATCTGCAAGGAGGCCACATGGGCCAGTTTCTCCACCTTTGTGTGTCACTAAAGGATGGACCTGCTCTTGGCAGTAGAGCAATCGTTTGGCAGGAAGTTCCTGCAGGCAGTGGTCCCACCCTAAGAGGTAAGTACTTGCTTATCATCTCCAGGTGCTGTCCTGAAAGACAAGGTGAGAAAACCTTAGTTAGAATTACTGGTAACGGTATTTCTACGAGTCTTTCAGGACAGCACGGATGACCCTCCCTTGTTTATGAATGTTAATATGGTGTTATTGCTGTTCTGCTTATATATTTTCAGCATGGTTGGAGGTGCTCCATAACTACTGAGGCCATGGTGGAAGTGTCCAGGCTTTAAAGAAATGACTGCAGTGTTTCCTGGGAAGTGGGTGGAGCTGTGCTCTCTCTTCAGGTGCTGTCCTGAAAGACTCGTAGAGATACCGTTAGTGGTAAGTTTAACTAAGGTTTTCCATGTGGCCTTAGAACCTTCAAGGTACATTTAAGGTGGTAAGATGAGACTAAAATTTAATGATTTGGCCTCAACTCCAAGCGATATGTCTGGCGTAAATCCAACACAGCTCACCATCCAAATAACACCATTCCTACAGTAAAGCATGGAGGTGGTAACATCCTGTTGAGGGGATGTTTCTCTGCAGCAGGGACTGGAGCACTTGTCAGGATAGAAGGAAAAATTTTAAAAATAGAATGGGGCAAAACACTGTCAAATTCTTGAGGAAAATCTGCGGCCCTCTGCCAGAAAGTTGTCATTGGGAAAGATGGTTTATCTTCCAACAGGACAATGACCCAAAGCACACAGCAAAAATTACCACACAGTGGTTGAATGAGAAAAAGGTGAATGTCCTTGCATGGCTTAGTCAGAGCACAGACTTAAACCAGATCAGTGGAATTAATTGAAGACTGCAGTCCACAAATGGTCACCAAATTTAACTGAACTTGAGCAGTTCTGCAAATAAGAGTGGGCAAATATTGCAAAGTCTAGATGTGCAACGTTAGTAGAGACGGATCCCAACAGACTAAAGGCTGTAATTTAAAGCAAAAAATGGTCCAACAAAATACTGACATAATCCTTTCTCCAACTCTGTGATTCTGTTTTTTAATTGTTTTTATTTTTTATGACATGTTGGTGTTCTATCCTTTACTTGGATATTATAGGTTATAAAATTATACTACCGCTAAAGCTGCCTTTACACATGGGTTGGGTAGTTTAGAAGTACCAATGTGAGTGGTAAAATAATGTTTCTCAACTGCAGTTGCAGTGACGGCTAGATCTCTTTGAAATGTACCTGTGTGTAGTTAATTTTAGATCAGAAGCCATGGAATAAAGTACTAAGTGATGTTTTGCTCTTATTCTAGGGAGCCAATATCCTTCTAAATGACAATGGAGATGTTAAACTAGGTAAGTGCATATTGCTGATTGCCAGATTTTTAGGTTTTACCAGCTCTTCAGAAAAGTCAGTGAGATTTTTGATGCGAAAAAAAAAAAAAAAGTGAAGAAAAATTTTGTGTAATAAAAAGAAACCAATCAAAAAATGCAATTTACTGTTTATACCACACTTGATTAGGTCAAAGAGGAGCTTCAGTCATTAGCATGAAAATTAATTAGCAGCTACAAAAACTGACAGTCACCTGTCCAGGGATCTAGCGCTGTCCTCACCCAAGCTGGTTTTTCACCAGTTTTCAGACCCCGGCACCAGAATTGGGGGTGTGTACTTCTTAAAACCAGTTACCTGCTCCCCCCATCCCCAGAAGAGAAAAATATGACAAATAGGTCATAAAAGGGGCAAGGAGGAGGAAGAGCGTAACTTCCCCTTTTGAGTGAAGTTCCACTTTAAGGCCACAGTGGCATAAACATAAAAAGATTTCAAGTGTATCTTCAGCTTCCAGTTTTGGAAGTGTAAAAGTGCTTAAACCTCTGTTAAAGCAGAACTAAACTCTTAGTCAGCAATAACTATGTTTAATCCTTATGCTTCAAGCCTTAGTAAATAAATAGGAGGGTATACTATATTTACTTTTTTTACCTTTCTTCGGTTGCTTCCTAGTTTCTGGCCTAGGCTAAAATGATGTCATATATCCCAAAAGTCTTAATGGACATCTGGAAGAGGGGCTTTCTCAGCTAGGCAATTCCACCTGCCTGCATGCCTGTGCTAAGGCCAGATGGATTCCAGGAAGTAAATTCTAAATGAATCATCTGTCACTCAAGATGGATGCAGCTAGAAATGCTAGGGCAGGGGTCGGCAACCCGCTGGCTGCCGCTAAATCCCTAACCCGTCAGTGTCTGGGATTGATTCACGAGCATGTGGCCATTGGACAAGCCATTGGATGTTTTAATACTGTTATCTGCAAAAGTGTCTGTTATATGATAGAACTGCAGCCATATACCTCATTAAGAGTGCCACTTGGTGATCAGATGACTCCTCGCCTCTCTCCTTCCCTCCTGACTGAAGTAATTCTCGGCCACGCCTGCTGAATTGTCAGACAAGAAGCAGAGAGAGGCGGTGAGTCACGTGAGTGCCAAGTTGCACTCTCCATCCACAGCCACCACTGTACCCCCCGTTTACAGCCACCACTGTACCCCCCAGTCACCTCTGTATCCCTCCCTGTCAGCAGCCACCACTGTACCCCCCAGTCACCTCTGTATCTCCCCCGTCGGCAGCCACTACTGTACCCCCCATCCACAGCCACCTCTGTATCCCCCTGTCCACAGTCGCCTCTGTACCCTCTGCCCCACCCTATCCACAGCCACCTCTTTATCCCCCCCATCCACAGCCACCTCTGTATCCCCCCTGTCCACAGTCACCTCTGTATCCCCCCCTGTCCACAGTCACCTCTGTATCCCCCCCTGTCCACAGCCACTTCTGTACCCCCCTGTCCACAGCCACCTCTGTGTACCCCCCTGTCCACAGCCACCTCTGTGTACCCCCCTGTCCACAGCCACCTCTGTATACCCTCCTGTCCACAGCCACTTTTGTATCCCCCGTCCACAGCCACCTCTGTACACCCCCTGTCTACAGCCACCTCTGTGTACCCCCCGTACCCCCCCTGGTCTACAGCCACCTCTGTGTACCCCCGGTCTACAGCCACCTTTGTATCCCCCCGGTCTACAGCCACCTTTGTATCCCCCCCAGTGGCGTTACTATAGCGGTGCGGGGGGTGCGGCCCACACTGGGTGACACCCACCAGAGGGGTGACACCAGGGCAGTCACCAAAAGCTATAGCTTGGAGCGGTGCGAGCAGGGCATTCAGCCGTGCGGGGGACAGGGGGGAGGCTGCCTATAACACTCCCCAGCTGTCACTCAGGCCAGGATCTCCAATAGCTCCCATGGCAGTCGGATTAGATGGGCGGAGCTGGGGGTGTGGCTGCCTCCTCCACTCCTCCCACAGACCCCTTCATGCGGATCCCACAGCTGAAGGAGTTAGACCCGAGGACACAGCAGCCCCGCCCACCCGCCCGGGTCTTCATCTGCAAGCATGAGGTAATCAGAGGTATGCTGTAAGTTACTGCACAGCACATTGTCACACATCCCTACCTGCCTTGTACCACCCCAAACCTGCCCTGTGTCACCCCCAACCTGCCCTGTGTGACCCTAAACTGCCCTGTTCCAACCCCAACCTGCCCTGTACCACCCCCAACTTGCCCTGTAGCACCATAACCTGCCATGTACCACCCCAACCTGCCCTGTACCACCCCAAACTGCCCTGTGCCACCTCCAACCTGCCCTGTACCACCCCCAACCTGCCATGTACCACCCCCAAACTGCCCTGTGCCACCCCAACCTGCCCTGTACCACCCCCAAACTGCTTGTACCACCCTCAAACTGCCCTGTGCCACCTCCAACCTGCCCTGTACCACCTCCAAACTGCCGGGTGCCACCCTCAACCTGCCCTGTACCACCCTCAACCTGCCCTGTACCACCCCCAACCTGCCCTGTACCACCGCAAACTTCCCTGCGCCACCCCCAACCTGCCCTGTGCCATCCCAACCTGTCCTGTGCCACCCCAACCTGCACTGTACCACCCCAAAACTGCCCTGTGCCACCCCAAAACTGCCCTGTACCACCTCCAACCTGCCCAGTACCACCTCGAATCTGCCCTGCACCACCCCAACCTGCCCTGTGCCACCCCAACCTGCCCTGTACCACCCCAACCTGCTCTGTACCACCCCAACCTGCCAATATACCAATCCAACCTACCCCATACCACCCCAACCTGCCACTATACCACTCTATACTACCCTAACCTGTCACTATACCACTCTATACTACCCTAACCTGTCACTATACCACCCTATACTACCCTAACCTGTCACTATACCACCCTATACTATCATATACAGTGGCTGGCTTTGGGTGCGCCCCGTGACCGTGCGCTGCCTGCAAGGTGTGAGCAGCCTAGGCGGGGGGGGGGGGGGTGACATATTTTACCGCGCCGGGTGACACCAACCCTAGTGACGCCACTATCCCCCCGACCACAGCCACCTCTGTACCCCCCCATGTCCACAGCCACCTCTGTGTACCCACCTGTCCACAGCCACCTTAGTATCGCCCCTGTCCACAGCCACCTCTGTATCCCCCACCCCCCCAACTTCATTTATTAGCAGTTGAATGGCCCTTAAGTGTAAAAAAGGTTGCTGACCCCTGTGCTAGGGGGTTGTTTTTCTGTAATTTCTCATCAAAATAAAGCATAGAGACATGAATGGATGGGTAGATGGATGAGTTTGCTTTGAATATTAAACATTAAATAGCATTTTCAGTCTGTGGTGCTTAGATATAGATAAGTTCTGCTTTAGATTGGCCATACACAGATTGAATCTTCCAGTTGAACCGGCCGAGATTCAAACCATTAGTGGGCAGGCTCAATTGATTGATCAACTTGGGTGCAACTGCCCTGCCCGATTCACTTACGATTACCGTAAGCGGCTGCTGTAGCCACTAGTGATGCTCACTGTCTTCTGGCAGCGAAGGGCTTGCCCCGCCTTCCCCTGCTAGGAGAAGACAATGGCCCAGCAGGATGGATTCCCGCATCAACACTGTCTATATTGATGGGGGAATCAAGCTAATTTCTTTCCTGCAACCAAGGGAAGAAATTTACTTCATTATTGCCGGCCTTAAGTTCTTTTTGCTATATTGCGGAAGACGTGTGGCATGCTGGACAGGTATTGATTCAAAAAAGATAAATGGGTTTTCAATTTAGGTCGCTCCAAAGAGTACCAGCCAAGGGTTGGCACCAGGGATGAGCTTTATGTTCGAGTCAAACTCATGTTCGACTCGAACATTGGCTGCTCGCCAGTTCGCCGAACAGCGAACAATTTTGGGTGTTTGCCGCAAATTTGAAAGCCGCGGAACACCCTTTAAAAGTCTATAGGAGAAATCAAAAGTGCTAATTTTAAAGGCTTATATGCATAGTATTGTCATAAAAAGTGTTTGGGCCCCTGGGTCCTGCCCCAGGGGACATGTAAAAAAAAGTTTTAAAAACGGCAGTTTTTCCAGAGCAGTGATTTTAATAATGCTTAAAGTGAAACAATAAAAGTGTAATATTCCTTAAAATTTCATACCTGGGGGGTGTCTATAGTATGCCTGTAAAGGGGCGCATGTTTCCTGTGTTTAGAACAGTCTGACAGCAAAATGAAATTTCTAAAGAAAAAAAAGTATTTTAAAACTACTCGCGGCTACAATGAATTGTCGGTCCGCAATACACATAAAAGTTCATTGATAAAAATGGCATGGGGATTTCCCCACAGGGGAACCCCGAACCAAAATTTTTTAAAAAAATGCGTGGGGGACCCCCTCAGGGGCGTACCAAGCAGGGGGCAGGGGGGGCGTTCTGCCCCAGGTGCCACACATTGAGGGGGGTGTAAGTGGCTGGGTGGCATTGCTATGGGGTTCACTCTGCACTCAGACAGTCTGACATAATCCTGAAGGGAATCCCTGGCTCTGGCTGCTCAGTTTTTTGTGAGTTTTTTGTGAGCTGGAACACCCCCAGCACTGCGGCCGAAATAGTATGGTCTAGTTTCTGTTTTCCCCTGCTAGCTCCACCCACCACTGCTGAGCAGCCGAGCTGAGTGTGTCATCATTCAGTGCAGGGGTGGTTACTGTTACACACTGTGTCCACATCATCTTCCAGAGTCTAAACCTCCCTAGCAGAAGCCGAGATCCGAGGTGAGCTGGTAATAGGGGATGTGTGAGCTGTGAGAAGACGTTGGAGGAGTGTGTCTGTCCTGGCATCCTTACTGTGCTGCTCTGTCATAGAAGGGGGGTTGCTGTGTAGTAGGTATAGTGTAGCTAACCTGATGGGGGGGGGGTGTGTACAGGTTGCAGAATCCAGGCGTGTGCTATGTACAGGTTGCAGAATGCAGGCGTGTGCTATGTACAGGTTGCAGAATGCAGGCGTGTGCTGTATACAGGTTGCAGAATGCAGGCGTGTGCTGTATACAGGTTGCAGAATCCAGATTTGTGCTATATACAGGTAGCAGAATCCAGGCGTGTGCTGTATACAGGTTGCAGAATTCAGATTTGTGCTATATACAGGTAGCAGAATACAGGCATTTGCTATGTACAGGTTGCAGAATGCAGGCGTGTGCTATGTACAGGTTGCAGAATGCAGGCGTGTGCTATGTACAGGTTGCAGAATGCAGGCGTGGGCTATGTACAGGTTGCAGAATGCAGGCGTGTGCTATGTACAGGTTGCAGAATGCAGGCGTGTGCTGTATACAGGTTGCAGAATGCAGGCGTGTGCTGTATACAGGTTGCAGAATCCAGGTGTGTGCTGTATACAGGTTGCAGAATCCAGGTGTGTGCTGTATACAGGTTGCAGAATTCAGATTTGTGCTATATACAGGTAGCAGAATACAGGCATTTGCTATGTACAGGTTGCAGAATGCAGGCGTGTGCTATGTACAGGTTGCAGAATGCAGGCGTGTGCTGTATACAGGTTGCAGAATGCAGGCGTGTGCTGTATACAGGTTGCAGAGTGCAGGCGTGTGCTGTATACAGGTTGCAGAATGCAGGCGTGTGCTGTATACAGGTTGCAGAATCCAGATTTGTGCTATATACAGGTAGCAGAATCCAGGCGTGTGCTGTATACAGGTTGCAGAATTCAGATTTGTGCTATATACAGGTTGCAGAATACAGGCATTTGCTATGTACAGGTTGCAGAATGCAGGCGTGTGCTATGTACAGGTTGCAGAATGCAGGCGTGTGCTATGTACAGGTTGCAGAATGCAGGCGTGTGCTATGTACAGGTTGCAGAATGCAGGCGTGGGCTATGTACAGGTTGCAGAATGCAGGCGTGTGCTATGTACAGGTTGCAGAATGCAGGCGTGTGCTGTATACAGGTTGCAGAATGCAGGCGTGTGCTGTATACAGGTTGCAGAATCCAGGTGTGTGCTGTATACAGGTTGCAGAATCCAGGTGTGTGCTGTATACAGGTTGCAGAATTCAGATTTGTGCTATACACAGGTAGCAGAATACAGGCATTTGCTATGTACAGGTTGCAGAATGCAGGCGTGTGCTATGTACAGGTTGCAGAATGCAGGCGTGTGCTGTATACAGGTTGCAGAATGCAGGCGTGTGCTGTATACAGGTTGCAGAATGCAGGCGTGTGCTGTATACAGGTTGCAGAGTGCAGGCGTGTGCTGTATACAGGTTGCAGAATGCAGGCGTGGGCTATGTACAGGTTGCAGAATGCAGGCGTGTGCTATGTACAGGTTGCAGAATGCAGGCGTGTGCTGTATACAGGTTGCAGAATGCAGGCGTGTGCTGTATACAGGTTGCAGAATCCAGGTGTGTGCTGTATACAGGTTGCAGAATCCAGGTGTGTGCTGTATACAGGTTGCAGAATTCAGATTTGTGCTATATACAGGTAGCAGAATACAGGCATTTGCTATGTACAGGTTGCAGAATGCAGGCGTGTGCTATGTACAGGTTGCAGAATGCAGGCGTGTGCTGTATACAGGTTGCAGAATGCAGGCGTGTGCTGTATACAGGTTGCAGAATGCAGGCGTGTGCTGTATACAGGTTTCAGAGTGCAGGCGTGTGCTGTATACAGGTTGCAGAATGCAGGCGTGTGCTGTATACAGGTTGCAGAATCCAGATTTGTGCTATATACAGGTAGCAGAATCCAGGCGTGTGCTGTATACAGGTTGCAGAATTCAGATTTGTGCTATATACAGGTAGCAGAATACAGGCATTTGCTATGTACAGGTTGCAGAATGCAGGCGTGTGCTATGTACAGGTTGCAGAATGCAGGCGTGTGCTATGTACAGGTTGCAGAATGCAGGCGTGTGCTATGTACAGGTTGCAGAATGCAGGCGTGGGCTATGTACAGGTTGCAGAATGCAGGCGTGTGCTATGTACAGGTTGCAGAATGCAGGCGTGTGCTGTATACAGGTTGCAGAATGCAGGCGTGTGCTGTATACAGGTTGCAGAATCCAGGTGTGTGCTGTATACAGGTTGCAGAATCCAGGTGTGTGCTGTATACAGGTTGCAGAATTCAGATTTGTGCTATACACAGGTAGCAGAATACAGGCATTTGCTATGTACAGGTTGCAGAATGCAGGCGTGTGCTATGTACAGGTTGCAGAATGCAGGTGTGTGCTGTATACAGGTTGCAGAATGCAGGCGTGTGCTGTATACAGGTTGCAGAATGCAGGCGTGTGCTGTATACAGGTTGCAGAATCCAGATTTGTGCTATATACAGGTAGCAGAATCCAGGCGTGTGCTGTATACAGGTTGCAGAATTCAGATTTGTGCTATATACAGGTAGCAGAATACAGGCATTTGCTATGTACAGGTTGCAGAATGCAGGCGTGTGCTATGTACAGGTTGCAGAATGCAGGCGTGTGCTATGTAAAGGTTGCAGAATGCAGGCGTGGGCTATGTACAGGTTGCAGAATGCAGGCGTGTGCTATGTACAGGTTGCAGAATGCAGGCGTGTGCTGTATACAGGTTGCAGAATGCAGGCGTGTGCTGTATACAGGTTGCAGAATCCAGGTGTGTGCTGTATACAGGTTGCAGAATCCAGGTGTGTGCTGTATACAGGTTGCAGAATTCAGATTTGTGCTATATACAGGTAGCAGAATACAGGCATTTGCTATGTACAGGTTGCAGAATGCAGGCGTGTGCTATGTACAGGTTGCAGAATCCAGGCGTGGGCTATGTACAGGTTGCAGAATCCAGGCGTGGGCTATGTACAGGTTGCAGAATGCAGGCGTGGGCTATGTACAGGTTGCAGAATGCAGGCGTGTGCTGTATACAGGTTGCAGAATGCAGGCGTGTGCTGTATACAGGTTGCAGAATGCAGGCGTGTGCTGTATACAGGTTGCAGAATGCAGGCGTGTGCTGTATACAGGTTGCAGAATGCAGGCGTGTGCTGTATACAGGTTGCAGAATGCAGGCGTGTGCTGTATACAGGTTGCAGAATGCAGGCGTGTGCTGTATACAGGTTGCAGAATCCAGGTGTGTGCTGTATACAGGTTGCAGAATCCAGACATGTGCTGTATACAGGTTGCAGAATCCAGATTTGTGCTATATACAGGTAGCAGAATACAGGCGTGTGCTATGTACAGGTTGCAGAATGCAGGCGTGTGCTATGTACAGGTTGCAGAATCCAGGCGTGTGCTGTATACAGGTTGCAGAATCCAGGCATGTGCTGTATACAGGTTGCAGAATCCAGGCATGTGCTGTATACAGGTTGCAGAATCCAGGCATGTGCTGTATACAGGTTGCAGAATCCAGGCATGTGCTGTATACAGGTTGCAGAATCCAGGCATGTGCTATATACAGGTTGCAGAATGCAGGCGTGTGCTGTATACAGGTTGCAGAATGCAGGCGTGTGCTGTATACAGGTTGCAGAATGCAGGCATGTGCTGTATACAGGTTGCAGAATGCATGTGTGTGCTGTATATTGCTGTGTGTCTACCACCCACCTATAGTAGCTGAGCTGTGAGCTTACCTGGTAAGGGGGGGTGGTGTTGCTGTGTTCACAAACCAGGTATAGAGTAGATGAGCTGGTCTGATAAAGGGGGGGACTTACACCCACATCTTGCAGCCATCAGATCCATCCAGCAAGCAGCAGGTCACAGCGGCATCTTGCCATCTTCCCTGCGGCCATCAGATCCCATCCACAGTCCAGCAAGCAACACGCCTTGTCAGCAGGTCCGTTCACAAATCTGAATCAAATCATCAATGCCAATGCTGTCCCCAGGGACAGATCCGATCCAGAGATCGCCATACAGTGGGATATCTGGATCAGATCTGTCCCTGAGGACAGTAGATATGGGCCATACTTTGTATTGTCAGCTGTATCACTCTGATGTCTCCCTCATAGCAGCTCCAGTCCAGCTCTCCACTTTCCTGACCTTGGCACAATCTGTCCAAAAATGTGGCATCTGCTGACACCTCTGTCCTGTCCCGTCTATTGTCACTGGCTACCATGGATGAACAGCATCGGCTGTTATTACAAGGAGCGGGAGGGGACGTCCCCATCCCCCCACAGCTCCGCCCAGGTCTCCCATCCCACCCGCAGACTTGAGCCACCAGCCAGCTGGCCAGAGACCCGAACAAAGCCGAATTTGCCTTTGATCAGGTCTCCGATGTAGAAAACTGGAAGCGACAGCACAGTGTCACAGTGTCAGCCAACAGCGCCATTTAAAAAAGAAAGCAGAATTAAAAAACACTGATCTTGGCAGAGGAGGGTGTTTTTTTTGTGGGTGTTTTTACAGTTGGGGGGGGGGTGCCAGATATAGGATGGGCCCTGGGTGCCAAATGCTCTAGGTACGCCCCTGGTCCCCCTAAATTCCATACCAGGCCCTTCAGGTCTGGTATGGATATTAAGGGGAACCCCTCGCCAATTTAAAAAAAAAATGATGTGGGGGTCCCCTTAAAAATCCATACCAGACCCTTCAGGGCCTCATCCCCACAACCCTTGGTTGTGGGGGTCTGCGGACGGGGGCTTATCGGAATCCGGAAGCCGAAAGGGGACCCCCAGATCCCACCCCCCGTGTGAATTGGTAATGGGGTACAAAAGTACCCCTACCATTTCACTAAAAAGTGACAAAAAGGTTAAAAAAGACTAGAGACAGTTTTTGACAAGTCCTTTTATTAAATTCTTCTTCTTTCATATTCTTTCTTCTGGTCTTCCTTCCATGTTCTTGTTTCTCCAACTTCTTCTTCTCCATCTTCTTCTTTATCTTCTTCTTCCTCCGCTCTTCTAGTCCTGCATCTTACTCCGGCTTCTTCTCTGCGCCGTCTGCGCGATCTGCCTCCGTGGCAGTCTTCAGCCACGTGACGCTTCGATTCTTCTGCCACCCGGTATCCTCCTCTGATGCACGGAGACTCCCATAGTGGCGGATCGTGTGGATGGCGCGGAGAAGAAGCCGGAGCAAGATGAGGGACGAGAAGCCCAGAAGAAGATGAAGAAGAAGATGAAGAAACAAGAAGAACACGGAAGGAAGACCAGAAGAAAGAAGATGAAAGAAGAAGAGTTTAATAAATGACTTGTCAAAAACTGTCTCTTGTCTTTTTTAACCTTTTTGTCACTTTTTTTGTGAAATGGTAGGGGTATATTTGTACCCCATTACCAAATCACACAGGGGGGAAGGATCCAGGGGTCCCCTTGTTAAAGGTGGCTTCCAGATTCTGACAAGCCCCCCGCCCGCAGACCCCCACAACCACTGGGCAAGGATTGTGGGGATGGGGCCCTTCTCCCCATCAACATGGTGACAAGGTGCTTTGAGGGGCTACCTCAAAGCACCCTCCTAATGTTGAGGGCATGTGGCCTGGTAAGGTTCAGGATGGGGGGCACTCTCTCCAGACCTGACGGGCCTGGTATGGAATTTAGGGGGACCCCCACACGTTTTTTTGTTTAATTTTGGTTCGGGGTTCCCCTGTGGGGAAATCCCCATGCCGTTTTTATCAATGAACTTTTAGGCTCCATGCACACCGGAGCTCATAAACTGCAGTTTATTGGAGTTTGGGTATTTTTTTTTAAAAGCCCATAAACTCAACTTTATGTTAGCCTATGTGTCCATGGACACACACACATGGACATTTTTTAGCTTTAATGAGCAGTGGAGTTTATGTGTATTGTGGACCGACAATTCTTTGTAGCTACGAGTAGTTTTAAATGACTTTTTTACCTTTAGAAATGTCATTTTGCTGTCAGACTGTTCTAAACACGGGAAACATGGGCCCCTTTACAGACATACTATAGACACCACCCCCCCCCCCCCCCCCCGTGTACGAAATTTAAAGGAGTATTACACTTTTATTGTTTTTCTTTAAGCATTATTAAAATCGCTGCTCCCGAAAAAAAAAGTTTTTTAGACTTTTTCTTGCATTGATACATGTCCCCTGAGGCAGGTCCCCAAACACTTTTTAAGACAATACCATGCATATAAGCCTTTAAGATTAGTACTTTTTATTATTAATGTTCGTGTCCCATAGACTTGAACGGTGTTTGCGTGTTTGAACAAATTTTTTGCCTGTTCGCATGTTCTGGTGCAAACCGAATGGGGGGGGGGGGGGGGAGGTTTCGGCTCATCCCTACATCCCTAGTTGGCACATGTCTTTTGTATACTGGTGGTTGAAGAGGAAAGCATTAGACATGTTTCTAAAATCCAGAAGTTGATTTTATTACAGGTCATTGCTCATGGGCAGTTTTTATTGCTGTTTGTGTCCCTGCTGGGGAGATTTCTGCTCCTTGCTTGTGTTTAAGACTATTGTCACTGAAACAAAGTGAGAGAAAATCCAAAATTTTAAGATCACACTGAAACAGGGGGCCAGATCTTCCAATGGGGATACCTGTTTCAATCTTTCAGTGGGCACACCTGCAATTTAACTGGTAATATCTTATTTTTGCAGCTGATTTTGGAATTTCAGCTCAGCTCACAGCAACCTTTGCCCGGAGAAACTCCTTCATTGGAACACCTTACTGGTAATGTACTAAAATAAAATAAAACTAGACAGATTGTTCGGTAAATTTGATTGGTTGCCACAAATTTCTGCACTTTGGACATTGCCCTTTTTCTATGCACTGCCAAATTAATTAAAACCAGTTCTGCTTGCCAGCCTAGAGAGTGTCTATAAGAGCAGAATATCAAGACAAGCCTGTTGAACAAGGCGCCTATTCATTCTTGATAATTACTTTGTAAGTGCATCATAATCGTAATTTCTTATGACTAATCTGTAGGAAGGAAAACTAAATAGCTCACGACTATTCAGACTGAAAGGGTAAAAGCTACAGAATTGATTTTAACTTGAGTATAATTACCTTTAATTGTGCATTCTCTTCAGATGTTTTTTCCAATTTTTTAGGATGGCTCCAGAAGTGGCTGCAGTAGAGCTGAAGGGGGGATACACAGAGCTGTGCGATGTTTGGTCTCTTGGAATTACAGCCATTGAGCTCACTGAACTGCAGCCCCCTATGTTTCACGTACACCCCTTAAGGTAAACATACAAACTACTATCTAGAAAAATAACAATGAAATATCATACTATTAACCATCATGGTACATCGGGCACTTTTAAGACCACTAGGGGGCGTATGCCCACGGCGTGACGCAGGAGCCAATGTATGTGGCCTGTGTCTGCGATGTCTGCCGGCCACCCACGATCGCTCCTGAGAGAGAAAGAAGGGGGATCTGTCAATGTAAACATTCTCTCGGGAGGATAGACAAGATTGTCTGTTCCTACTGATTAGGAACAGTGATCTGTTTCCTCCCCCAGTCATTACACTGCCCCCACAGTTGGAAACACCTCCAGAGGGAACACTTAACCCCTTGATCGACCCCTAGTGTTAACCCCTTCCCTGCCAGTGACATTTATACAATAATCATTGGCTATTTTTAGCTGATGACCATCATTACTAGTAAAAAAAAAACAGTAATAAAAATGCCATAAATCTATCCTCTATTTTGTAAATGTTATAAACCAATCAATATACGCTTATTGTGAATAAACTGAAATTAAACCTATAAATCAAATTAGAATAGGCAAAATTAGTAGTGAATTAAAACACAGAAATACGTGATGAATGAACATAAAACACCCAGTGATAAGTGACAAATTATTTAAACAGTCCTGAATTTGTAACATAATCCAAAAAAGCAATCTTCTTAAGTTCCTCGATCTTCCACCACACCACGTGCCTATGACACCTCTTCCTCTGAAGAACACACTCACCGACTTATAATGCCTCCCACTCTCGTGTTCGGCTTCATCGCAATTAAACCCTCACCTGGGTTAAATAGCGATTATCCGCTTAGTCCATATAATAATTATCATGGTAACTCCATATGTGAAAAAATAAAATAAGTGCTCCACATAGCGTGATAATGTTTCAACCAGTTTAATAAATCACACTAACACTCCATTAGTTAAACACACATCTCGCACAGTGGAAAAAAAGCCTTCAAAATAACACACAGCAAACAAAAAACAATGGTTCAGCGGTGTACTGTGGCCTCAGCGGACCTGAAGTGTATGCTCAAACGATATCTCTCACCCACTCCCAGGTATCTGCTTTCGGCAACAGTGTAACTTCTCAGATAAGCGGCGTCTAACGTCAGTGCGATTGATTGCTGTGTAGCCATGCCCCTGACATGTTTCGTCACTTAGACTTCCTCATGGGATTGGCTACACGATCCATCAATTAATCCTTTTACAATCAACCCTTTCAAGTCATGTGACCGCATAGTTCGCACACGCGCACTATGCTGAGTTCAATCCACGCACACGCACACTCCGTGTCCCCACGGCCGCATTACTACAGTGGAAATCACATTAATTACATTGACTGGGTGGTATATCAACTATTTCACAATAGTAGGAGCTTAATTCCACCTTACATGAAGGATACCTAAACAATAACAACCTTACTTTTGAAGTGATGGTATATACAATCTAAAAATGAATCATTGAACATTATATAGAAGAATCAGCATCTTAGATAATAACTAAAATTAATCTATTAAGTTAATAAATTAAATTAATGGATGAGCATTAATATCCCTATACTTAAAAATAACTATAAAATAAATAAAACTCCAGAGTGATAATCTAAAAATATATATAGTACCCATTAAGCGTCCACAATAGCACGATTGTGACAGCATACTATTAATGTTGGGTATCCATATATATTTCCATAGGGACTTAAGTATTGGAGTATTGATGTCATTAAATGACATTAGTCTCTCTCACATTAATAACGATATAGGTCCACTGGTAAGGTCCCCTCGCGTGAGGAAGCTAGTCTAACTGTCACAACCACCAATACATAGCTAATCTTGTTTATAGATGTACCCTATATTTAGCCTAAATCAATGAAGACCCCTCAGTGTAGTTACCTGTAGGGGCTATTTAAATTGATAGTAAAAAATCATAAAAATTATTATTACAAAAAATCATACGAATATCATTATGAAGGAGTTTTTTATATTTTTATAAAAATTGCATAAAAATCGCCTGGAAATTTTTTTCGAATATCAGGTCGCAAGAAATTACAACATACTGTTAGCAAGGAAAAGTGCCATACCCCTCAATTAATTCAGAACCCCCCCAACACAATTAACACTCAGTGCCATACTCCAGACACTGATCGCAACCCCAATGTCTTTCATATGGCACTGAGTCACATCAGTATATATCAGATCAAAAATTATTAATAAAGCAGTTCAAGTCTAGCTCTATGTTTAACCCCCTGGGTGCCAGACTTTTCATCAGGCAAATCCAGCGGGTTTCCCTTTGGGATAAATCCCTTACCTTATTGGAGCTCCTCCAGGAAGGATGGATGGTATCTATCCCACAAAATTGTAACAAAGAAGGATCTTTATTATGTTTCTCTTTAAAATGTAATGGCACACTATGATCCCGGAAAAAAATATTTTTTTAAGTTTACCAAGTAGTTCCTCAGAGAAAATCTCTTATGTAACACAAGGAATTGTTAACTTTATTGAAGTTTTAAAAACTTAGTACTGAAAGATATTGAGGAACTAACCCCAAGGAAACAAATCAACCCGGAGTACATTAGGGAGGGTATCAGATCATTGGAGGAGATGCCATCCAATTGAATGCTACAGTTAATACTTTTTTGGTAACAGCTGATGTGTGCTCACTGTACACCATTATTCAACATGAGGATGCAGCTTTGGCATTAAACTGGGCACTCAGCAGAAGAGATGACATCCCACATTCACAGAAAAGGTTTTTGGGACATGCACTGGAGTACTGTATGTCCCATAATTACTTTTGTTGGGATGGTCATTTCTTCTTACAACAGGTTGGCGTGGCTATGGGAGCTAAATATGCTCCCAGCCTAGCCAACCTGTTTATGGTAGAATGGGAAGATAGATATATCTTCAGCAAAAGATATCCACAACTTCAATTTTATCAAAGATTCATAGATGACCTCCTGTTTATTTGGGAGGGGTCATATGAATCGGTTGTGGAATTTTTGGACAGTTTAAATGTGATTAACAACATTATAAAATTGGAATATCAAATTAGTGAGACCACCATTATTTTTTTAGATGTAAATATCGAAAAAGATGGAAATGATACTCGCTAATAAAGCTTACTTCAAACTCACGGACCATAATAGCTATTTGTTGATCAATAGTGGGCACCACTGCTCATGGATTAAAAATATACCTAAGGGGCATATATTAAGAATCCAATGTAACTGCACGAAGGTAGAGGATTACATCAACAATCACAGGTTCTGAAGGAAAAATTTGTGCAGAAGGGTTATACAGAGGAGTCTCGGAATATAATTATTCATGAAGTGTCCGAAATTCCAAGAGAAGTATGTCTAAAGAAGAAGTCTGAGGACCAGGATTCAAATAACCAACACCAATTAGGCTTTATATCCAATTTTCACTGTCAATACAAATAAGTAGAAAGTATATATAGGAAACATTGGCATATACTATGTAGGGATAGACATTTGGGAGACGTCTTAAATAACCAGCCCAAGCTCATATACAGGCGAGCCCCATATTTTGGAGACCAGATAGTGAAAAAAATATTAGACCCCCCCAAATCAACAAACTTTAAAAATTAATTTGAAAGGGTTATTAGCCTGTAGAAAATGTACATGCTGTAGGACTGTCCAAATAAGTAACAGGGGTAGGACAGAAGTCTCTAACAGGGATAGTGAAACCTTTGAGATTAAGGAATTCATCACCTGCAATTCTTCACATGTAGTATATCTAATGTGGTGCCCATGCGGGTTACTATATGTAGAACTAAGAGACTGTTAAAAGTCTGTATAGCTGAACATTTAGCTAATATAAGGAAGGGCTTCTGGCATCATAGTGTGTCATTATATTTTAAAGAGAAACATAATAAAGATCCTTCTTTTGTTGCAATTTTGTGGGATAGATACCATCCATCCATCCTGGAGGAGGTCCAATAGGGTAAGGGATTTATCCCAAAGGGAAACTCGCTGGATTTTCCTGATGAAAAATCTGGCACCCAGGGGGTTAAACATAGAGCTAGACTTGAACTGCTTTATTAATAATTTTAGATCTGACATATACCGATGTGACTCAGTGCCATATGAAAGAAAGGGTTGCTGAAAGTGTCTGGAGTATGGCATTATTATTTCTGTGTTTTAATAGTGCTACTAATTTTGCCTATTCTAATTTGATTTATAGGTTTAATTTCAGTTTATTCACAATTTTGTTTAATGTAGCAGCTTTAATATTTCATTATTTTTCACTTGGCACAGTGGTGGTAGAAGATATTAAGGGCGGATACATAGATTTTTTTTACCAACAGTACAATATATGCTTATTGCAATTTTTTTTAATTTTTTTACGAAAAATATGTAAAATACATCAAAATCAGTTCCTCAAGATCCTCACCTTTCTCATGGAGTCAATCAAGTCAGTGGTTTCTATCCTAAAAGGAGAACTACTGGCATCTATCAAAATCAGGGATGCATATCTGCATGTCCCTATATTTCCCACTCACCAAGGGTTTCTGCGGTTCAGTGTAGAACAGCAGCAAATTCAGTTTGTAGCCTTGCCCTTTGAGCTAGCTACAGCACCCTGGGTGTTTACAAAAGTTCTGACCCCACCTTTAGCCAGGTTAAGGGCACAGGGCATAACAGTGTTGGCATACCTAGATGAACTATTGCTAATAGACCACTCGATGGCTCCTTGGAGCAAAGCGTGTGCATTACAACCAAATGCCTGAAAAATCTGGGTTGAATTCTCACACTAGAGAAGTCTTCCTTAAAAAGGCTGGAGTACTTGGGTCTGATAATAGACAAAGCCCAGAAAAAGGTGTTCTTGCCTCAGGCAAAGATTAACTCCATAAGAGAGCTGGTGTGGGTGGTCAGGTCAAAAGAAGATCCCTCCATTCGCCTTTGCATGAGGTTGTTAGGAAAGATGGTGGCTTCATTCAAATCGGTTACCTATGCCCAGTTCCATTAGAGACTGCAAAACAGTATCCTGGAACAAAATTATTCAAGCTTTAGACTTACGGCTCTCCCCAAAAGTGTTCCAGAGCCTCAGTTGGTGCTCGGTACCCGGGAATCTGCAGAAGGAAAAAACCTTCATACCAGTTACCTGGAAAGTGGTAACAACAGATGCCAACCTTTCAGTACTGGAAAATACAACTGCCCAGGGACAGTGGTCCAGAACCGAAAAAGCCTTGCCCATCAACATCCTAGAGATTCGGGCAGCACATCTGGCTCTGAAGCCCTGAACATTCAAGTTACGGGATTGTCCTTTCAGGATCCAATCCGACAATGGCACAGCTGTGGCCTATATCAATCGCCAAGTGGGCACTAAGGGTCACACAGCGCGTAGATTGGCGGACCATATTCTAGCTTGGGAGGAAAGGGATGTTCCTTGCTTATTGGCAGTCTTCATTCCAGGAATAGAGAATTGCCAGGGGGACTACGTGAGTCGCCAGCAGTTGTTCCCAGGGGAGTGGTCCCTTCACCCTGAAATCTTTCTGGCTATATGCCAAATATGGGGGGGATTTTGGACGTAGATCTTTGGCATCCTTTAACTTTATGTCAAGGACAAGGGATCCACTCACATGCAAGACAGATGCATGGTGACCCCATGGGGTCAGTTTTCACTAAGTTAGGCTTTTTCCTATTCAGTTGCTGCCACGGCTTCTTTGCAGGATCAAGCTGGAAACAAAGCAGGAAATTACTGTAGCTCCAGCATGACCCAGAAGGACCTGGTATGCAGATATTGTAAAGATGATGGTGGAGGATCCATGGTTCCTTCCACTACGGCCAAACCTATTCTGACAGGGGCCGATATTCCACCCTAGCTTACAAACTCTGAGTTTGACAGTTTGGCTATTGAAGCCCACGTTCTAAAGAGACATAGTCTCTCCATGTCAGTGCTTTCTACCTTCATTAATGAAGCCGGCTTCCAGATTTTTATATAATATAAACTCTGGAGGGCTTATGTTTCCTGGTGTGAATCCAAGGGTTGCCACCCTCGGGAATATAACTTTGGTAGAATTCTTGTTTTTTCTACAAGTACAAATGAAGCTGGCCTTGAGTACTATTAAGGGCCAAGTCTCGGCTTTATCGGTCTTATTTCAAATACCGCTTGCATTCTTTGGTCTGGGGTTTTTAGAGGGTAAGGGGTAATGCAGCTTATTCCGCCAGTTAGACCACCCTTGAACCCTTGGGACTTGAACTTCGTTTTTTGTTGGTATTGAAAAAAACAGCCCTTTGAACCGTTACAGCATACTCCCTTGGTCCTTCTGAGAGGGAAATAGTGTTTTGGGTTGCTATACCCTCTGCAAAAGGTTATCGGAGTTGGCTGCACTTTCCTGTAAAGAAGCCATATTTAATTATTAAGATGGTTTTAGGCTTTCACCTAAACCAAGATATTGGCCTACCGTTGGGTTTTTCCAAAACCAGGTTCTAGAGTAGAGAACTCACTACATTGTCTTGATGTAGTGAGGGCAGTCAAGGTCTATTTAAAGACGACTGCTCAGGTCTGAAAGACTGATGTTTTATTATGCTGCCAGAGGGTCCGGGAAGGGACAGGCAGCATTGAAATCCACTATTGCTAAGTGGATTTGGCAAGTTATAATCCAGGCCTAATGGTTAAAAGGTAAGATTTCACCTTTTCATGTCAAAGCGCACTCTACTAGAGCAGTTAGTGCTTCTGAGGCAGTGCATCGCAAGCCTACATGGCTCAGAACTGCAAGGGCGCAACTTGGTATGCAGTCCATACTTTCACCAGATTTTATCAAGGGGATGTAAAAAAGGGCATGAGGATATCGCCTTTGGGTACAGTGTGCTGCAGGCAGCAGTATAGGTCCTCAAGTCTGTTGGCGCCCTGTGGGTTGTGTCTTTCTCCCCTCAAATAGCATTGCTATTGGACGTCCCACATAGTAATTACTATGGTGCTCTGTGTCCCGTGATGTACAATAAAGAAAATGGGATTTTTATAACAGCTTACCTGGAAAATCCTTTTCTTGGAGGACATCACTGGATCCCCTCTTTTGGGATTTAAGTATATTGCTTTGCTACATAAACTGAGGTGTTCCCGATATGGGAGGGGTTATATAGAGAGGCAGCTTCCTGTTTAGGGTGTGCCAGTGTCCATCACCTGAAGGTGGCCTATAACCCACATAGTAATTACTATGGTGTTCTGTGTCCTGTGATGTACTCCAAAAAAAGGATTTTACACGTAAGCTGTTATAAAAATCCTATTTTTTACATTTTTTGGGGGTTATTTACTACAGGAAACAGCAAAAAAATTGTTTTTTTTTTTTCAAAATAGTCGGTATTTTCTTGTTTATAGCACAAAAAAACTGCAGAGGTGATCAAATACCACCAAAAGAAAGCTCTATTTGTGGGAAAAAAAGACATACATTATGTTTACGTATAGCGTCGCACGACCAATTGTCAGTTAAAGCGACGCAGTGCCGCATCGCAAAAAATGGCCTGGTCATTAGGGGGCAAATCCTTCCGGGGCTGAAGTGGTTAAACAAAAACTCTAAACCCAAAAGCAAAAATGTAGTACGTTGTAGCTGACAAGTCCTTGGATAACCAGATCCCTTTTATTTTATTACTGATTTTGTTTTCTACCATACTGGAAAACTGTTCCACTTAAGGGCTTGGTTTATAAGGATGACAGACATCCCACATTTATACAGAGCAGTAATAACAAAACTCTATCACATACTCATGGAGAGGTTTCACTTAGAAACTGACCAACCAACCAAGTCTCCGACTTCTGAACTGTTATTTGCAGCTTAATCTATTCCATAGGCGGGACACTTCTCAATTCATTAAGAATTCACTGACAAGTGCATTCGACCTGTGTATGATCTTCTAATGTGCGTCAACCTGCTTTAGGGCCAGTGTTGCAAGTTGATGGGAATGCCAAACCCACTTGAAGCAGGTCACATGCAGATCAGAAAAAGGCCAACTGCAGGTTAAATGAACCTGTCATTGATTCATATGTATACTGTATATAGCTGTGCTAAGTAAAAAGAACTGTCGTTATATATCAAATATTAAGCACTGCATCTATTTAATGCATCTATTTAGTGCATCTATTTAACACAACTGTGCTCTCAATAATCAATGCATAGAAAAATAAAATTTACAAAAATAAAGCAAACAAAAAAGTGTCCCTAAAGTATTCATCACATTATGTCATATTTTAGGCTTCATAAAGTCTTTCTTATATTCTTCTGTGCAAACAAACTCCCAAGTGCCACCACCTTTGGCACAGAACACTCACTGGATGACCATGACCCTATTCACAATATGGTTTATATAGCACTTTTCCCCTTTAAGGGAATGGGGTCCTGGATCAGCAGCTCAATCTTTACCTCCTACAGTCTCCACTCCCTTCCTGCACTACCCTGTTATGCCCCCTAAAGACGTCAGCACAACAAAATGCCGTGTCGGGGCAGGCTGGACAAGAAGAGATGTTATCCCACTGATGCAAACTGTAGTGAGAGATATCTATGTGACAAAAGCACCACTCATGCTGTGGATTGTTTTTTGGACCAGCGGAGTTACTGCTATGTGTGATTAAGCGTTGTTATCCTGGTGCAAGGCTGTGTACCAATGAATTGTGAGTGAGCATTTTTATGGTTTTAGAGTGTAATTTTAAGTAAATTGAAGATTTTACACCATGCAAGTTTATTTTCTTGCGTGGAGACTGTAGGAGGTAAAGATTGAGCTGCTGACCCAGGACCCTCTTCCATTAAAGGGGAAAAGAGCTATATGACCCATATTGTGAATAGGGTCATGGTCCACCGATGAGTTTTCTGTGTCAAAGGTGGTGGCACTTGGGTGTTTGTTTACACAGAAGAATATAAGGAGCACTTTATAAAGCATGAAATATCATATAATGCAATGAACACTTTATGGATACCTTTTGTTTATATGTTTTTGTTTGCTTTATTTTTATTTCTTTTTCACTTTTTTTATATGCATTGAGAGCAAAGTTATGTTAAATAGATGCACTATTTAGTGTTTAATATTTGGTATATAATCACTGGTTTTTAACCTAGTGCAGCTGTATACACTATATATGAGTCATATTTTATAGCACTGAAGTGTGAGATTGCTGCAACTTGGAACAACTACTTTATTTTATTTAGCTTGGGCTAAATATAATTTCTTTGATTGGCACTTTTTTTTGCGATTTGCAAAGAATTTTGAATGACATCAAAAGCATCTAAATCTTATGTTAAACTGTCTCCACTGGCACAAGCCCAAATGCCCATTGACTGACTGTGGTTCTTAAACTGCTTTTGCATTCTTGTTGACATATGGGGAAGAAATGTTTCTGATGTGAACAAAGGCCTGCATCAGAATTGGCACAGGCCCTAACAAATACATTTCTTGCAGGTATATCTTGCATGTTGCTCAGAATGTACAAATTTGACAATGTCTATGTATAAAGGATCCTACTAAACCAATAGACAACATGCTTTCTTTGCAATGTCCCGGGTTCTAATCCCATTGGGGGACACTGTCTGTATATTCCTCTTTTTTTGTTTTTGTATTTTTTTTATCTGGGTTCTCCAGTTTCCTCCCACAATCCAAATAATAAATACATTTAAAATATTTTTTAAATAGCAGCAAAATGTAGATGGCTCTATTGTAAAACATATGACCAGTTCCCCTTTGTATTTAATTATTTTGATAATTCCCTTTTTCACTTGAATGCTTACTGCAAGTTTTGTGGATAGTAGGATTAGGCATATATAGAATAGAGATTGTTCCTGTTTACGCGTTTTGCTCCTTTGGCCTTTTCAATATGCACACTCATAGAACATATATTTTAATTTTAGCATTTAGCCCGATTGTGTTTATGGTCTCCATCCCTTTCGCAATTCATTTCTAAGATGGTCTCTGCCTCTGTTTCTCATGCCTGCCTTCCTCTCTCCATCCAGGGTTCTCTTTCTGATGTCTAAAAGTGGCTACCAACCCCCTAAACTGAAGGACAAGTCAAAATGGTGAGCACTAAAGCAAAACTCCAGGCAGATATAAAATATCCACACAAATTGATGAATCATTAAAGTAGTAATAAACCCTCAGCTTTTTTTAATAGCATTTAGAATAATAAACTCAACATTCTCTAGTAAATTTTTTGTTAACATTAGTGCTACTTCCCTGAATTTTTGGTCTTCACAAGAAAGGGTTAACTGTGGACAGTGCAGTCAGCAGACAGTCTATTCGCTTAGAGAAGGGAGGTCCAGGGGAGTGCCTTGCCATCCTAAGCTACAGGGCTCTGTTTCCATTGATGCACACAGTGTAGGGAGACACAACTTTAGTCCCTGCGCTGCATACAAGAATGGCTCCATAGGATTCTGCAAGACAAAGGAGCCCCCCTAAAACAGGAAACCCAGGATAGTGATCATGTTATCAGCTTCAACTCAAATGTAGGAAAGGATGAAAAGATAAAGAAACTACATGCTCACTTAAGCTGGCCATACACTAGTAGTTTTTGGATGAACACTTAAACATTTGGACAAAAGTTCTCTTAATGAATGTCGTTTAAATGTACTTTAAGATTTAATTTGCTTTTTACATTCAGTTTTGGAATGAATGGGCTTCCCAATGAAAACCACATGAAAAACAAATGCTTTGATTAGAGAATTGAATGAATGTTTTTAACATGAACAGTTTTTAGTAAAATTATACTAGTGTATAAGTCGGCTTAAGTGATTTAATTAGCTGCTGAAAGTGCTTAAAACACTGAGGGTTTAATAACTTTTTTAATGTATTTTTGTAAATGCAACTTGTCCTTAAGTTGATTTAAGGCTCTTTAATACCCTGTTCAGCAATTCTCAGAGAGGAAAGGGAAGGCAGATAACCTCATCAAACTCTGCTGCTCCCACATTGTCCAATCAGCAGGCTTGTAGCGCAGAGGTGACACACCATCTATTTCTAATTGGTAACAGACTAAGTTGTGTCACCCACCTGGCTGTACTTCTGGCAGAGCTGTGCAAATCTCAGGCCTGAATGCACAGAGATGCAAGTCCTTTAGTGAGTAAAACATATCCATATTTCATACGCCTATTTCGATTTTTTCTTAGGGCTTTGCTTTAATAAAGACCTTCAAAGTATCCAGTGTCTTGTGTGTCCAAATAATGCAGCTATGTCAAACGACCATCGGTCTGGGTTTTATTGTGTGTTCTCCTCTCTGGTTATGTCCTTTTAGGTCCCCAGCTTTCCACAACTTTATCAAAATAGCATTGACTAAAAACCCCAAGAAGAGACCAAGTGCCTCCAAGATGCTGACAGTAAGTCCTCTAGAATGCTCTATACCAGACTGGACCATAGCGATGAAAAACATTACAATCCTTTTGAAGTGTCCTGCTGCATAGTCCTGATTTTAAAATAATAAAAAGGGAAGGGATAAAAACTATTGTGGTTTTTACTCACATATGGGAAGCTTTAGGAATAGTATGGGGGTTGGGGAATGACTTACATGTTGTAGTTTATTAATCTTCAAGTTCAAGTCTTTTCAAAATGTATTTCTAGGCTCTAAGTAGGTACTGAACTCTTTACGTTTAAATTACATTTATTAATATTCAGAAAATAAATAATGTTATGACATGAACATGAACATAGTAGGTGTTCTCTTTTTCCATCAGAATATGCAGAAGTGCATCAAAGCCGTTATTAAGTATCCAGATCCAGTGTTCCAAAATAGATATATCATTCACCAAGACAACATGAATGTTAACAGATTAAATCTAGAAGAGAAAAAAGCAACATATACTTTATTATCTGAATTAATGTGTATATCCGGGTATTTTGCAGAGTATTGATGGAACATTTGAAAGCTGTGAGAAACCAGGTTTGCCAATCTTGCAGATCATAGGCTTCTCGTAGATAATTTTTCTTCAGACTTCTGCCATATTCAGAATGAAACCCAGGAATTCTAGCATTGTGTACTTCTTAAGACGAAACTGGTTGGGGCATTGACCTACCTTTTTACAATTTGGAGATATATGCGAATGGTCTGATTTTTTTTCATAAACATAATTTTATGGCTTCTGCAAGCTTAGATTGATGCAGTGGCTGAAAAAAAACTGCCCCTGTTGCTCATATTTACCTAAAATGTTCTTGATTTAATTTTATAATCTCCCTGAACAATGAAGTAAAAAAAAATGATTGACTCCTATAGCCAACAAAGAGAATTCTGAGGCCCAGCTTATACTCTTTTCAACACTGTTATTTGCGCCTCCATTATAAAAGACAGAATTCAGAGAGTAAAAGACAGAATTCAAAAAGTAGTGGTTAATGATTCTTACTCTGAATGGTCTAAGGTTATCAGTGGTCTACCCCAAGGTTCAGTGCTGGGACCCTTACTTTTTAATATCTTTATAAATGATATTGGGTCTGGGATCAAAAGTAACATTTCCGTCTTTGCAGATGACACCAAGCTATGCAGTGGAATAACGTCCTTACAGGATGTCTCCAATTTACAAGCTGACCTCAATGCGGCAGATGAGGTTTAATGTTAAGAAATGTAAAGTTATGCACTTGGGAGCTAAGAATATGCATGCATCATACATTTTAGGGGGAGTACAACTGGGGGAATACATAGTGGAGAAGGATCTGGGGGTTTTGGTAGATCATAAGCTCAATAATAACATGCAATGCCAAGCTGCGGTTTCCAAAGCAAGCAAAGTCCTTTCCTGTATTAAGAGAGGTATGGACTCCAGAGAGAGATATCATTTTGCCCCTGTTCAAATCATTAGTAAGACCTCATCTGGAATATGCAGTTCAGTTTTGGGCACCAGTTCTCCAAAAAATATATTGGGGAACTGGAGAAAGTGCAGAGAAGGGCAACCAAACTGATAAGAGGCATGGAGGAACTCCGCTATGAGGAAAGATTAGAGGAACTGAATTTATTCACTCTTGATAAGAGGAGATTAAGGGGGGATATGATCAACATGTACAAATATATAAGGGGTCCATATAGTGAACTTGGTTTCGAGTTATTCACTTTACAGTCAACAAGGGGGCACTCTTTACGTCTAGAGGAAAAGAGATTTCATCTCCAAATACGGAAAGGTTTCTTCACAGTAAGAGCTGTGAAAGTGTGGAATAGACTCCCTGCAGAGGTGGTTCTGGCCAGTTCAGTAGATTGCTTTAAGAAGGGCCTGGATTATTTCCTAAGTGTACATAATATAACTGGGTACTAACATTTATAGGTAAAGTTGATCCGGGGAAAATCCGATTGCCTCTCGGGGAATCAGGAAGGAATTTTTTCCCCTGCTTTAGCAAATTGGATCATGCTCTGCTGGGGTTTTTTGCCTTCCTCTGGATCAACTGTGGGTATAGAATTGGGTATATGGGATTGTATGATATTATTATTTTTTTTTTTGTGGTTGAACTAGATGGACTTGTGTCTTTTTTCAACCTGACTAACTATGTAACTATAAATGAGGCAAATAAAAAAAGGTTCCTTTTGCCCATAGCAATCTTTATTTTTGTTCTAATCTGTGATGTTTTGGCCAACTTATTTTTTTTCTTGCACTGTACATGAACCCCTTATTACCTATATGGTTACCTCCCCCCTACAAACATTTCTACTTCATAGACCTTCATGTGAGTTGTCCTTTGTCTATTGCTCTTTGTCTGTCTTCTTTTTTTTAACTTTCCTCTGACTTTCCACAGCACCAATTTGTTGCTCAGACAGGGCTCTGTCCTTTTCTAACACAAGAATTACTAGAGAAGTTAAGAAACCCAGAAAAACACAGCGAAAACTCAAACCCCGAAGAGGATGACACAGAGGTAAGGTCTTTTTGTGGAATTAATGAATCATTTAATTTAATTTATAAAACTATTTTTTGTATACTGAAAAGTTTGGAGACCCCTGCTCTAGATATATGCTATGTCCACCCCGCTCACTGCATAGCAAGATCCAAACTTCTTTAAATGACAAACAAGCCCAGTACTATATAAACAGTCAGTAACAGATTGCCCAGCTTAAAGTGCTTGTAAACACTTACATATACCCAGTGAAGTGAACAGCCCCAGATAATACACAGAGATGAAACAAATCCTTCTACGTATGTTTTGCTTCTTTATTAGCAGTCATTTCTTCACTACAACCCTTCAAAAGTGCAGATTTGTGCTAAAATCCTTATGGATCTGTGAGAAGTAAATCACATAGGCAGAGGAGCGAAGGAACATGCAGTGCTGTATTCTGAATAGACAGCCTGTGTTGTTAACTCCCTCCCAGACACAATTTTTTTCTCACGTGTCGGGAGAACTTCTCTGAAGTGACTCATGCCGATAACCGTGGAACAAAGCACCAGAGAGAAATGACACTTGGAGCTTTGAGAGAGACAAGTAAACATTACAGATATATGTGCTTAGTTCAAATTTCATGACTAGGGTTTACAACCACTTTAATTAAATATGAACCCAAAGGGAAAAAGTTGTGCAAAAACACAACTCTATAAACCAATATTTTTACTGGCATTAAATCGCGACAAAGAGCCACACCTTCAGTTTCATTGCCCATCCTGAGCAAGCTCAAGAAGCCTCATGAAAAGCCTTTGCATTTAATTCTTTTCTGAAAGTCAGAATGTAAGAGACACCTACAGTACATCCCATTGACAGTTCCCAGGCCATTTACTAAGTCGCACATACAGTAGGTATTGCTGTGCGGGACACAAGCAGTTGGCAACTATCTTGAGTGATAATCAGAAAGTGAGTGTGTATATATAGACTTTTTTGGGAGGTTTCCAGGGACACTGCTTTAGCATGAATAAAGAATTATATTTTCTCAATATCTAAACCCATGGTCTTGAGTTTTGTTTCATCCTTTTCTATCAACTTAGTAGCTCTTTGCTATATTCAGCTCCGCTCCATCCCCAATTAATATTTCATTATTTTTTACCCATAATGGTAAGCTGAATCATATGTTGGCTACTTCTGATATTGACGTTAGGATATCCTTGGTACAATATCTATGCCAGAGATTGCAGTTCCTCCCCGTATGAGAGGCTCATTCTTGTATATTTTTTCAGGCATTTGGTTTGATTTCAAGGCCTTACCACCCAAGGAGATGCTAGTTCATTCAGAGACTAACAAAAACTGAATTATTTTTTTGTGTGGACCATTTACTCATGTAAGAGCAAATAGTAGAGACATTCCCATCAATTTTTAATAATGGGAAGTGTTTAGTGTGTGTCATGATTTAAACCCTACTTTTTAAACATCCCTTGTTTTTTGGGCTAGTTAGTTTCCAAACTTATGCTACCATGGATGTTCCTATCAAATACTTACCGTAATTTTCCTTTCCTGATGGACTCCATGGCAGTAGGAGTTATCATCAGCAATTCATTTTCTTACTTTTAAAACGACCTGATTAATAAAACATTTGATGTCTCACAGCTCTTTTCAGCATTCTCTCGCATCCTCTCCAAAAAACGCAACCCCAAAGCCAACCGTTCATCCTCAGACATTCAGTGTGAGTAGCAGTGGTCACAGATGGGGAGGAGAGATGTGTGTGTATTGTCTGTGGATTTTTTTTTTTTACCCTTTTTTTCTCCTTTAGTGCACCAGCTAAAGAACAAGACACGAAAGGAAGAACCAAGAGTAGCAAGGGTAATTTAACTATGCTAACCCTAGTTCTTCAGCATTTTCTGGGAGTTTTTGTAGCATTGGATAATATTTGCTGTGTCTCAGCATTGGATAATTTGCCTCATGTCAAGTCTCATGCAACTACATAGTGTTTAGATATGATTGTTCTGCATTTCATGAAGTTATGAGGCATAAAATTGACCTTTGCATCCTCATACTGTATACTGTTGAACACAGTAGGTTGCAATTTAAGTCCCCATGGGCTTCTGTAAACAAAGGGCACTCATCTATTCAGTGTTTGCACAGAATCCCCCTCTGACACTGCTCCACCATCCCTAGTGAAGCCAGTCGCGGGTAGGAGCTCACTCTGGGCCCCAGCAGCTCCCAAATGTTAGTGAAAAAAAAAAATTTTTTTTGTAAAGTTGTAATGCCTTTACAACTTTATTAAGCTCACGTTGCCAGAAACACTTCACAGGCTGTCGTTCTCTGACCTGTTTTGCCCTTTAGTGAGACTTAAAGGGATTGTAAATGTTCCTGTTTTTTCACCTCAATGCATCCTATGCATTAAGGTGAAATAACATCCAATGCTTACTGGGCCCCCCCAACCCCCTGTTTACTTACCTGAGCCCTCGAAAAGTCCTGTGTCGAGAACGTGCTTGCTTCTCGGCTCTTCATTGAATAGATTGATAGCCATTGGCTCGCGCTGCTGTCAATCAAATCAAAATGACCTGGCCGCAGGGGGGCCGGACTGAGACATACACTCTGTGTCTATGGACGCAGAGTACATGGTACAGGAGCGTGCCGCAAGGTAACCCCCTTGGGAGAGAGCTTCCTGAGGGGGTTAGCTATTGCAAGTAGCCGCCGAAAGAGCTGCCGTGGGACCCCAGAACAGGAGGATCGAGCCACTCTGTGCAAAACGAGGTGCACAATGGAGGTAAGTACATGTTATTTAAAAAATAAAAATAAATGAACCTTTACAAGCTCTTTAAAGTGGTTGTAAAGGTTTGTTTTTTATTTTCTAAATAGGTTCTTTTAAGCTAGTGCATTGTTGGTTCACTTACCTTTTTCTTCGATTTCCCTTCTAAATGTTTTTTTTCTTTGTATGAATTTCTCATTTTCTGTTTCTCCTCAGTAAACTTCACACCATCATCCGAGTGGTGTTTAGTCAGCCAGAACAGTTTACTGAGGAGGAACGGGAAGTGAGAAATTCAGACAAAGAAAACAAAGAAAAAAAAACATTTAGAAGGGAAATCGAAAGAAAAGGAAAGTGAACCAACAATGCACTAGCTTAAAGGAACCTATTTAGAAAATAAAATACGAACCTTTACAACCCCTTTAATAGCGGAGAGACACTTTGAGATTAGAACCCATTAGGAGCGAAATATAGTGCTTTCGGAAAGTATTCACAGCGCTTCACTTTTTCCACATTTTGTTATGTTACAGCCTTATTTCAAAATTAATTAAATGTTATATTGTGTTAATCAAAATTATACAAACAATAAACCATAATGACAATGCGAAAGAAATTTGTTTGAAATCTTTGCATATTTATAAAAAAAAGAAAGAAAAAAAATCACATGTACATAAGTAATCACAGCCTGTGCTCAATACTTTGTTGAAGCATCATTGGCACTAATTAAAGACTTAGGTCTTTTTGAGTATAAAGCTACAAGCTTGGCACACCTATTTTTGGGCAGTTTCTCCCATTCTTCTTTGCAGGATCTCTCAAGCTCCATCAGGTTGGATGGGGAGAGTCAGTGCACAGCCATTTTCAGATCTCTACAGAGATGTTCAATCAAGTTCAAGTCTAGACTCTACGGGTGTGCCACTCAAGGACATTCAGAGTTGTCCCATAGCCACTCCAGTTATCTTGGCTGTGTGCTTAGGGTCGTTGTCCTGTTGGAAGATGAACCTTAGCTCCAGTCTGAGCTCCAGAGTGCTCTGAAGCACGTTTTCATCAAGGATAACTCAATCCTGACTAGTCTCCCAATTCCTGCCGCTGAATAATATCCCCAGAGGCTGATGCTGCCACCACCATGCTTCACTGTAGGGATGGTATTGGCCAGGTAATGAGTGGTGCCTTGTTTCCTCCAGACATGACACTTACCATTCAGGCCAAAGAGTTCAATCTTTGTTTCATCAGACCAGGGAATTTCGTTTTTCATGGTCTGACAGTCCTTCAGGTGCCTTTTGGCAAACTTCAGACGGGCTATCATGTGCCTTTTACTGAGGAGTGGCTTCTATCTGGCCACTCTACCATACAGGCCTAATTGGTGGAGTGCTGCAGTGATGGTTGTTCTACTCAAAGGCTCTCCTATCTCCACTGAGAAACACTGGAGCTCTGTCAGAGTGACCAAGGGGTTCTTGGTCACCTCCCTGACTAAGGCCCTTCTCCCCTGATCACTCAGTGTGGCCGGGCGGCCCGCTCTAGGAAGAGTCCTGGTGGTTCCAAACTTCTTCCATTTACGGATGATGGAGGCCACTGTGCTCATTGGGACCTTCAATGCTGCAGAAATTTTTCTGTACCGTTCCCCCAGATCTGTGCCTCGATACAATCCTGTCTCGGGGGGGGTCTACAGGCAATTCCTCTGACTTCATGGCTTGGTTTGTTCTCTGACATGCACTGTTAACTGTGGGACCTTATATAGACATGTGTGTGCCTTTCCAAATCATGTTCAATCAACAGAGTTTACCACAGGTGGACTTCAATCAAGTTGATTTTTTTCCGCGAAAGGGAATTTTTTCTACGAAAGGGAATTTAATAAGACACGTGGCTGTTCACTAAAATTACAAGAAAAGCGGTTTAACCTTAAACTGCGTACAGGGTTCTTTACTGTAAGGATGTGGAATTCTCTTCCACAGACAGTAGTTTCAGCGGGGAGCATCGATAATTTAAAAAAACTATTAAAAAAGCACCTGTACGACCACAACATACAGGGATATACAAGGTAATACTGACATAAAATCACACACATAGGTTGGATTTGATGGACTTGGTATCTTTTTTTCAACCTCGCCTACTATGTAACTATGTACTATCTTTAGAAAGTACAGGCTGGCAACTTGATAGCGTCTCCATATAAAACATTTATTTGAGCATTACAGCAATAACATCACCCAAAACTGATGTGCTTTGGCCTCAGGCCTTCATCAAAAGCATGCTTTTGATGAAGGCCTAAGGCCGAAACGCGTCAGTTTTTGGCTGATGTTATTGCTGTAATGCTCAAATAAATGTTTTCTATGGAGATGCTATCAGGTTGCCAGCCTGTACTTTCTAAAGATAGTACCGTATTTATCGGCGTATAACACACGCCGGCGTATAACACGCACCCCAAGTTTAGGAGGGAATTTTAAGGAAAAAACTTTTAGGAGGGAAATTTAAGGGAAAAAAACTTACATTTAAATGCCCATCAATGCAGCCTCATCAGTGTCCATCTGAAGTCTTGTCAGTGTCATTTGCAGCCTTGTCATGCAGCCTGTCCGTCATTGCAGCCTTGTCATGCAGCCTGTCCGTCACTGCAGCCTTGTCATGCAGCCTGTCCATCATGCAGCCTTGTCATGCAGCTTGTCTGTCGTAGCCTTGTGCATCAGTGATTTCAGCTTATGGCGCCGCCGAGATGTCCTGTGTATCTCAGCGGCGCCCGGAAGTTCTTGGCGGCTTTTGGCCACTCTCGGACCTTCTCTGCGGCTTTCGGCCGCCTCGGCCGTACTCGGCGGCTTTCGGCCGTACTCGGCGGCTTTCTGACCTTCTCGGCAGCTTTCGGCCGCCTCGGCCCTTCTCGGCGGTTTAGGGGCCGAGAAGGGCCGAAGGCGGCTGAAAGCCGCCCAGAGCCCGAAAATCATGCGGAAATCGCAGAGGATCAGCGTATATCACACACCCGCGATTTTCCCCTGATTTTAAGGGGAAAAAAGTGTGTGTTATACGCCAATAAATACAGTACATAGTTACATAGTAGGTGAGGTTGAAAAAACCTGGCTGGGCATCTGAATATGGGGTGGCAGCGGTGGCTATGGATAGATTCATGCAATGCATGAATCTATTGGTGATAGAGGGGGAGGCTGGAGAGAGGGGGCGGTGCCCATGCGCCCTTATAGATGCACCGACACTGATGTAGAAATATCTCAAGGATGATCAGTGGAAACAGGATGCACTTAAGCTCAATTTTGAGTGTCATGGCAAAGGCTGTGAATACTTATGTACATGTGTTTTTTTCATTTATTCTTAATAAATTTGCTAAGATTTTAAACAAACTTCTTTCATGTTGTTATTATGGGGTATTGATTGTAGAATTTTAAGGAAAATAATGAATTTAATCCATTTTGGAATAAGGCTGTAACATAACAAAATGTGGAAAAAGTGAACTGCTGTGAATACTTTCTGGATGCAACTGACATCAGAGGAAGACAACCTGTGGAGTACCAGAGCTTTTTCAGATACTCTGTTCTGCTATCGTTTTCACAAAATTAGACCTACGTGGGGCATACAATTTGGTGCGTATTCGTGAGGGTGAGGAACGGAAGACTGCATTTTGCACCCGATTTGGCCACTTTCAATGCTTAGTAATGCCCTTCAGGCCTTGCAGTGCCCCGGCAACATTTCATCACGTTATCACTGACATTTTCCGGGATTACCTGGATTTATTCTTCATTATGTATCTAGATGACATTCTAATATTTTTTTGCTACCTTGGAGGCCCATCAAGGATATGTCAGAAATGTTTTGGTCTAACTCAGACAGCATGGCCTATATGCAAAACCCGAAAAATGTGAGTTTGTGCGCAAGGGTATCCAGTTCCTGGGTCTAATCCTTTCCACAAAAGGCATAAAGATGGACTCCCAGAAGGTTTCTGCCATTTTGCAAATTTTTATAGAAAGTTTATCAAGGGATTCTCTGAAATAATTTCCCCTGTTACTCAACTGACAAGACAATGCCAGCGGTTCCATTGGACTTCAGAGGCGCAGTCTGCATTTGAATCTTTGAATGGACTCTTTACTTCTGCACCTATACTCTGTCACCCACACCCTGCTCTACCGTACGTCCTGGAAGTAGATGCTTCAGAAACAGCCATAGGGACGATTCTGTCCCAACGTCAAGGGGCCAAGATCATACTACACCCCGTTGCTTTCTTCTCACGCAAGCTGTCACCTGCAGAAAAGAACTATGACGTTGAAGACCGTGAACTCTTGGCGATTAATGCTGCTCTTGAAGAATGAAGATACCTGTTAGAAGGGGAGCTCATCCGATCTTAATATACACAGACCACAAGAATCTGGAATATTTGCGAGCCGCAAGATGCCTGAAACCACGGCAGGCCAGGTGGGCATTATTTTTCTTGAGATTTTCTTCTCATATAACTTACAGGCCAGGGTCAAAGAACGCAAAACCGGATGCTCTTTCCCGCTTGTTTGGTGATTAAAAAGAACCTGCTCTGCTAGATACCATCCTATCTTCTGGGAATTTTCTTCTATTGCAGGGAGACCTATTTTTACAGATCAAGCAAGCATTTATTGGAATCTCGCCATCTTCAGGGATGATGCTGCAAGTAAAGGATGGACTGTTATGGCATTAGGGTAAAATTTACGAACTCCTGCAGTGTACCTTTTGGGGGCCCTGCCTAAAGGAAGATGGCAAAAAGAATGTTGAGACCTGCCTTACATGTATCAGAAACAAGACTAGCAGGACTAAATCTTGGGGTCTGCTGAAACCTCTGCTGATTCCGGATAAACCTTGAAAAATTATTTCAATAGACTTCACTGTTGAACTCCCTCAATCCGAAGGCCACACGGCTATCTTTGTGGTCCTGGACTGTTTATCGAAGATGGGACATTTTGTACCCATGAGTGGTACACCATCAGCTTTGGAGATGGCACAAATCTTTACAAAAGAAATGGTGAGATTGCATGGACTTCCTGCCAATATTGTGTCAGATTGCGGGGTTCAGTTTACATCTAAATTTTGGAGAGCTTTGTGTGAAATCCTGAAGATCGAGCTGTCATTCTCCTCAGCATACCACCCACAGACCAATGGTCAAACTGAAAGGACCGATCTGACATTGGAACAGTATTTGCGATTTAAAAAAGAAAAGAGCAACAGGCTGGACTTTGTATGAGGCACACGGGAGCAGAAGCATAAAATTTGGTAAAAAACAAGTTTTTAATAAGTACAAGTAATCATATATTTACATGTTATTGCACAATCATAAATTAGTATTTTCTATTTCATCAATGTATACACATTCCAACAAGGACTTAATAGTAAACATGTGAAGAGCTGAGTATTCAATAAACACAGATTATATATAAATACATGACACATTAAAGCGTCATTTAGAGAAAAACCATAAAATTAAAAGGACAAAAATCAAAAAGGAATGTTCATGCTTTGTTGACAATTGTATACATAAAACGGCAGTTGAAAGCTCTACGCGTTTCGTGACCTTATAGCCACTCGTCAGGAGCAACATCGTAGTGGTAGCCTATGAATAAAATAAAATAAAATAAACAACCATTTTTTAGGAAAACATTTTTTACATTTTTTTAAAAATAAAATGAACAAATGTACAGACATGGAGAACCCCCCACAGATGCACATTCGACCCACAGACTTACATATATATCTGCACAGAGGCGGCACAGTACAACGAGAGTCGGGCCGACCCAAAAGTGCCACGGACCGGGGCTGAGGAAGCACGGCCAGGGCGACAACCAAAACGCATAAACCACCCCCCTAGCAGGTTGGGGTAAGGGATGTAGCAAAAGTTGAGTATTGGAAGTGGGGTGGCCCTCATGGGGGGACCTATAGAGAATGTGTGTTAAAATGTGTGTGAAAAATTTATAAAAGTGTGAACTGAGAGGGAAGGAGTGGGAAATTTGAGTGGAAGAGGAAAGAGGTGTTGTGAAAGAAAAATAATAAAAAAATAAAAATAAATAAATAATTACCTCGTGCTATATGAGTAAGGGCAAAGAAGCCATAGATCATGTTGTTGCAAATGGGGAGTGAAGGAGGGAAATCCAAAGGGTGAGATCCTGCACAGGGGGAAGCCCATGGGATGGCGCCGCCATAGACCCACCCCCAACGTCATGCATCCGAAATCCAAGGGGGCCGGGAAGGCGTCACACAGCTGCCAGCCGTACAGACCAAGCTAGACAGCCGCACGCTCCAAACCCAGCCCCCAAATGGTCAGAGATGGTTAACCCGGCAGCCAGAACAAGCACGCCAAAAGGACGTCACTTATCCGGTGCCGGAAGCATGACGTCAACGAGCAGTGGAGGAAACCCCACCCACCCCACGTCAGAACAGGGCGGGGGGAGATCCCTAGTGCACGTCGCAACCCCGGGTCATGACAGGGACGAGCACAGCCACAACACCGACAGCGCCCGACACCGCCAATGCGCACATACAATGAAGTCAGCGGACTAGCAAAAAATAATAAATATAAAATAAAAAAGTGTAGTCTCCAATTAATAGTTTCTACACACTAACAGTCAAAGTTCATAACAAAAAGAATCAAAAATGAAAAATTATAAAAATAAATAAATAAAATCAAATGTTAGTGCTACCGCGTTCCTCCATCCCTGATTATTTAGTTTGACAAAATACTAAATCAGGATGGAGGAGGGGATGTGAACGGCCCCTATTACCTCATTTAAAGTTCCAAACAATTTATTTTCTTCCTTTTGTCAAACTATTTGCGATGCTTCTCTTTGTTTTCACAGTATGATTGGGTGTCACTGTTACCATTAGCTGAGTTTGCATATAACAATTCTGAACATTTTTCCATTAAACAATCTGTTTCTTGACAACTATGGGTTTCACCCTTCATTCCTGACCACCACAGCTCCTGAATTTTCAATTCCAGCTGTTCAAGATACAGTGAACTTCTTCAGCTCTAATAATCAGCTGCTACAAGAAACTATGGCTAAGGCACAAGAAGAGGTGGGGAGATCTGATCCTGGTTAGTGGGTATGGTTGGCCACAACAAATTTAAAATTAGCCTGCCCCTCTAGGAAATTAGGTCCTAAAAATGTGGGACCATTTACAGTGAAGAAAAGAATCGATGATGTTGCCTATGAGTTGGTGTTACCAGATTCTCCTAAAATCCACCCTGTCTTTCATATAACTTTACTGAAGACTGCGGTGCCGGACCCATTTCCTGAATGAAATAGTGGTCCTCCTGAACCAGTAATGGGGAATGGTGAAGAGGAATATGAAGTAAAGGCAATCATTGATTGCAGGAAAAGACAGAGTCAAGTGCAAAGGGTACAGACCTGAGGAGAATTCTTGGGAACCTGAGAGCAATATACCATGCTAAGAGACTTATCCAAGCATTCAGTTGCAATCATCCAAAGAAACTAGCTTAGTTGGGCATCCAGAGGCTGCCCATTGGGAGGGGGCAATGTCAGGATGCAAATGCCAGCAAACGGAATAATGTCGCTGAAAGAACTCCTGTGCACAAGCTAAAACCGATTCCCTTTCATGCTCGTAAGAATTGGGCACTGGCTAATAAATGTGTGCATTCGCAAACTCATCTGCACACAAGAGCCGTCGCGCCCCCCAGCCACCGTGTGCACCCGTGACAGATGCTGGCGCCAAACAGTCTATTTAAACCCAGTCATTGCTCAGAATCAATGCTGCATTGTCTTCAGCCTCCTGTGTATCTGTTATCCTGTGAACCTGTATCCTGCTTCCAGTTATCAACCCGGCTTGTCTTGACCATTCTCTGAACTCCACCTGCATCGATCTCGGTTAGTCCACTGAACCCTCTTCTGTCTGCTCCTTTGGCTCCAGTTACACTGATCAGTTCCAGACCCAGCTTGCCTTCTGACCACGTTCCTGTCTGTGACCTGTACCCGAATATTCCCATCTGTGTATGGCTCAGCCTGCTGACCCTGCTACCCTGCCTGTTGTCACCAGCACCGGCTGCCTGCCTACTTGCTGAAGCCATCTGATGACTTCTCCTGCCCAGCGAGGACACCCACCCTGCATCTATCAAGACTTCCAGGCACTCGTGTGACTCTGTACTCCTGCGCCTCCTGTCTACTCTATCAGGGCCCTGAGTAAGAAGTGTAAGAGAGGCCTTCCTCGTCCTATCAGGCTCTGCTACCAGGTACGTGATAATGGCTCTATGTTTGCTTTTGCAGCTGGCTACCATGAACAATCTAAGCCCACTTGAGAGAATGGAATGGTCTCCGTACATGGGGTTGTCAAGGACTATCCAATGGCTCAAGTAACCTTGTCCACAACCTTAGGAACTACTACACAGAGTTGGGGTGATCCTGGGGTTACCTCATGATTTTCTAATTGGGCGTGACTGCCCCATATTTTGGGACTTGTGTGAACAAAATTTCAAAAGTTCAGGGGTGAAATAAACCCCCATGTAAAGTGTTTAATACTGTGTTGCAGGAGGTAAACCAGGTAAACCATCAAGAAATGTGTCAGATGTGTGTTTGCAGGATTGGAGACGGAGAGTTCTCTCTCTGAGCCTGACTAGTCATATCTTGAGGGCTCACAAGATGATTTCCTTGGTGCTCAGAGGAAGGACTCCACTGTGATCCCTGCCAGGGAACAGGTCACACCGTTGAGTGGTGAGCCACAGCATCCTGGGGAAGATATGCGCTCCCCTCAAATTTGTGGGACTCATGCTCTATGCTACAGGGTAGCCAAGAATCGCAAAGTGTTTAAACGTAGGCATATACCATTAGTGAGGACCCAAAGTAGGGCTGCCAACCGATCTGCCAGGGTCAGAGAGTCTAAACCTGGGGATCAAGTGCTGGTGGTTGTGCCTACTGTGGAGAGCAGGTGTCTCACGGAGGGACAGGAGCCCTCAGAGAGAGAAGAAAAATTACCACTGTTCTCAGTGGTAATGAGGGTAGAATCTGTGTGGGTGACTTTTTATCGCAGATGCTACCGGATGACCACATTAAGGACTGTTTGGTATCATTTAAAAAGGTGGCCCAGAAACTGCTGGGCTAAATTTGTGTTTCACTAGTGTTTTACCTAGTTATCATCATCTGCTTGTCGGTCCCGCCTATAGTCAGCCCTTTCTGGCTATTTAAACTGCCTTGTTCATTCCTTTCCTGCCTACACCTTGGTCAACGTATCTGGAGAATCTCTGATGTGTGAAAGACTTTGCCCGGCTGACATCCCTTCTGGTTCCTGATCCTGTTCCTCTGCCTCCGACTATGCTGACTACGCCCAATGACTTCCATCATGTTTGCACCCACTATACCTCACAACCCACCACATATTGATGGATGTCAGCTATCTTTTGACTTGGAGGTCCTCATTAGACCAAAAGAGGTAAAAGACTTTGCGGCATACAGTCAGGAAAGGTCTGCACCTCTGTCAAATTTGTATTGCTGTTCCTCACTTCCTGTCCCTGTGCCAAGAGATGAGAAGGAAAACGGAGGCATAAACAGAAATAAAAATACATTTTTTGTAGTGTAGGAAAGGTCAGAATTTGTCAGTTTTGTTGTATTTGATGTGGAGCTACCCCCGCAGGAGCTGCTTAAGTAGATTTGGTTACGCACCTGGGATCCCTCTGTTACAGGCTGGATGTCCAAACTGGCTGTGGATGCCTGAAATCACTACTCTTTTACCCCAGAGCAGGCTGGCTCTTGTAGTTCTATATAGTTCAATCTGAATGTGAAACTTGAGTCCTGGGACTACAATTCTAGGTATGCTTTACTCTCTGGTGGTAAAAACTCTGCTGGCAGAATGTGATGACACAGAGTCTTAGCTGGCACTAGAGGGAAGCAGTCTCGCTGCAACAATGTTGCAGAGTGTCTTCTGTAAGATAACCAGCTCCATGCTACATTTATGTCCCTCCTGGGATGATTTCTCCCCAATTTCCTATTTCAGTGAAACCTTGTGCTTCACAGTGTGGCAGGGTGTGTTGCTAGGGCATGAAGGACGGAAACTTCTTCATTGGTGATACCAGAAGAAAGCTGTTCTAACCCTTCTCCATGCTATCTGAAATAACTTTTATCCTTCCTATGTTTAGAGAAGGTAGCATGCACTTTAAACACTGGATCTGCAGACCTAGGAACCCTATCTGAGTTATCTTTTTTTACAATTTCACAAGAGAAAAATTGCAACAAAACCAGGATACAGAATATCTTCTTTATTTGTGGTAAACAGGAGTACATTCTCTTACATATGTTCACACTGCTCAATCCATTCCTGGGAAATAAAATTACATATGATTGTGAAACTGGTCAGAAGGTAGAGGAGTGGTGTAAATTTCTTTACATTGGTAGATCTTTGCCCAAAAATAAAGAAGCCCAACACACGATCTAGCCCACCATTGTCCACTGGTTTCATGTGGGCAGACCATTTAAAATTAGGAAAAATGTTTTTCCATTCCTTTAACCACTTCCCAACTGCCCCATAGATTTACTGCTACAGGATGGCTACTCTGTGCAGAATTACCTAGATATATTGATGGAGAAAGTTGATTATTTTTTTTTTAATTGGATAGGTTTTATAGCCGGAAGCAGAAAATATTTTTTCAAAATTGTTGGTCGTTCTTTGTTTCTAGCTCAAAAAATTGAAATCGAAGAGGTGAACAAATACCAGCAAAAGAAAGCTCTATTTGTGGGAAAAAAAGGACGTACATTTTGTTTGGGTACAGAGACTGTGCATTTGTCAGTTAAAGTAACGCAGTGCCGTATCACATAAAAATGGCCTGGGGAGGAAGGGAGGTAAATCTTCTGGAGGTGAAGTGGTTAATATAGATTAGAATAGGAAAACGAGCATCAGTTTCTTAGGAGATTACTTCTACTGGAACAGTGACTGATTTCAGCTGCTTTAGCCTTATGGAGAAATCGCATGGAAAGCCGGCACTACTGGATAATTCATCTGTGATCTTTATTATATCATACCAAGTTTAAAAAGACATGCTGACATATTTTGGCACAAGCCTTGTTCACAGCTGTGCCAAAATGCATCAGCCTGTCTTTTTAAACTTGGTATGATATAATAAAGATCACAGATGAATTATCCAGTAGTGCCGACTTTTCCATTGGATTTCTTCAAGCTTTTCTTCAAGCTTTCGTTTTGGATGTAGGAAGGGCATCCTGAGATTTAGAGCACCTGGAGTTGGGTGTGCCATTTTTACCTTCTATTCGTTACCTGGATATCATAGTTCAGAGCGGTGTTCATTCTGATTTGCTTTAGCATTATCTCTTTTGTCTTTAAGGCTGACCCAGAATTGGGACCTCAGGCACCTCAAAGCCCACCCCCATACATAAGGTAAGTTAGGAAAGGTCAACTTTTTCTTTAAATTCCTGGGGACCAAAAATACAGACAAAAAATTGAACCAGAAATATGTTACAGCAAATACCAAAAAATTATTAGCGCTAATCACACTATTTTTAAGATTGTGATAAAAAGTCCACTTTATAGATAGAATGTGGATAGTAAATTATCCAACAAGGAAAGTTCATACAGGGTTAACTCCAGTTTCGTCATCAATTCGTCAGAGAACGTGGCCACACAGCGCAGCTCCCATCATTATATACACATCCGAGTGCCTGGGAATTAACCCGCTCGCTCTCGCATGTATTGGTCTGATCCACGCCACTTCTCATACAAACACAATTTTATTATATAAAGACATCATATGCCAATATTCCAGCGGTGTCCGATATAAGCCACTACCTTTACATTTAAGTGGCACAATGTTCCACCCTTGTATATCGTGAATGTATCAAAACCATTATAATTCAGATCCCAATTTAATTACACCATCGAAGTTGTGCTTAATCTATCTCCTACTGTTATTATACCTATGTAATGTTCTAACAGCAAACATTAAATGTTGCTTAACCAGACCATTAAATAAAATCTGCATATAGGAAGATTTTCATCCAATATATGTATATACATCTCATAGAAGTATTATTGCATTTTATCCTGATATACATATCCTAGCAACCCAAATTATCAACAGCGTAAAAGGACTAGCTTGAACAAATGCTTTTACTACACAGGGCTGAATCTAGCCTGTCTGACATGGGGGTGCCGTAAAAAAACGTCAGGAGGGCAGAGGATGCAAGGTCAGCAGTTTGTAGAGCTATGTACAGAGGCCATTAGTTTGTAGGGCAGTGTAGAGTGGGTTATCAAGGTCAGCAGGGCAGAGGATGGGAGGTCATCAGTGGATTGTACAGGGGGTCAGTAGGGGAGAGGACAGGGGTCAACAGAGTAGGTGATGGGTCAGCATAATGGAGAACAGAGGTTATCGGGGCAGAAGAAAGGGGGTCAGCAGAGCAGAGGACAGTTGTCAGAAGGGCAGTGTACAGGGGTTAGTAGAGAAGAGGACAGGGTTACTGGTGGCAGAGCAATCCCATCACCACACTGCACACAGCCTGGGCACTCAGCTGACCTCTTCCCCCCCACACAGAACATAGCTGAGATCAGATTCCTTTACAGACACAGCATTGCTCTGCACAGTGTGTAGCTGGCTTCTCCATTCCGATCTGGGAATTTCACAGGTCTGAACTGCAACATAGCATCCAGCTATACACTGTGCAGATTTAGGCTGTGTCTGTAAGGGAGTTTGAACTCAGCTAAGTGCTGTGTGGGGAGGAGGAGATCTGTTGAGTGCCCTGTATGTAGTGTGGACAGTGCTGGGGCAAGGTCACCTAGTGCCTAGATGGAAGATGACAATCCCCCCATCATCTCGCCCAGCACAAATCCTGTCCCTCCAATCCCCCCTCCTAGGTCAAGTTCTCCCAAATCCCTCCAGCTAGCACAACCACCTGCAAATTACTCTTCCCAGCACCAATTCTCCCTCCCTACCCAAATCACCCCCAGCCCACCCTCTTAGTACAATCCCCAGCAAAAAAAAAACTACCTCCCCAGTCCCCCTTCCTAGCACAAATCAAACCCAATCCCCCTTCTTGGCACAACCCCTGCCCCCACAAAAACACTTCCCAATCCCCCTCCTGTCTCAAATTCCCCCCTTCTAGGATGAATCCCCCCTAAATCCCTCCTGCTAACACAACCCCCTTCAAATTACCCTTCTCAGCACAAAACCTTCCTCCCTCCCTCCCTAGCCAAATGAACCCACTGCCCCCACCCAGCACAACCCCAGCACAAAAATCCCCCCAATCCCCCCTCCAAACACAAATCCCCCCCCAACACAAATCCCCCACCCCAATCCCCTTCTTAGCACCCAAACACACACACACACACACACAAATTCCTCTCAATTCCCTATCCTAGCACAATTCCCCCCCCCCCCCCAAACACCCCTCCTATCACATAACCCCCCCCCATTCCTCCTACTAGCACAAACTCCCAAATCCCCCCCATCTCTCCCTCCCTCCCTCTACAAACATCCTAAACACAAATTATTTTTCTCCTCCCCTTTATTGTGTACAATTCCCCACATTGTGTACAATTTCCCTGTAAGCTCAGCCCCCCCACACCCACTACTGAGCCAGGAGGAAGTGCGTTCGGGGATTGAGCTGTGCTCTCCCTTCCAGTCAGCACAGCACTCTTTCATACAACAACACATGCGGGTAGGAAGTAGGTAATAGGTAATAGCGATCCAGTGTCATATTCCACCTGGAGGAGAGCACAGCCCACACCTCCTCCCAGCTCTCTCCTCTGTGACACTTCTCCTTTCTAGACTTTACTGTTTCAGGCTGCCCCCTCCTCATCCTGGACCTGAGTGTGAGGTGTCGGCTAAGAAGCTCAGTGGCCAGGCATAACATCTATGGGGTGGCCTGACTGGGTGGGGGAGCACAACTTAAATCTGGGGAAGCATAGCCCAGCACTCCCTTAGATCTGGCCATGTTAGTGGATCCAACAAGGAAGATTGTTGGCTGTTTAACAGTGGCGGCTAGTGCTAAACATTTTTGGGGGGCGGCAAAACCCCCCCCCCCCAGGTCAGCATTCTCACCTCTCCAGCAGTCACATCGCTGTGGCTTCCCTGGCTTCTACCCGGTCTTCTTTAGATCTGTCTCCTGTCCTGATTGGCCGGGACGAGAAGCTGAAAACCAATGGGAATATTGATTCGCTAGTATCACAATTGGGAGGGTTCGGGGTGCTCTGTGCTATGAAGACAACCTTTTACAAGCCAATTAGAAGCTTAGGCTCTAATCATGTGCTTATAAAAAAAAAATGTTTAGACTTCATAGCCATTAGTCCGGCGTCCCACATGCAAACTAGGGGGCGGTGACCCTGCGCCCCTTAAGGACCGGCCGCCACTGCTGTTGAAAGTATTTATGATTAGTATTCAGTGCTGCTGGATAAGCCATCTTATACTAATCGAACCACAACCCTATCTAATATTAAATGGTAATTGACAGCATGGACACTGGCACTTTTCAGGCACAACTTAATTAGGGTTTGCAAAGTATACTTTTTTTTATTTAAAACATTTATTATTTCACATACAGTAAATTCATAAAAGAGACATCTTAAAAATATTTATGTGTGTTTAATTTGATGCTCAATCCTGAATTATTTCCTTCCTACACATAATTTGTTTTCCCTATCATACCCAACTGGTCATTTTTGTAATAAAACAAATTTTATTGTGATTGTAACATACAAGTGCAGACACACATGATTACAATTCTATAGGTACAGAGGATAACGATGTCTAATCATGTCATACTGTTGTCTGAACAAATATATCATACATAAAATACTCAACTGTAAGGCATTGTTACACACATATCACAAAGTGAAGTTGATATTGTCCTGGTTATGTTACCAACCAGGGTCTAAGCCCTTGTACACACGGTCGGAGATTCTGACGGAATGTGTCCGATCGGACCGTTTTGTCGGATATTCCGACTGTGTGTGGTCTACATCGGACGGTTTCTGTCGGAGTATCCGACGGACCAAGTTTTCCAACTTGTTGGTAAAATTTTCAGACAAAATGCTCCGATCGGACATACTCCGATCATGTGTAGAGAATTCCGATCGGACAAAGTGCCACGCATGCTCAGATCAAATCCTAAAAAGCTGTGAACTACACTGGGTGGAGGAAATTGGAAAAACTACCACAAGTATATTTATGCCCACATGGTTTCACACTATGCATATAATTTCCATACCCTAAATTTGGATCCAACATTAGCATCTTAAAATGTCTTTTTTTTTTTTTTTTTATGATAACTTGGGTCATTTAACTGTGCAAAATTACATATTGGCTCCATCTCGTGTAGGGAAAACTGGAATTAGAACTCTAAATACACACATGTATAGCCTTGGTCTAGCCATTTGTCCCATATTTTCTGAAATATGGCCGGGCAGTCTCTGTAGATGTAAAGATATTTTTTATATGGAATATTAGCATTGAGGTCTGCTATCCATTGCTCAATGTTGGAAGCTGGTCAACCACTTTTAATTGTATACTATATATACTATATACTATAGAAGCACCAATCTTTTGCCGTCTCAAATAGCTGCATCATCGGTTAGGTAAGGGTGACATTCAACAGGTTTCACAGTACAAATATACTAGAAACAGGGCACCCAAGCTCCCCTAAACCGTACATACCAAGGGGAGGGGATCCCTCAAAGCCAACAAGCTGTGTATCTAAAAACAATGTATAAAATATGTAGTATGAATGGATATAAGGACTATAACTTGTGTTATCCCACATGGGGAGTAAGCATGCCTGTCCACCTCAACATACTGTGCTCTAGGCTGTATTGTAATTGTTAGAAAAAATATATATATTTGATTTTAAACATTTACTTGCCAGCAGTGGGGACTAACATATCGAGGTTCCTGACTTAGATTTATAACCAGGTATCCCAGAAAATATGTCCCCATATTCTTCTCAGCATTACATTCCTTTAAAATAACACAAATATGTTGATTTAGCATGTACAAAAGGCTGGTATTTAACACTGACTTTAATATTACAGCTTCTGCTCTGATGATGAAGATGATGACGATGATGATGACTATGACGATGTTGATATGTAAGTGTGAGACTGCAACAAATAATAAGTATGATGTCAGAGCTGATCCATGCCCTACTGTAGTAGGTCCTTGCTAATACTAATCTTTATGGAGTTCTAGCTAGCAATAAGACACTAAATTGCCATGTAGGAGTGTGGATTATCCCCCTGTTTGTTTTAACGTGCCATCCAGCAAACAACTGATGTACTGAAGCTTTTATCTGCATAGCTATACATATTGCCAGTTCTCTAGTTACTTAAAGTGGTTGTAAACCCACTTTAAAAAAAAAAAAACTAACCCCTGCAAGACAAAGGCATAATGAGCTAGTATGCATAGTATACTAACTCATTATGTAAGACTCACCTGAGATCGAAGCCTTCGCTGCGGTGCCTGTACACAGCACCGGCCGGCGACATTTCTCCTCGCAGTTACTTCCGGCTATTTTGGCTCCGGCACTGTGATTGGCTGGAGCCGCAATGACGTCATGCATGCGCATGGGAGCCGTCAGTAACAGCACACTCACTGAAGCAAATGGCACGTACGTCCCATTGTTTCAGTGCGCATGTGTCAATGACATCAGCACATGCAGATACAGGGGATATCTCCGAAACCATGCAGGTTTAGGAGATATCCGGGGTAGCTACAGGTACGCCTTATTATAGGCTTACATGTAGCAAAAAGTGGATTGTAAGGGTTTACAACCACTTTAAAGAGGAACTGAACTCTGGAAGCTGTGCCTCAAAATACAGGAAGAGGGCAAAGAACTAGTGACCCCCCTGCAGCTGATATTTTCCCCATTACATACCATGTCTTGTTCTGCACTGTACCGCTGTGTGAAGGCGGCTATCTTAGTTGAGGGAGGCCTTTCTTCCTCATATCAGAGTGTCGTGGAAATTCCACTATACTCTTTGGTTATTAAGCACCCTTTCAGCCTTTTGGTATAATGCATCTCAATACACCCCTGCCTCCCGCATTTCCCCAAATAAACAGACATAGTCACCGTCTGCTTACATCCTCAGCTGCATCGCTCGACTACCTGTCCTCAGTAGCACGGGCACCTTTATTAATTGGCAACAAAAGGAAATGAAAACAGGAAGTCATGGCCCCAACAGCCAATCAATTCCTCCATGCAAAATGACATCACAGGAAATGACTATGCAGGAAATTACTACACTAAAGGTGAGGGCATCCACCATTTTGGTCAGCATGGAGCCCACTCAATACTGCTCAGAGTAGTCAGTATCTAGTAAGAACATTCTACTTTTTCTTAAAGGCTTGCTACTGCTGTTGTCAATATATGGTACGAGTATATTAACAAGGCAGATATCAATGTCCTTTTATTAAAGCAGATTTGTATCCAAAAGGGATAACGTAGCCACAACAGAGATAGAATAATATGTTTCTCTCGTTATGCGGACTTCACTTCTCTAATGTGCATAGACATTTGAAGGCACGAAGCCCAGCGCACTGCGCTTGATACCTACAAACCGGTAAAGGCCCACACACACAGAGAACACGTCTCCAAGCCCATGAGAAGGTTTTCATACTGGTGGTTTTACTGCTAGTCCCGATTCAACCCAAGTGCGCTATGCTAGAGCGCTCCTTGGTTAAAAAAGACACAGGGAGACATGACAATCTATAAAACACACATAATAAAATTGCCACAAAACACAGAGCCTCCAGCAAGGAGAACAGTGAGCAGCATAGTAATCACATCACATCACATCCAATTCCTATTTGGGTTCAATTTTTCCGGTAAGCCTTATATATATATCGTGGTGGATTATTTACTGACAAAGTGCCTGCACCAAATTTTTCAAGTCACCATGTCATCATATATAGTTGTTCATGGACTTTGATGTTCACTTGAATGCACTTATTTCCTTTTTGCTTCACAATATTAATATTATTTGTAATCATGTATTTGTTCACTTTTGGTCTATGTGACTGTATGGGGATTTTATAACCTTTCCATATAGAACATAGATCTACATTTGCTATTTTCACTTGCATATGAGGTCATTGTACTGAGTATGTAGTCATATTCGTTTGCTGTCTATTCTACTGTCATCTTACCAGAGCTGCACTTTCTCATATATACAGTTTTTCTACTTTGCAAAATCGATCCTTTTCTGTGTCAGCTGCTAACACATTATTTAAAGAGACAGCGCGGTTCACCTGTTTATATCTTTACAATAGTTATTTAATATGATAAAGAGGCTATAAGTAGGGGTGCAACGGATCAAAAAACTCACGGATCGGATCGTTCCTCGGATCAGAGTCACGGATCGGATCAGCAAATAACAATCGAATTTGCAAAAACCTGTGAAAATTCCACCACCATATGGTCCCCACTGTAATATACATCTCCCCCACTGTAATATCCACGTCATCTCCCCCACTGTAATAATGGCTGGGTATCTCAGAGTATGGCAGGGTATTGGCAGAGTATGAAGGGATGGCTGTGACTGCAATTGTCACAGAGCAGCTCTGTGGGCACTACAGATGCAGCCCACAGCGCTGCTGCCATCCGATCTCTCCCCTCCACTGTTCAGATCTGTACACAGAGGGGAGAAAGGAACTGGCGTCATCATAACGCCGGTTTGTTTACAAGTGATAATTTTGACGGAGCGATCACATTGTAAACGGCCGACGGGTGCACCAAGATGGCTGCCGCTCTGGAACTAGGCTGAAGCCGCGGCCTTTCCTAAGGCCGAGACCGCGGAGCGCGGCGTGTGCATATCCGAACGGGGTGACCCGTTTGGATCACGGATCGGGGATGATCCATTGCACCCCTAGCTATAAGTGTAAAGAAAGTAACCATCAAAACTGGTAACTGTAGGTTACAAACAGCTCAAGGGAAAGCAGAAGCCAATCCGACACCGCTGTGTGACTAGCAGCGTGCACCGAACATCCGCGCTATCCTATAGCAATCGGCTTCTGCTTTCCCTTGAGCTGCTTGTTCGTTTTGCTGATTACTGGACTATGTAAGTGCTATATTTAAGCAATTAAAGCAATATTACACTATTCCTGCCTTTTGTGGCTCTTTGTTGCGGAGCTTATTCCACAGAATCACTTGATGCAAGTTGGATAAATGAAGTAGAAGCCATATAAGGTGAAGAGTTTTACATTTAAAAATTGCATATTGGACTGGTATCCGGTCTCTTCTGCACATGGATGATTGATTGGAATGAGATTCCTGAAGGGGCTATATTATTGAATCGAGGATTTTTCTATACACTCATGCTTTATGGTCACTTTGTGTCTGAGGCCATCTGGTGAGCGCATTTCATTATCACTTTGGGTAAACGACATAGATAGTTTAACCCAGAGATCGAATTAAAAAAAAAATCTGTCTGGATGAGAGGTTTTTTAGAGAGTTGGAAATGGTTTAATACTGGAGGAGTTTCATCATCAAGAAACTGTTGTTATGCTGCAACTAATCAGATTGCAAAAGGCAACAGGATTCATAAATCCAAGAATAAACACGAAGTTCCCTACAATGGACATGGGGAGATATGAGACCACTAGAATATTTAATGTCATTCCACAATTTCAAAGAGTGAGCCGTACTGGGGTGGTAGCCACTGGGGACTGTTATTGGTCATTGGGCTGTCAAGATAAGCGTGGATAAGCTTGGATAAGCAATCGGCACTCAAAGTGGGACATCATGGATAGCATGCCAGAGTGAACTTTGTTCTATCTGTACAGCATAGTAATATTTTGAGATGTGAGGTAGTCCCAGGCCTCGAAAAAGATTAACACATAACAGCACTGGTTGTGACGCTCGGGGTGTCTTTTTGAAGACAGTAACGTGGGACTGGCCACAGTTGGGGCCCATGCATAAAAAAATGTAGTAAAAATGTAGTGACATCTTCACTCCAGCTTTCTGTCCATGCAGGAAACATTATACTCGTTCCAGGATTTCAGAAGGTAGGTAGGTGGTAGGTGTCTATAACAGGCTAATTATCCCTAACTATATGAGTGTAGCCCCACTTCAATGGAAGAATTTGTTGGTTTCCTAGAGTTGGGCATTAAAAACCCTAGATTTTAGCAGATAATGTCCCCAAATACTGAAAGAAACTGTATTAGGTTGGAAAGACACAACATGATTGGAGAAGTTGGGCACAATGTAATTTGCAAAGTTTTTGGTGATGACTTGCCACCTCCAATTCACTAATATTGGGGAAGAGTCTGAATAAACAGGCAAGATGCTCAATAGCGAAAACCAACAAGAACTGAGACAGTGGGCATCCCTGTTTTGTTCCTCAACATATTTTAAGTGATTCAGACTGCATATTGTACATGTGATGTTGGATTAAAATAGAGGGATCTGACCCAGGACAAAAAATGTTGGCCAAATCATTGTTGTAATACTCCCATGAGAGGAAGCCAAATGCTTATTTGAAATCCTAAAATAGGAGCATGAAGAGAATTTTCCATGACTTGCACGTGTAACAAGAGGGTTTATACAGTGAATACTGTCCCCTGCCTGTCTCCATGGAATTACACCCACATGATCTCCCACAATCAAAGCACCCAGGTTTGGATTTAGACGTGTGGCCAAGATTTTGGCAAGCCACTTTATATCCAATTTTATAAGAGAAGTGGCATAAGTGTTTTCTTTGAGCAAGTTGTGGTGTTTGTTAGGCTTTTGAAGTATAAATATAGATGCTGCTGAGAGAGCCTTGGTCTGAAACGGCTCACCTTTTCAGATCACTTGTTCTGTGACCAGCTTGGGTGACCTTTATCTTATGCCTGTTGGTACAATAAATATTTCATAAGTATATGCTTCCCCCAGTGTCTGTCCCATTGTATTGATAAGTAGGTATGGTTTGCATTTCCATTTAAAATAATCTGTGTTAAACTCATTTATTTTTGTTTTTCCCAAGACCTGGCAGTGTGGACCTCCATAATGACATATCTGCTGATGAATCTCCCCCTCCGCTTCCCCCTAAGGTAACGCTGATCTCTGTGACTTTAGTCTACCTACATTACCTGTTCCCCTTTCTCATTTACTCTGTCTCCTTTATACTGCAGCCCAGATTTCGCACCTCCTCTGCTGATGTAAAACGGGATCAGGATCGCCTACACACTCCTAGCACTTTGGTACGGTGTTCCAGTGGACCCAGTGCGCCCAGTGCACCTAGAAATGCAGCACAAGCCTTTCAGGAAAGTTTAAGGAAACAGTTGTCCACAGCTACCTCTGGTGAGTAGCGCTAAGCATAGAGCAACAGCTGGATAGGCCAACATGGAAATGGATCGGAGTATGTGGTAGATGGTTCTGTTACACCATACATGCTTTAAAGAATATCTAAACACAAGAACAAAAATGTAATATACTCAGATAGCAAGCAATTGACCTGCAAGTTTGAATACGACTTGCTAAGCTATTGCTTGACTTGCCAGGCTTCACAAGTTTGTTGCACAATTGCAGCAAGTCCTCATTGCATGATTCCAGATCAACTTTCTTTGCAAACATTCTGCAATTCTGCTGCAAGTTCTGGTTCAGTTATGTTGTGCAATAGTCATACCATCACTGTGACTTGCAGAGCTCTTAAGCTCCATACACACTATCAGATTTTCTGCTGATTTTTTTCCTTCAGATTTACCAAAATCATATAATATGAGGTCAAACCTTAGGAGTTTCAATTTGTATGCAATCAGGCAGGCCTACATGGTTTTGGTAAATCTGAAAACAAAAATCAGCAGAAAATCTGATAGTGTGTATGGGGCTTTACTCTTACGGAGATTACTTTTATTTTCCTCCAGTTGTAAAGAGTGCCCCCTGGACCTCTGCAATGACCCTAAAGTGAATAACTCCAAGTTCACTATATGGACCACTTATGTATTTATACATGTTGCTCATATCCTCCCTTAATCTCCTCTTCTCAAGAGAGAAAAAATTCTGTTCCTCTAATCGTTCCTCCTAGCTGAGCACCTCCCTACCTCTTATCAGTTTGGTTTCTCTTCTCTGCACTTTCTCCAGTTCCCCAATATCCTTTTTGTGAGCTGGTGCCCAAAACTGAACATATTCCAGATGATCTCTCTCTGGAGTCCATACCTCTTTTAATATAAGAAAGGATTTTGCTCGCCTTGGAAACTACAGGTTGGCATTGCATGCTATTATTAAGCTTATGAACTACCAGAACACCCAGATCCTTCGCCACCATTGATTCCCCCAGTTGTACTCCCCTAGTATGTATGATGCATGTATATTCTTAGCCACCAAATGCATATCTTTACATTTATCAACATTAAACCTCATTGCCACATAGTTGCCCAATTAAACAGTGAGGGTGGCTTGTAAGTTAGAGACAGCCTGTAAGAACGTTTTACCACTGCACAGCTTGGTATCATCTGCAAAGACTAAAATGGTACTTTTAATCCTGACCCTATATCATATATATATATATATATATATATATATATATATATATATATATATATATATATATATATACATACACAGTGGTGTGAAAAAGTGTTTGCCCCTTCCTCATTTCCTGTTCCTTTGCATGTTTGTCACACTTAAGTGTTTCGGAACATCAAACCAATTTAAACAATAGTCAAGGACAACACAAGTAAACACAAAATGCAATTTGTAAATGAAGTGTTTATTATTAAAGGTGAAAAAAAATCCAAACCATCATGGCCCTGTGTGAAAAAGTGATTGCCCCCTAAACCTAATAACTGGTTGGGCCACCCTTAGCAGCAACAACTGCAACCAAGCGTTTGCGATAACGTGCAATGAGGCTTTTACAGCGCCCTGGAGGAACTTTGGCCCACTCATCTTTGCAGAATTGTCCTAATTCAGTTACATTAGAGGGTTTTCGAGCATAAACGGCCTTTTTAAGGTCATACCACAACATCTCAATAGAATTCAGGTCAGGACTTTGGCTAGGCCACTCCAAAGTCTTCATTTTGTTTTTCTTCAGCCATTCGGTGGTGGACTTGCTGGTGTGTTTAGGATCATTGTCCTGCTGCAGAACCCAAGTTCGTTTCAGCTTGAGTACACGAACAGATGGTCGGACATTCTCCTTCAGGATCTCTTGGTAGACAGCAGAATTCATAGTTCCTTTTATCACGGCAAGTCTTCCAGGTCCTGAAGCAGCAAGACAGCCCCAGACCATCACACTACCACCACCATATTTTACTGTTGGTGTAATGTTCTTTTTATGAAATGCAGTGTTCCTTCTACGCCAGATATACTTGGACACACACCTTCCAAAGAGTTCCACTTTTGTCTCATCGGTCCACAGAATGTTGTCCCAAAAGTCTTGGGGATCATCAAGATGTGTTGTGGAGAAATTGAGACGAGCTTTGATGTTCTTTTTGCTCAGCAGTGGTTTTCTCCTTGGAACTCTGCCATGCAGGCCATTTTTGCCCAGTCTTTTCCTGATGGTGGAGGCATGAACGCTGACCTTAACTGAGGCAAGTGAGGCCTGCAGTTCCTTGGACGTTGTTGTGGGGTCTTTTGTGACCTCTTGGATGAGTCGTCGCTGCGCTCTTGGGGTAATTTTGGGCGGCCGGCCACTCCTGGGAAGGTTCACCACTGTTCCATGTCTTCGCCATTTGTGGATAATGGCTCTCACTGTGGTTCGCTGGATTCCCAAAGCTTTGGAAATGGCTTTATAACCCTTTCCAGACTGATAGATCTCAATTACTTTCTTTCTCAATTGTTCCTGAATTTCTTTGGGTCTCGGCATGATGTGTAGCTTTTAAGGATCTTCTGGTGGACCTTACTGTGTCAAGCCGCTCCTATTTAAGTGATGCCTTGATTGTGAACAGGTGTGGCAATAATCAGGCCTGGGTGTGGCTAGAGAAATTGAACTCAGGTGTGGACAACCACAGCAGTTATAGTATGTTTTAACAAGGGGGGCAATCACTTTTTCACACAGGGCCATGATGGTTTGGATTTTTTTTCACCTTTAATAATAAACACCTTCATTTACAAATTGCATTTTGTGTTTACTTGTGTTGTCCTTGACTATTGTTTAAATTGGTTTGATGTTCCGAAACACTTAAGTGTGACAAACATGCAAAGGAACAGGAAATGAGGAAGGGGGCAAACACTTTTTCACACCACTGTATATATATATATATATATATATATATATATATATATATATATATATATATATATATATATATATATATATATATATATATATATATAATAAAAAATTAAGGGTCCTAACACTGAACTTTGGATTACACAAATAAAAACCTTAGACCATTCAGAGTAAGAATCAGTAACCATTACTCTCTGAATTTGTTCTTTTAGACAGTTTTCTATCCATTTACAAACTGATTTTTCCAAGCCTGTACACATAAGCCTTGTGTGGGGAACTGTGTCAAATGCTTTGGCAAAATCCAAAATATACTACGTGCACAGCTACTCCTTTGCCTAAGGTTTTGCTTACCTCCTCATTACATTTACAATACAATACATTTTATAATAAATTACTGATTTATTTAAACAGTATGTTGCTGGTAGATTATGCTAAAAAAACAAGTAAGGTTCATAAAGATCTTGTGTTTTCATACGTATAGACATGTAAATATTCGTATGCGTAAACACCTGTAAAATTCTTCTCCCATTCATTTTTTGCTGTCCTGATAAAAACACAAGTTTTTTCGTGTCCATATGCATTTACCCTAAAGAAGAGAAAATTCATAAGATTCCAATTGTGTGTGCTGTTGAACTCTGCTCTGTTCCTTACAACATTATTCCCACAAAGTCTGTTGGGAAACTCACACTTCCTGGAGTGTTGACCTCCTGGGTCCACTGAAACTCTCACCAGTTCCTTCTGCTGACCTCTACGTCAATGCTGCCTCCTGTCATGGCCATTTGTTCTGCACCTGAGTGCATATCTTCAACAATGTCTATTTCCTTCTAGAACCATCTCTCTTGATACGTGACCTTCAGTCTTTGTCTCCCCCGTCTCTACCACCAAAGCAAGGAAGAACCCAAGCAAAACAGGTACGCATTTCATGTTGCATTAAAACTCTGTATCTAGGCCATGCCAAATACACTGGAGTTGATTCACTGAAGGCAAAAAGACTGTTCACTTTGCCAGGTAAGTTGCATTTTGCATAGGAATTTTTTCCAGAGCTTAGAAAATTAGGTGAAGCACCACTGACTTCCATCACGAAATCATGTTCAAGCAAAAAAGCTGGTTCCTGTTTGTTTGTTTTTCTTTCCTTGCATGTGATTGGGTATTCTTTGCAAAGTGAAATTTCACCACATTCACTAAGTACTGGGGAAATTTCCCATGCAAAGTGAAACTTTCCTTGCAAAGTATACAGTCTATTTGCCTGCAGAAAATCAACTCCATTGACACAGCTCCGGCTGCTGTGCGTGGACTGAGTTTTGAATGCTGTGGATGGATGTGTTGTGCTTGAATACCAAAGGCATTGGTTTTCTGGGTAAGATCTCAGATTGATCTATTGAGCCAAAGCACCTAAAATTAGCATTGAGTCACATGTAGAGCAGCTTACTATCCTTTCAGAAGTATACTTCTCTAAAAATACACTCAAGATAAATAAACATTGTGCATTAAAGTAAACCTGCCATGTCTAAAAAGCAACCAGTACCCCTGAGGTGCAGGCAACTTAAAGTGTATCTTTAAAAAAAAAATTTTTATTGTAGCTTACAAGTCCTTGAATGTGGTTGCTATTTTTTTTTTTTTTTTTTGTTAGGCTTTACCTTTTTTTTCACCTGGTGATCCTACCAGTAATACACTTTCTGTTCTAGGGTGGAAGGTGCTTTGTAGTCCACAGAGAGAACTGGGAACGATGCTAACTGATAATAGTGGGGCAGATAACACAGGAAGTTTTCAGTTCACTAGATTTCTGGCAGTATTTTATTTATTTTTTTAAATTTTCAAACGGATAGAACAAAACATGTTCGTGGTATGTTTAACAGATCAAAAGGAGCAAATAGGGGAAGCCTTTGTTGGTGTTCACATACGAGATGTGTCTAAATAGTTTAGTAAGTGGTATCAGAAAACAGAAGATACACACAAATGACCTGTGTTGGCCTTGAAAACACACATTTGACAATGTTTATAAAGCTTCTGGAAACTGGCAGCAAAGGCCTCTTTAGGAATCATCACAGAACCAATGTCACACATTCTTGGATTGCTGCCACACCCGCAAAATGTGCGTCTTTTATAATGCTTGGCCTTGGACTTTGCAGGTGACTCCTGGTTGAGGGGAAGACAGTGAGCGCCATTCCATCGATTGCGCCTTAGATTCTGTATCGAACTGGTAGCACCAGGTCTTATCCTCTGTGATGATTGTTCGCAGAAAGGATGGATCCTGGTCACACATGGTAATGAAATCTCCAGAGGTTCCCAAGCATTTTGCTTTCTGTTCATCTGTCAGCTTGTGCGGCACAAACTAGCAACAGATATTCTGTTTACCTAAATCTTTGCGGATGGTGGTGCACACCGTGTTCTTGCTAATTCCCAATTCCTCTGCCATCAATCATAGAGTCAGTCACCTATCTCGTGCCAGCATTTGCACTCGCTTGATCATGTCTGGTGTTCTGCTTGGCAACGGCCAACCCGAATGTGGCTCATTCTCAGTCATTTCCTTCCCGTCACGAAATCGTTTGAATGAGTCATAAACATTTTCTTTTTACGGGTTCCGTCCCATACACTTGCACCTACATTTAATGCATCTCCATCACTCTTTTCCTCAATTTGTAGCAGAACTTGAAGTTCACTTGCACTGTGACCCTACCTCTCAAACTGAATATGTTCGACTGCCCACAGTGGGTTTACCCTGACGGCCACATGGCACGTGTCTCTGGATAGCCATATGCGTGCGCATGCACCTGTCCCATGTTGCTGTTGAGATATCATATCATTTACAGAACTTTTTAGACACACTGCGTACTCTTTAGGCTCCATGCACACTAGCATTTTTATAGCTCATAGAAGCTAATAGTGTTATGCTATATGGCCATGCAACAGCTTCAAAGTTTAGGAGCAGAAATTTTTTGGAAGCGTTTTCCCTGCAGAAATGACTAAAATGTTCCTAACTGCTTTTTTCAAGTTCTAAAAGTACTAAAACGCTACTACAAACCAGCACAAAAACGCTATTATCAGCGGGTTTTCTCTAGCGTTTTTTGAATTTACAAAAAACACTAATGTGCATGGAACCTTAAAGTTCCTGCAGGAAATTGCTTTTATTCTAATTTTCTGATGGCATTCCTTGGATTTTAGGTCTAGGATCTAAATTTGGATTTGGCGGTCTTTGATGGCACAAACTCCTTCCTCCACACATTGCTTCATTCTGCCCTTGACATTTAATCGTCCAGTGACCAATCAAGGCTCTGCCTTTTCCACAGTTGAATGACGTGAGAAGGCAACTGACAGGGCAGTAGTCAAGGCCTTCTACTAAGTCTAATTCTATGATTCAGGGGCCCCAGAAGGACACAAGAATTGATTTGAAGCTTAAAGTAATCTTGTAGTGAGGGACTTATGGAGGCTACCTTTTGGTTTACTTCCCATTGAGAATGTTTGTTGCATGACTGTCTTAGGCTTCAGTACTTTGAGTCACTGACCTGGAGCAAGTATGCATCAGGTAGAATAAAAATTCCTGATCTCCATTCTTCCACTCGGTCAGTCAGTCAGAAAGTATTGAAGCCTTTTGATTACCATAACATCTGGGTGAACTGCCATTAAAAACAAATGTAATCTGTGACAGGTTTCTCAGCACTGCTTTCATTTTTTGCAAATGTAGCACCCTTTAGCTAGTGTGCTAGATGTACATAATTAGATGTTAGAGTAGATAAATTAGTAGCCAGGCCTGGGATGAATCTGGGTCATGGTTGAGTGACTCAGGTGGGCTGGATGCCTCATCTGACAGCTCTTCTGAAGCCTCCACCTGTTTTCTGGAACCTTGGAGAAGGTTTTAGATGTTGTGGGCAGAAGCTAGGAGGGTCTGTCATGCCTTTTTTTTAGGACCCTGGCAAATCTCCAGCAAAATGGGCTTGCAGGGGGCAGTTTACCTCATAAATAGTCATGAGTCGGGCCAGCAGGGGCAGTCGGGTGGAAGATGGAGATGGAGTGCTGAGGAGGCTGTCGGAGGCCCTCACAAGGCACCTCCTAGTCTGGGAGGGGGTGACCTGAGGTTCTGGGGCTTGGGTGCTGGAAGGAAGCTTAGATCCTTTTTTACATTTTTATGGGTTCACTTTATGTTCACTTAGAGGGCCACAATTACTCCTATTCTATGCTATGGCATTATTCTACATAATGTGCAACGATTATGGCATCCTACTTTTCCCTCTAATTATTTGTACATTTATATCCTTAACACCCCTGAATCTGACGTGTTCATACGCTGCAACACATCAATCAATCTCGGTCTTACGCTTTCTTTCTCTCTTCTTTTTCAAAGTGGAAGACTCCTTCAAAGAGTAACTCCGCTTTTGTTGGGGAAAAAAAATGATTGCAGATTTCTACCTGCTTCTGCTGTGAATAAATAGCCATTTGTTTCACCATGTTGTTTCACCATGTCCTTCGCAGGCTGATTCTGAATGCGAGGGTCTGGTTCATTATAATCAGCTGGTGCACTCTCTGTGTTCCAATGTGAAAAACTGCAGTGTCTGCATCCCTTTAACTCTTGGAGTATCTCAACAAAAATACAATTTCTGTCACAGAGGGTTCCTAAAACCAAATTTGTATCTTAGTGCAGACTTCTGAAAAATCAGTGCACCAATCGCACAAGCAGGAAATTACATTTTTGGAGGTTTTCTTTACACCGACAGTGTACAGGACACCTCCAGGTTGCCATATTGTATTGAATGTTACAGAAATTTATTGTGCTACAGACTGAAATGGAAAGGTAATAAAAATATTGCTTTTGTAGCAATTGCATATGCTATATATATTTTATTTAATACATTTTTCCTCGAGTGGAGTTACCCTATACACTAAAATTTTAAATGTGTTGCATGTCCCCTTTCAGTTACGTGCCATCTGAAGATATAAGACTGCCTTTGCATTGTATAGTTCTCCTTTTATAAGCCTATATTTCTCATGTCAGGGAGAGTTCCAACTGAAAAAGATATTTAATGGATGTCCTCTGAAAATCCATTCAGCAACTACCTGGAGACATCCCACAACGAAAGGTATGTAGCTTGTTCTCTTCTCTCTATAACACTTTTTATGCTTCCTCCACCTTCTATAAGTCTTTTTGTGTACACTATAGATATGCATGTCATCCTGGGGGCTGAGCAGGGGATCTATACGCTAAACCTCTCAGAGTCACAGGCCTCCCTTGACTTGGTAAGTGAGAATTCAGCTATTTTTTACTCTGTACAATTTTTTGTTTGATTTTATTTTCCCTAATGCCTAATTATGTCATGGGACAAAATAAGGACAGAATATTGTGCTTATAGTTTGTCTCCAACCAAACATAATATTTCAGGTAGATCGCTATGCTCAATGGCTTCTTACTCCTTAAAATATAATTATCAAAGACCAAGTTAAATTTTTTTTGTTTTTCTTATATCTTCTCTAGCTGACTTCTGGCTGGACAACTTGGGTCTATTCCATCAACAATGTATTAATGTCCATAACTGGTAAGATGAAGATGTCAACTGACAAAACAGTAAACTTATTGACTAAGGGGTGTAGTATTCAGTGTGTGTTTGTCTGTCCATAGGGAAAGCCTTCCAGCTGTACTCACACAGTCTCCTGGCTCTTCATGAACAGATACGGAAAGAATCCCGTTTGGCTCACATTCCAACACACAGACTGCTGCCCAGGTACAGCCTTGGTAGGAGGGTATGGTGAGCTGCATATATCTAAAAGAACAGTACTGATAAACCGAATGTACTAGGGTTCGTTTTGCGCAGGGCTTGGAGATCATTTTGTGATGTATAAAGGAAAACACATCTTTTGATACTTCCTTTATTAAAGGAACAACAAAAAAGTCCTACAATGTACAGTAGATTCATGTCTATCCAGTAGATCCATGCCTGACAGCCCCCAAAATAAAAACCCAACAACCAAATGTGATGATGCCACTCACCTGTGTCATAATATATAAGGGAAAAAAAGAGATTGATCCGGCATTTCTTTACAGTTGCCCACTCTGTAATCACCAGGCATTGGTGGCAGGCTGAGGCACCCTCCTTTGCCGAATGAGTTTGCGTAATGGCTCGGATTGACAGTGTGGAAAGTATGATTGCCTGGGGAAGATAAGTCTAAATCATACAATCTCATGTCTAATCTCCGATATCCCTCTGAGTTTGACCTCTTTGTTGCAGTTAAGGTCTGAGATTTTAGATGTTTCTCATGGGTACTACTTGACCCCCCCCCCTTTTTTTTTTTCTCCTCATTTTCTTGTTCCCAATATCCTTTCCTATTAATTTTTTGTGATAATTGGTTGCATTACCTACCTAATCTGATGATACTGCCAACATCTCCTGAAACAACTTATGCCCCGTACACACGAGTGCATTTTCTGTCGGAAAAAACATCCAAGTTTTTTTCTGACAGAAAATGCGCTCGTGTGTACGGGGAATAAGTTCCGCTAAAGTTTGGCTTGCATACACACGGTCACACAAAGGTTCTCTGAACTTTCGACCATCAAGAACACGGTGATGTACAACACTACGACGAGCCGAGAAAATTAAGTTCAATGCTTCCGAGCATGCGCCGAATTGTTTCCGTGCACGTGTTGGAATTTTGCATGTCGGAATTTGTACAGACGATCGGAACTTTTTCCGACCCAAAAATAGAGACTCTGCTCTCAATCTTTTGCTGCCTGGAATTCTGCCAGCAAAAGTCCGTTGGAGCATGCACATGGTCGGAATTTCTGACCAAAAGCTCACATCCGACTTTTTCTGGCAGAATTTCTGATCGTGTGTATGGGGCTTTAGAGGTATTCACTGAGTCCTCTGTCTACCATGTACAAGGAGTTTTCTCTTTCAATAATTTTTATTGAATTTAACTCTTCGGTAAATACATCATGTATAATCAGAAAATAGAAATAAAGCAAAAACATAACATAAAAAACAGAGAATTCAAATAAGGCAGGATGCATCAATCAGAAAAAGACAAGTTATACAAGGTATCTTATACAGATATATTTGGGGCTATTATATGTCATGAAAGACTTGGAGTGTAAAGATCCACTTCATTTAAAATTTATAATAATGATATATATAAAAAAAAGGGACACAAAAAAAAAAAAAAAAAATATATATAAATATATATATATATATATACATATATATATAAATACATACATACACATAGGTAAAAGGGAAATAGGGAAAGAAAAAAAAAGGGATTTGATTAAGGTTTAAATGGGAGGTGTAGAAGATTTAAACATAGCGGCAACTTCTAAGGAGACCCCCAAGGTCACCACTCCACCCCAATGGGCTCACACTGTGGAGTGGGATAGCTCGGGGGACTCCCGCCGAAGAACCCCCCATCTACGTCCCTTTAAACCCCCGGACAGCACCCAGAAATTGTGCTCCCCGGAGGGAAGCGGACTGCCAAACTTCAAAATTCCCAATTCAATTCCAAATGAACTCTTTAGAACTAGTAAACTCCAGTTAGAACCACAAAGGTTAACTGAGGAAGAATGTAGTAGAATAAGGCAACATCAAATCCATAACTAAATATGAAAATCCTGCTAAAAGAAAAGCAAAGAGAAGAAAAAAAAAAAAAGTGAAGTAGAAAATGAATTCAGGAGAAAGAGGGAGGGTAAGGAAGGGAGAGATGTACAGGATTCAGGGTCTTGGCTCCATCCATGTGAAATTTAAGACAGAAGGTGTCCTGGAAACAATTGTACTTTGATGTGTTGGGCCCATGGATCCCATGTCAATTCAAATTATTGAATGGTATTCCGTAATTTAGCTACTATTTGTTCTTGAACCATAATCCAGGAGATTTTGTGCCTGGTAGCCACAAGGGAAACCCTAGAAGTTTTCCAAGCTTTTGCTAAGGTGATCTTGGCTCCCAAGCACATAAAAAAGATTAGTTGTTGAGTATGTTTAGGGGTATTGTGTAGCCTGCGGTTCAGAAGGATATATGAAGGATCTTGTGGGATTGGGGCTTTCGAGACCTTCCTCACTAGATGTATAAAGTTATTCCAAAAATTTCGTATGCGGGGACATGTCCACCATATATGTAACATTGTACCTAAAAGACCACATCCTCTGAAACAAAGCGGTGAAATCTCTGAATACATCTTTGAAAGTCTCACAGGAACATAATACCATTTCGTTAGAATTTTGACATTAGCTTCGATTAAGGAAATATTCAAAATACCTTTGGAAGAACGTCTAAAAATTCGGAACCACATTTCCGTATCTAGTTGGATGTCCAAGTCTTCCTCCCAAGAACGAGCATATGTCGGTTTGTCACTCCTATCTGCCAGGGACGAGTAGATGAGGGAAATACCTCCTTTGCGGTGACCTTGTTTTAAGCACCATTGCTCGTAAATCGTAGCATTGTAGCTATTTGATTTGTCAAGTTCAAGAGAATGTATAAAACGTTTAATCTGTGAAAGTCTCAATTGTTCTGAATCGGGCATCTCTAGTTTGGAGTAGCAGTGTCCCATTGAAATGGGTCCATTTGGTGTAATGAAATGTCCAATTCTGAAAAGGCCCTTGTTCAACCACCATTGAAAATCTTGGGTATTCAGGCCAGGAGGGAAATCAGGGTTATGGAATAAATGTACGAGAGGTTTCAGTGGGGAAATTAGGTGTTCGTTTTTATATAGTCTGTCACATAGTGCTAGGGATTGAGAAAGTGTGGGGGACAATATGGCAGGTCTTTGTTTTGTTGGTCTCCATAATAGGTGATCTAATGTGTAGTCAGGTACTGCCTGGTTCTCAATAGAAACCCAGTCTGGGCTATTAGTTTTAGTATATATTGCTGAAAATTGTGCTAGTTGTGCTGCTTGATAATATAAAAAGAGGTTAGGAAGTCCTAAACCACCTTGGGTTGTCCGGCGGAACAGGATGTCACGCGTCAGTCTATGACCCTGTTTTCCCCAGACAAATCCAACCACTTTTGATTGGAAATTGTTGAGGGTCAACTTTTTAATAGGTATGGGAAGGGCTCTAAATAAGTACAAAATTCGAGGAAATAAGTTCATCTTGACTGCATTGAGCCTGCCCAGCCAAGACAATCCTTCTTTAGACCATTTAGTTAAATCTGCTTCTAAAGATCTGAAGGCGGGTGGGTAATTAGCATTGTATAAATTACTGACACATTTGGTGAGAGAAATACCCAAATAGGGAATCCTATCTGTAGCCCAGGAGAAGGGAAAGAAGGGCGCAAGTCGGGAGATGGTTAATGAGGGAACTGAAATATTAAGAGCAACTGACTTGGAAGTGTTAACTTGGAGACCTGAGATAGTTCCAAAGTCCCGGAGGAGATGAAGTAAGTTGGGGGTGGAGATTAGGGGTGAGGTCAGAAATATAAGCATATCATCGGCAAAGAGAGCACATTTATGCTCTTCTAAACCACAGCGAACACCTTTAATATTTGTATCTGCTCTAATGGCGATGGCTAGAGTTTCTATAACTATAATAAAGATTAACGGTGACAAGGGACAACCCTGTCTAGTACCTCTACAGATATCTAATGGTTGAGAAAGGTGGCCTAATAGACGTACTTGAGAAGAGGGGGTTGAATATAGGGATTTTAGAATGTTCATAAAATTTGCCCCAAAACCCCATTTGGTGAGAATTTCAAAAAGATATGGCCATGAAACAGAATCAAATGCCTTCTGTAAGTCCAAAGACAGCAGAAGGCCTTCTTGTGTCGGGCCCCCGTCCCATTGCGAATTCAATAGTGATATTAAGTCAATTGCCCTTCTCACCTGATCCGTTCCCTGTCTCCCCGGGATGAAGCCCACCTGATCCTTATGAATATAGTTAGATATAAAACTGGACATTCTGTTAGCTAATATCTTAGTCATAATTTTAAGATCATTATTGATCAGCGAGATGGGTCTGTAATTTCCCACTTCACTAGTATCTTTACCAGGTTTCGGTATAACAGAGATAAATGCGGTATTAGAATCATTCGGGAGGGGGGCTCCATCCCGGAGAGAATTAAAGAACCGGGCCATGTAGGGAGCTAATTTTGATCCAAAAGTTTTGTAATATCTGACGGAGAAACCGTCGGGGCCCGGTGCTGATTCAGATTTAAGGGTTTTAATGACGTCAAGTATTTCGGCAGGGGTAAAGGATTCATCCATTAGTTCTTTATGAGATTGATGTATGTAAGGTAGATCGAGGTGATCGAGGAACTGATTCCTAGCTTTGGAATGTGTATGAGTTGTCTTAGTGTAGAGGTTTTTATAATAATCATGAAATGATTTCAAAATTTCTACCGGATTTTGAGTGAGGGTACCCGAAGATTGTCTAATTTTAGGGAAGACTGAGGTCCGAGTTCGAGGACACAATTTACTCGTGAGTTTGGCACCTATTTTATCCTTTTGGTAATAGAAGCGAGCTCCTGTCCATCGCAGATGTTTTTCTGCTGAGGTAGTGAGTAAAAGATTAAGTGCGATGCGTGCCCTATCAAGTTCAGCCAGGCTCTCTGGGGTAGGATGTCGTTTGTGACTTTTGCTAAGTGTTTGGAATTCCTCTTTGAGTCTTATAAGCTCTGCAGAGTGTTCCTTTTTGAGGCGGGCTGAGAGTTGAATTATTTTACCCCGCATAACCGCCTTGTGTGCCGCCCACAGGGAGCCTGGCGAAATTGAGTCTGAATTGTTATCTGTAAAGTAGTCCGAAAGGGCTGAGTTTAATACCTCACAGTGAGCTTGATTGTTTAGTAGAGACTCATTAAGCCGCCACTGGAATGGTCGTTTATCTCCTCCTCCCCCACGAATAATTAAAGAAACGGTGGAATGGTCAGAGAGAGAGGAATCATACATTTTGGAGGATTCGACCAAATAGATGAAATGTGGAGGAATAAAGATATGGTCTATTCTGGTTAATGTATTATGAGGGATAGAAAAGTGAGTATAGTCTTTGGATCGGGGATTCATTTCTCTCCAAATGTCTATTAGGCCTGCTGATTGTATGGAATGTGCAACCCTAAGACTGCTTTTAGGAGGTCTTTTGGGCATTGGCTTTGTAGGATTAGATCTGTCTGAGGAAAGGTCAAATGGAATGTTCGAATCTCCCGCCAGTATAATAAATCCCTTCAGATGGGATTTCAGCATCAAGAGAGTCTTTTCAAAAAAATGGTCCTGGCGGGAGTTTGGAGCATAGTAGGAAACAAACGTGTAAGTCACTGTATTAATTGTCCCAGAGACCAGGATGTATCGGCCTTCTGGGTCTCTAATCGTTTTGGAATGATGAAAATGAACTTTGTTGGCAAAGCAAATCGCAACTCCTCTTGTTTTATTGGGAGCATTAGCTAAATAAAATTGAGAAAAGTTTTTGTGTAGGAAAATGGGGTTATAAGAAATGGGGAAGTGCGTCTCCTGCATCAAGATAACATCAGCTTTGAGGGCATGAAATTGTTGCATAATTTTACGCCTTTTCACTGGGGAATTAAGGCCTTGAACATTATTGGACATTATACGGAGATTAGATTGTACCTGTGAAGTAGAGATCAAAGGAAGAGCATGGAAGAGTTTATGCTATGTGCGAAAGGAGTACCTGTCTTTGAGGTGATCCCTGGCAGATAGGAGATGACACCCGTTCCTCTGAAGAAATGCTTGTGGAAAAAAAACGAGGAGAATCCAACCAGGCCCTGATCCTGTACAAGGGAGATAGGAAGGAGGATGTGGGTAGAATGGGAAGGGTAAGAAAGAGAGGATGAAAAGGGGGGAAGAAGAAGGTAAAGAGAGAATAGAGCTAGAAAAAGAGAAAAAAATAAAAGAACATCAGAATATGCATTATATAAAATAGCAATTCAAGACAGAAAAAAAAATTAGTAATGTATACAATAAATAAAATAGGAAGGGAAAAAATCCCAGAGCGGCCCTAAAGGGACGCTACAGTCAAACCCCGGTAGGAGATTTAGTTCTCCTATCGAAGTAAAGAGGGGGGCGCATTGTACCCACCCTGGACAACCCCGCCGCCGAGGTTGATTATCTCAAAGGTACTGAAACCAGAAAAAAATAAAAATAAATCTGAGCCCCTACTAAAATAAGCATAGGGGATATATAAATAATGAGCAGCTGCCCTCCTCTTCCTTTATAAAGTGGGTGACCATGAATTAATGGCAGAAAGAGCCATTATAAGAAAAAACAAAAAACAAAAAAAACATCAAATATAAAGCCAAAAGGTCAATTGGAGCGAGAAATAAATAATATAATTATAGAGGAAGAGGAGGGTAATACAGGCACCACAGTAAAATTATATGTCAAAAAAAAAGAAAAGATATTTTTAAATTTTCCACATTGGAAGCAAAAAAAATGAATAAAAAATAAAAATAATTTCTTCTTGAGGAAAAAAAAAAAAACCTGGAGATTTTCCAAGGAAAAACAGGACCTATTATCAACCCGGCCCGGGTAAAGGTTCGGCCCTGAGGACAAACCGTAAGGAAGTCAATTTTTCAAACAAAAAATTTGACAGTTCAGGTGTATATTCAGGTTGGTGGAGATTCCCTCGACCTCTTGGGCATCTGTTTCTGCCATATTTGCGTCAAGGGGCTTGTCGGTGAGGGGCGTTTGGATGAAGAGGATCCTTTCAGTGTAGGAGTCTGTGGAAGTTCCTGATTAATCAATCCCAACTGAAGCAGAAGTCGTTCTCCATCTTGGAACGTCGAGAAGTGGTATGATTTATTGTGATATGAAAAATTCAGGCGTAAAGGAAAGGCCCACCTGTAAGGGATTTCTTTGCTCGTCAGAACTTGAAGTAGTGGTTTAAGAGCTCGTCGTTTTTGGACTGTGTATGGTGATAGATCGGAAAAAATTTGTATGGAATGATCCTGAAATGACAGAGAATCTGAGGTTCTGGAAACTTTCATTATCTCTTCTTTCACTGAATAGTAGTGAGGTTTCACTATAATGTCTCTAGGAAGACCATCTGTGCGAAGAGGTTGCAGAGCCCTATGAGCCCTGTCTAATTCTAGACGATCCTGTGAAATTGTGGGAATTAAACTTTTGATGAGGTCTTGGATAGCGTGATGAATGTCCTTGATAGATTCAGGAATGCCTCTAACACGGAAATTATATCTCCTCAACCTATTTTCGAGGTCGTCAATTTTGGCTGTGGCTGTTTCTAAATGATCCTGGAGTTCTTGAATCCTGGCTGTGTTTTGGTTAATGCGTAGGCATGACTGATCTGATTGTTGCTCTATTGCATCAATCCTGGTTCCTAATTGTTGCAAATCAGCATGGATGGAAGCTGTGATCTGTGTGGCAGTCTGAGATAAACCTCTGGACAACATTTGGGAGAATGCGTTCATCATGGAGGCAAAGTCTGTGGGAGGTGAGGGCGCATCTCTAGGAACTATGTCCCATGGGGCAAAGCTGATAGGTAATATATGCTGTATGGATGGGTTACTTTCCCCCCTAATATGACTCAGAAGGGGGTCCGTGGATGCTGGGGATGGGGTCCCGGGTTGAATTTCACTCACTGTGCCGTTTGAAGTTGAAGTTGAAGAGAGGTGCTTAACTGTGTAGTCTTGGTCCGCTATGGATTCCTCATTGCAGGATGTGTTTTGTGAGGTAACGGCGGCCATCTTGGATCGGCCTGACCTCTCTAACGCTGTGGAAAGCGCGGGTTTGGGGTTCCGTCGGGACTTAGAACCGGGCATTCGTGTGAAGCCTGCGTTTTCCCCAATCCGATGTGACCGTTTACCGGTAAAAACGAGGGCTCAGAAAGTCGTGGCGACGAACGTTAGTCCAGGGTGGCGCGGAGCTCCCGGTCTATGCGGCCATCTTGGACGCTTCCGCGCATGCGCCGCCACAAGGAGTTTTCTAATGGTTACTTTCCTTTACTCTGGTTGATATTACACATTTTACAGATTGATGCAATGGTTTAGACAGGTATTTTAGATGGAGATTATTTCTACCTATGGTTATGTTTGTACTGAGTGTTGTACCTATTTAAGCAACACACAATAAGTACAGAAACCATGGGACAAATACATCCAAAAATAATAGCATATTCATAAAGAGACTCAGCATGCAGATCACATGCAGATCACATGCCAGCCTAAACACCAGTAATGAAAATGTATAAGAAAATGTCCCGAAAAAACAGCCACTAGGCAGTCTCTGTATCCCACATGGAATTTTACATGGCACTATGGTTCCTATTTGATTTGATATATAATCAGAATTGGAGACATTTATGTTTGTGTTTTTCAAAGAATGTGGATCTGGGGAAGGGGGGATTATTATGGTGCCTAATAGTAATAAGGTATAACATAAATTACCAAAATTAAAGACAATAGAATGTAATACATTACATAATTTTTTTTTTAACATTAAAGCTTTATTGGAAAAACAATTATTCATAAAAATATGTATTATCAAAAGTAATACATGGCACACCACAATACAAAAGATAAAATAGTCGTCTACTCAGTTTTGATCGCTGGTCAAGAGAGTCCCAACATGTTTCGCCATTGCCATGGCTTCTTCAGGGGAACCATTTTTTTGACCCAAAGGAAGACTAACAACAACCCTGGCTCATCCACAGGCCCACAATCGATGAGGCTAAACCAAGAGGGGGAGAGAGGAGTGGAACATCCAGCCCTAAGTATCACCAATGGTGACCTATACGAGGTTAATGTAGAAAACTACTTATCGGGAAAGCCAAAGTTTAGAAAAGTTTGGGGTAAAGAGGACACACAGTCGAGCAACCTTAACCCTAATTAGAGATAGTTGAATGTGTTCATCAATTGGGGGCAGTAGTTGGTATCCAACAAAAAAGCCTAGCCTGCTGGCTCTTTGGGGACGCCGTCTTGCACTGCACACGAAAATAAGGGGCCTTATTACTAAGCAGCTTGCTTATTGTATAGCCTTGTTCAGGCTAGGCTTTTTTGCTGGATACCAACTACTGCCCCCGATTGGTGAACACATTCAACTATCTCTAATTAGGGTTCAGGTTGCTCGACTGTGTGTCCTCTTTACCCCAAACTTTTCTAAACTTTGGCGTCCCCGATATGTAGTTTTCTACACTAACCTCGTATAGGTCACCATTGGTGATACTTAGGGCTGGATGTTCCACTCCTCTCTCCCCCTCTTGTGCTAGCCTCATCGATTGTGGGCCTGTGGATGAGCCAGGGTTGTTGTTTGTAACTTTGGGTCAAAAAATGGTTCCCCCGAAGAAGCCATGGTAATGGCGAAACATGTTGGGACTCTCTTGACCAGCGATCAAAACTGAGTAGACGACTATTTTATGTTTTGTATTGTGGTGTGCCGTGTATTACTTTTGATAATACATATTTTTATGAATAATTGTTTTTCCAATAAAGCTTTAATGTTAAAAAAAAAAATTTATGTAATGTATTACATTCTATTGTCTTTAATTTTGGTAATTTATGTTATACCTTATTACTATTAGGCACCGTAATAATCCCCCCTTCCCCAGATCCACATTCTTTGACTTGTAATTTGGGATGAGGTGTCCTATCAATTAGATTTTTTCTCGCCAAGCTTCTCCTTTTCCATGTTTGTTTTTGTTTTTTTACCTGGTCTGTACTGTTTGAAAATTCTTCATAAAAAATGATTCAACATAATATATAAGGGAAGGAACAGGGATAGTGGGGTCATCTTTTCCCAAACATGGCCATATTTAGGCAATCTTGTCACCCTCCATCCTTGCCCCTATGCTTACATGGCTGGAGATACCTGGTAGTGTAAGTGAATGGGCCAGGTGACATCAATGGTTGTCAAGGATGCAGCAGGTGCAGGCACTTATTGCTTCTTTAGCAACCACTCACAACAGGAAGCAGTCACATTCATCCAGGCTGAATGTCCTAAATGTTGGGCATTTGGATGTAAGTTTGGACCGAACACTCGGCTGTTCCCTAGAGGAAAAGCTCTTTTCCACATTGTAGAAAGAAGAACATTAAAACCCAATTCCAGACAACTAAAAAATGATCCCTTGCAGTGAGGTTGTGCCTGCACTGCAAGGTTTAGTTGCTCGTTAAGGTTTAGGGGAACAATAAAATAAGATTTACTTACCTGATCCTCCACTCCAGCAGTCTAGGGTAATGATGTCATCAAGTCCTACGCAGGGTCCATAGCTCTGCATTGGACATGTTGATGCTGAGGGACAGTCCACTGTCAGAGCATGGGCGAGTGCTGTCTTTTGGGGAAACAGGGGATTCGGTAAGTAAAGGTGTTTCTCTTCTCCCTTAGACAAAATTAGTAATTTACTCTTGCAGTGTGGGTACAGCTTCACTGCAGGGGATAATTTGACATTTACTTAGAGTTGGGTTTTAACCCGTTCCCGCCGGCCGTACGCATATATGTGCCCATTGACTGGGTGGGCTTTACTGATGAGCAGCTGCATATATGCATCCATGTTTATTGGCTTTTCTGTACAGACTCACTCACTATGAACTCCCAACACAGTAACTAAGATGTCACGGGCAGCTCCCGATACATACAGTGGGTATAGAAAAGAGTCACCACCTTTAAAATTATCACATTTTGTTGCTTTGCAGCCTGATATGAAGAGAGACACAGCTTTTGTTTTATTCAGCTATATTTACTAGTGCAACTTATAACATCCAAGTGAAAGATATAACACCAACAAGTCAGAAAAAATAAAAGAAATTCAAACACAGAATCCCTGAGTTGGAAAAAAATAATCACCCCTCTTATGTCAGCATTTTGTTGAACCACCTTACAGCCTTTAGTGTGTTGGGATATGTCTACTGACTTTGCACATCTAGACTTTGCTCATTCTTCTTTGCAGAACTGTTCACTTTCAGTTAAATTAGATGGTTACCGTTTGTGGACTGCAGTCTTCAAGTCATTCCACAGATTTTCAATGGGGTTTAAAGCAGAACTCCGGGAAAAAACTTTTTTCCATGTCCTTGTTGCTGATCTCCTACCTTCCTAGACTATGCCATCCATCTTCTTCTGAGCTCTGTAGTTCCTCTGTAATAGCCTGCTGATTTTGAAGAAAAAACGTTAATCCCCTGTAATTTCCTGTTTGGAAGACTGGTGGCTGCTATTCCTCCTGTAACCTCAGCCACTGGTCTTGGCACTTCCTGGTTGTAGTCCTATCTACAGCAAGCAGGGACTTCTACTTCCATCCCTGCTTGCTGTAGTGGGCAGAGGGGTCTCGCAGCCCCCGGTCTGTACCACCCATGGAGGTGGTGTCCTCATCCTCCTCCCTCCTCCTCCTTCCTCCTCCTTCCTCCCTCCTTCTCCCCCTTCCCCTCCCTCCTCCTCCTCCTCCTTTCTCCTCTGTCCCCCCCGCCGCTGCCCGCCCATCATCTCTCAGCAGCAGGGATCATTACAAGACACCAGCTAGATGACAGAGCAGGGATCTCGGACTGTGACAGATCTTGAATCTTGTATTTGAAACACGATCGCCGTACAGCCTCGTCTCCTGGACCGGCATTGGAACAGTGTGCTGTCTATCACAATGCGGTCCAGGAGGTGGGGCTGTATGGCGTTCAGTGTTTTTCAAATACAAGATTCAAGATCTGTCACAGCCCGAGATCCCCGGTCTGTCATCCGGCTGGTGTCTTGTAACGATCCCTGCTGCGCACAGGACACAGATAGGCTGTGTTCTGTGGGCACAGATGAGACTGCACTTATGGGCACCGATAGGCACTGAAAAACTGCACTAATAAGCTACACGTGGGTACAGATAGGCTGACCTGGTGGGCACTGATGAGACAGCACTCATGGGCTAGGGTTTCCACCGTTTCTTCAAGTCAAACTCGAACACTTCCGCATTGCACAGCAATTTTTTTTCATAGTATGCATGGATAAACTATGCATAGATGTTGCTATTAAATAACATTTCTAATCATATGAAGTTAATCACAAGAGTTCCCCTTTACATCAGAGGCCACAGAGTTCCCCTTTACATCAGAGGCCACAGAGTTCCCCTTTACATCAGAGGCCACAGAGTTCCCCTTTACATCAGAGGCCACAGAGTTCCCCTTTACATCAGAGGCCACAGAGTTCCCCTTTACATCAGAGGCCACAGAGTTCCCCTTTATATCTGAACTTGCAGAGTTCCCATTCACTGTAAGGGTGGACTCTGAAGACTCTGATGCAAGGGAGAACTCTGGGGACACGGATCTAAGGGATACTCTGATGTAAAGGTGAACACTGTGGCCTCTGGTGTAAAGGGGAGCTCTGATGTAATGAGTGCTGTGAGATCCTTGATTTACCTTAGCATACTCGCTTAGAGGCAGGAGAGAGAATGGGGGAGGGAGGAGACTTCAGTCACAGACAGGGATGGATGGTGAGCTCAATCACTCCTTGGCAGTCTGCACCTCTCATGCAGATGTATCTTAGGCTGCTGGGCTTCATATTTCCCACCCCCTTTTCTGAGGTACAGTGCTGGGGATTGGAGTGTGGCAAACAAAGAGGGGTAGGGGTGGGAGAAAGGGGTGCAGCTTGAGCCCTCTCTCCTCTCCCGTCTGTGTGTTTTGGTCGGCTGTTAGTGCTGACTTTGCGCAGTGTGAAAGAGAGTGTAACAGACACTCTCAGCTTAGACAACTGCAGCCAGCAACCCTGCTTGGAAGCCATAGTCCGGTCTGAATAATGTGTCCGGGTCTCAGACAGTCTGAAACACAGACGCATGATTCCAAAGCCGAACTGTCTGGGTGAATACCGAACAGGTGGCAACCCTATTATGGGCACTGATGGGCACTGATGAGCTGCACTGGTGGGCACAGATGAGACTGCACTGGGCACAGACTGCACTGATGGGCATAGATGAAACTGCACTGATGGGCACTGATAAGGTTGGACTTATGGGCACAGATATGCTGCACTAATAAACTGCAGTGTTGGGCACTGAGGTGGCACTGATGTGGCTGCACGTATGGGCACTGATAAGCTGCACTGAGGTGGCACTGATGGGCACTGATAAGCTGCACTTATGTGCACTGTTAAGCTGGACTGATGGGCACTGATAAACTGCACTGTCGGCCACTGATGAGATTGCACTGAGGCAGCACTTATGGGCACTGATGAGGCTGCATTAATAAACTGCACTAATGGGCAATGATCCTTGTATCTTAGAGCAGACTTCTGGGAAAATCAGTGAGCCAATCGCACAAGCAGGAAATAACATTTCTGGGTGGCATTCCATACACGATCAGGGGTACATAATGCCTCCAGGTTGCCGCATTGCATTTTACAGAAAATTACAGCGCTTCAGGTTGAAAAATAAAGGTATTTTTTAATAACATTCAATTACAATATGACTTGTGTAGCAATTGTATATGCTATACTATTTATTTGCTATTTTTTCCCTACAAAAGTGGAGTTACCCTTTTAGGTATGGTGATTATTTGCTGCTGTGTTACAAGATCATGAATATCTGGCACTGGAAGTATATGTGAGTGAGCTGTCCTGCATTTTGTTGGTGCTCTTGCCCCGCATATTATAAGAAAGTCATACTTATCAGTAAAATGACAGGATGTAGACTACTTCCCAGGAACTGTCACAGTAGAAGGGTATTGTAAGAAGTATAGCAGTATTATTAGATGGTACAACTTGAGACTTCATGCTCTATAAAAAGAAAGTAGAGGGACAATGCAAGTAAACAGGAAATGGGAAGAGGCTGGTCAGTCCTTGATGTTTTCCTTTTTCATTTCGCCAGAAAGAAATCTGCATCCACCAAGATTCCAGACACTAAAGGGTGCAAGAGATGTTGTGTTGGTAAGATTTCCCCTAGTTCCTTCTTCGATAATGTTTTAAGGTATCCACAGACATTAGAAACATAAAAAAGTGATGGCAGAAAAAGACAGAGAAGTCCATCAAGTCTGCCCATTTATTTCATTTTTTTGTTTCTTATTTGTTTCTTTTTTCCTTAACTTTTTTGTGTATAGATCTATGTTTTTCCCAAACCTGTGCAAGCCATTTACTGTTGACTGTCTCACTTCCTCTGCTGGAAATTTATTCCAAGTATCAACTACCCTTTCAGTAAAATAATACTAATAATAAAAATAATAAAACTAAATATGAGTTTTGAACTTTCCTCCAGTTAGTTTGGGTCTTGATTTTGGTTTCATATTGAAAAGACTGCCTTTCTGAACCTTATTCACCCCTTTGATGTATTTAAAGTTTTCAATCATGTCTCCCTTTCCCTTCTTTCTTTCTTCCTGACTACATATTTTTTATTATTCCAGGTACTTATTTAGCGGCGTAATTTTATGCAGCACTTTACATATATATAATATATATATATATATATATTGTACATTCACATCAGTCCCTGCCCTCAAGGAGCTTACAATCTAAGGTCCCTAACTCACAGTTATACATACACCTACTATGGCCAATTTAGACATAATCAAATTAACCTACCAGCATGTTATTTGGAGTGTCGGAGGAAACCCACGCAGGCACAGGGAGAACATGCAAACATCAGGCAGGTAGTGTCATGGTTGGGATTGGCACCAGAGACCCTTTTGCTGCGAGAACCACTATTCCACTGTGCTGCCTTATATTAAGTTCCTGAAGTCGCTCTCGTTGTGTTTTATCCCCCAAAACTTTCACCATGTTTGTCACCTGTCTCTGGACTCGTTCTATCCCAGAATACAGGACACCGTGTTCTAAATGAGGACTCAGCAAAGATCTATATAGGGGGATCAGGATCTCCTTCTGGTGATCCCTCTAGAGATTCATCCTAGGATTCTATTCACTTTTCCCCCTGCCTGGGAAACCTTTTTCTTCTGTAGTGTTGGCCAACACTGGACCACCAATGTTGTATTCTCTCAAGGGATTCTTTTTCCCTAGTTGCATTATTTTACATATAGAAACATTGAATGCATGTCCACTGCTTTGACCAATCTTCCAGCTATGCCAAATCATGTTCCATGTTACAGACACCTCCATGGTTACCTTTGTATTATCAGAAAAAGACACACCTTACCCAACAAACCTTTAGTTATATCACTTAAATGGAACACGACCTAGTACAGAACCTTGTGGTACACACTAGTGACTGGTCCCCGTTCTGAATGGACCCCATTTACAACCACACTGTGGTATCTATCTTTTAGCCAACTGCATATCCACTTAACCACCCAAGGATTAAGTCCTTGCTTGTACAAATTTTGTATTAGAACATTATGTGGAACTGTATCAAATGCCTTACTGAAATCAAGATCTGGTAATATCAAGAAATGAAGATTAACCTTAGATCAATAACAGAAATGAATAAGGAAAAAAACCTACCCACTACTAGCATCAGGTTATCTTGGCTTCAAGAAAGGAAAATAACAAATCAAACCAAGAAATTAAATGCAACCAGCAGGAGTTTGGTTTACAGATGGAGAGATATAGTCATTGCTGTAGCCATGGCCCTGTAGGGATTGCTGAATGTAGTGGTTCACCTGTCACACAGCCCAGCCCGGCATCCATCTCTCAGTCACTCAGAGACATAGAACAGTACAAAAACTCTTTTTTTTTTTTTTTTCTTTTTTTATTGAGGAGATTGAATTAAGATGAGAATAGGAAATTATGGGATGCCCAGAAAGATTCAATGCAACTTGCTTGGAACTACTATATACACTCCTGTATAGACACTCTAGCCTTCTCTCCAGCAAAACTCTTGCTTAAGACCTCTTTCCTTTACTCCTCCAGCACTTCACTTGCTGCAGACTGTTACTCCTCCAGACTAGCTAGCACCGCATGGTTAGGCCTGACACTAACTCAGCCAGGCCTCAGTGTATTGCCTTTTGCAGGCAGGGGCCCCCGGGCCCCTGTGGTGTAGAAAAAGTTCAGGTGCTAGCTGTCCTCTACTGAGCTACTAATCCCAGACAGCTCTCTTCAGGTCCTGCCAGCCAGCCTGGCTGCAAAGACCTCTCGCCACTGCCCCTCCCACAGTCCACTCTTCTGGTTCTGCACCCATCTCAAACTGCAAACTCCCAGTTCTTTCAGACAGTCCTCCCGACTGTGCTTCACTCACCAGCCCTCCAGGCTGTGACCAGTTGTCATCCCTGGAGTCTATTAGCAGTGCTCTCTCCCGCTGTCCTGTCCTTGCTCTCTCATGTGCCTTTCTTATAGGATCTCATCTCTCCTCCTGGATGCATCTGAACCCCAGCCCAAGGTCACCCCCTTGGGAGATCCCCGTGGGCCCCGATAGCCTCCACACTCTCTCACTCCAGCTCTTACACCCGAAAACTCCTTCCCAGCTGGGCTGACCCTAGGTATTTAAGGAGGCTTGTCCCTTGCTAATCCAAGTTGGGGATTGGTCAACGCTCCTCAAGATACCCCAGGCAGCTCCACCTCTCCTTTCCTCCTAAGACCTTCTAGAAAGAAGAGGGCATGACAGTGATGCTACCTGTGAGCCACCCAGCCCTGCCCTGAGCCACTCCCAGCCCAGAATGAAAACAGGCCTATCCACCAGCTAGGCCTGCCTACATTTTTACTACTCTATCAGAAAAATCCTCACTTTAGCACCTACCAAACTACAGGGTGTTACATTGTCTTTCAGTAAAATTACTTTTTGTTATCAAAACATTTAAATGTTTAAAAAAAATGTTAAATGTTCATAAAAAAACCCCCCATACAAATTGGTCCATAATCTACTTCTGGATCGCTTAGTCTCCTACTGCAAACATTTTAGTTCACTATTTCACTTACCCCTTTTCTTTGTCTTCTTGTTCTTAGCTCATGATGGTGTGCGTGATAGTTGGTTTTTGTGTGTAGCGATGGAAACCAGTGTACTCTTGTTGGAATGGTATCAACCACTTGAAAAGTTTATGTTAATGAAGGTAAGAGCAGCCACCTGGGTTCTTCTGTTTTCTGTATCACCAGGGCAGGTTTAGCTTGTCACCAACTTCAGTGCACCTTCGCTGACCATGATGTTTTTCTGATGTTTTCCCTGCACTTTGTGAATGGTCCCACAGTCTTCTGGGACCTGTGATGTGTCCCAAAAGGCTGCAGGGAGTATGGAAGTGGGCGGGGGGGGTGAACGTCTGCTCAGATCACTGCGATGATCCAGCTCGTAGTGGGGGAGCAGCTACCTGTCAAAATCAGGTACCCGCTCCCCCCCAAGTATGTACCAAATATAAAGGAGGGGGAAGAGCGGACCATCCCCTTTTGGGTGAAGTTCCTCTGAAATTAGCTAATAAATGGTATCACTTAAACTCCAAACATTCTGCATTTGCCTAACATTGAAATAAATATAAATGCAGAAACCACAAACAAAATGCCATCATTAAAATATATAAAAGAAAACAAACAAAAATTAAAAACTAAATAAGTTGGATTCCTGGAACTTCTAGGGGTGAATGTATACAGACTTGCTGCAGATGGCAAACCTCTAGCCATTTCAATGGCACAAGTGTTTTTTGTTTTTGGCTATACAAACACATTAACCACTTCATTCTACCATCTTTCTAGAACTTCAAGACAAACAGAAATGGAAGGCCTAGTGCATTACCAAAGATAATTTAATAATAAAAATGTTTTATATAAAAGTGGGTACTCACAAAATGCAACTGACAAAAGGCCATAAAAACAATGCATGGACATGCACGGGGTACAGCTAACACGTTTTGGGGGTGAACCCCCTTCCTCAGAGCTAGGCTCTTTGGTAATGCACTAGGTGTGCTAGCCTTCCATTTCTGTTTTTCTTGTAGTTCTTTTCGGATTACCCCATCTGAGGAAGGTAGCATCCACCCAGTTTTGGATACCATATATACCTTTCACACCACCGTTTTATTTGACATCTGTTACTTCACACCTTTGAAGAACTATTAGCGCTGCAAGTGACTGTTTTTTGTATCTTTCCAGAACTTCCTTTTACCCTGTTGTACTTTTTTTTCCCTCTTGTTGCAGCATTTTGATTTTCCCCTGCCCTGTCCTCTGAGAATATTTGAAATGCTGGTGGTGCCAGGAGAACAATACCCTCTTGTTTGCATTGGGGTCCGCAAAGGGTCATCCTCTAATGGCAGAATCCAGCTCCAGACCATCAACCTCAGCTCTCTGAGCTCCTGGTTTACAGACAGTGGAGAAGGTATGATATGAGCATATGGGCTTTCTTGATGGTTTATGCATTCATTTTATTTTTATTTTAAACATGTCTTTATTCGGAAAATGCAGCATACAACATAAAGGCGAAATACAATTAATGTATACTGTCATTTCAAACTGTGGCACATATTCTCGGACAACATTACATTTCAGCTTAACCTTACAGCATACTCCGAGAGATATAAACAGTCTCCAATTAAACAGGAAACATATAACAGTAAGCATGACATCAATATTTTTGTAAAATTAAACAAGAAAGTTTAACTGACTATTAGCCTCTCCAAACTAGGGCCCAAATAGGCGATATACGGCTGGTATAATCAAGGAGTATATCTAGTCTGGACTTAGGTAGACGACAGGTAGTTCATATCTCCCTACACTCACCCCTACAGGGTTCACGCTGTCAGAGTAAGGAAACCTGAAGCAGGACCACAAACCTAGAAGAGCCCTGTCGTCCGTACGCGCCTCCTCCGAGTCCACTCAGTAACGTGGTTCATCACCAGCTAATTCCTATGCATAGTTGTATAGTCATAGCGTTCCAAAGCTCTGTGAGAATATAAAGATAGAGGGAAATTGGGGAGGGTATAGGGGTGAGGGTACAGGGGTAAGACATGGCAAGGGATGGTTGCGTTGTCCTAAATGGGCACCCAGTGTACTCGGGGAAAGCGACCACTGTTGGAAGATTGGAACCATTAGTTTAGCAATTATTTTCCCACTTATTTTCAATCATTTTCAAATATTTTCCCAGGTCAGGCTATATCTCGTTTAGCAATGTCTTGCATTCTGTGGACGCACGAAAATGTATCCAACAAGCCCACACTGTAGTAAATTTTGGCGTAGTGTTATAAAGTTGGTGCACAAGTTCTTCCATTTCCATTGTCCGCCCTACCCGACGGATCCAGTCCCCTACCGTGGGGGGCGTAATAGATTTCCAGCGAATGGGCAAACACATTTTCGCTGCATTCACAAGGTGCAAGACAAGAGATTTCCTATATTGCTTCTGTGGTATAGAGGCGTGATGAAGTAAATATTGTGCAGGTGTATATTCCAAGGTGTAGGTAGTTATTTTAGAAATTAGTTGGTGTATGGCTGTCCAATACGGTTGAATAGCGGGGCATTCCCACCAAGCATGTAATAACGTCCCCTCCATTGTCTTACATCTCCAACATGTGGACGATGTGTTAGGGTAAAATTTGTGCAACAAGTCAGGTGTTCTGTACCACCTGGAGTACAGTTTATACCCGTTCTCCTGAACCGACACATTTCGTGAGCCCTTGTGAATATGTAGCAAAATGTTTTCCCAGTCTTCTCGTGTGAGCTCTAAGTTCAGCTCCTCTGCCCATCTGGTATTGGCAAGGTCATTTAAACTGTTGACAGCTGGGAAGAGGAGTGCGTAGAGTTCAGAGATTAAATGCCTTTGTGGTTCCTGTCTGTTGCATAGTTCCTCGAAACTAGTAAGTTCTCTATACCATTGTGACTTGAGAGGTGTACTTGACAGAAAGTGCTTTATCTGGAGGTAATTGAAGAAGGGAATGTACCTATCCGGGAATTTTTCGGGGAGGGAATGAAAGGGGATTAAATTTCCCCTATCAAAGAAAGATCTGGCTCTTAAGACATCTTGTTGAGTCTGGTCTATTAGTTGTCGTGGAGAAATGCCTGGAGGAAAGTCTGGGTTATATTCCAGTGGAGAGAGTGGGCCAGGAGAAGAGGAAAGTTAAAATTTTTGACGTATCGCTCTCCATGTGTGTAAAGTCGCCCCTATCAACGGATGAGAGTGAAGCGTATGTGAGATAGAAGGGGGGTCCAACCAAGGAAGGAGTCTGACCGGGATACCGGTGGCTGTCTCTTCTATGTCTACCCAAGCTTTGGCTTACCTGTGAACATGCCAGTCCACTATTCTAGTGAGCTGGCAGGCCCAATTGTACTTTTGTAAGTCGGGGACTCCCAATCCGCCTTGCAATTTGGGCAAAGTAATTTTTCCCCACCTTATGCGAGGATGCTTATTGGCCCATATAAATTGAGAGCTGAGAGCTTTGTATGTGGCGAAAAATGCCTGTGGTAGTTTGATCGGAATGGTTTGCATGAGATACAAGACCCTGGGGAGAACGTTCATCTTCAGGATCGAGGATCTGCCAAACCACGAGATCATGCGTTTATTCCAAGTTTGCAGGTCTTGCCTGATAGTATTCAAAAGGGGTAAAAAGTTTCGAGGGTAGAGATCGGATAGTTTCGTTGGGAGCTGAATTCCCAGATAAGTTAAGGCGTGTCTCTCCCACCCAAACGGGAAGTTTAATTTGCAATGAGTCAGCACGTTTTCAGGAAGAGTAATATTAAGGGCCTTTCGATTTATTGTAATTAATTTGCAAGTTAGCTATTGATTTAAAAAGTGCCAGATCCTGGAGTAGATTTGGTATCGTGATGTTCGGTTCCGTTAGGAACAAAAGCACATCATCAGCGTATGCTGCCACTTTGTACTCTTTGTCGTTTATCCGAATCCCCTTAATGTCACCGTTCAGTCGGAGCTTACGTAACATTGGTTCTAATGTAAGGATGAAGATGAGGGGAGACAAGGGGCAGCCCTGTCTGGTCCCGTTGGACAGGGAGAAGGCATCCGACAGGTGACCGTTCGCTCTAATTCTGGCCGTGGGAGAAGAGTATAGGGCAGTGATGAATTGCATTGTGCGTTCTCTAAAACCCATTTTGCAGAGCGTCGCCATCATGTAATCCCACGCCACCCTGTCAAATGCCTTCTCCGCGTCCAACGAGAGGAGAAAGCCTGGTTTACGGGATGTGGACAACCACTGATGTATGCTTATTGCCTTCAAGGTGTTATCCCGGGCCTCCCGTCCCGGGACAAAGCCTACCTGGTCTAAGGATATCAATGAAGGGAGTAAGGGGAGTATGCGATTAGCCAGAATTTTGGCGTAGATCTTCATGTCAACGTTTATAAGTGAGATGGGTCTGTAGTTGGTCACCAAGGATTCTTCCTTCCCTGGTTTGGGGATCACTGTGATGTGAGCCTCAAAAAGGTCCGTGTGCGTTATAGGGGAATTTGGGAGATTATTAAATGTGTCTAAGAGGTGAGTGAGTAAGGTGTCAGAGAATGTCTTATAATACAGGGTTGAGAGGCCATCAGGGCCTGGGCTCTTACCCGGTTTTAGTTGTTTCAGAGCCGCCTGTAGTTCTTCCCCAGAGATCGGTCTGTCTATGTCAGCTGCCGCTTCAGCAGAGATAGGTCCAGGGCAGTAATCTGTCAGGAAGTCCGCAATCAACCGGCTTCTATCAGGTTGGGATCCTGCTTGGTGGGCGGGTGGGAGATTATATAACTTTGAGTAATATTGTTTAAACTGATCAACAATACCCGAAGGGGTTTTTATTTTGTTACCTGAGGGGTCAGTGATATAATGTATCGTCGTCCTTGCTTTCTTTTTCTGAATCGCTCTAGCCAATAATTTCCCCGCCTTATTGCCAAATTCATAATAATTCCTTTGCATAAGTACATACTTACGTCTGATCGGTTTACCCAGTTCCTCCAGGAGGTCTTCTCTAGCTTGCAAGAGTTCGGCTAGCGTACTCTCAGCCAATGTCTGCTTATGTTTTTGTTCTAAAAAATGAATATGTTTGGACAACTCATCTATACCTTTAAGCCTAGCCTTCCTTTTCTGCGCCGCCATGGAAATGAGTTCCCCCCAATCACGCATTTGTGCGCCGCCCATCTAGTGGAAGGGTGTATTTCCGCCGCCGCGTTATCTTTGAAATATTGCAAAAGGCACGTTCTAAGTCTGTGAACAATGTCCAAATCGCTCAGTAGGGAGTCGTCCAAGCGTCAGGTATAAGGCTTCGTAGGCCGGGTGGGAAAGGAGATGGTGGCCGTTATTGGGTGGTGATCTGATATCAGCATCGGGCCAATGTCAGCTGCTACCAATGACTCTAGATTTGCTTGTGACAGGAAGAAGTAGTCAATCCTTGTATATTTGTTGTGTGGGGGTGAATAATAAGTAAAGTCCTTCACTGTCGGATGAGGCGTCTGCCAGGTATCATGAAGGGTCAGTGTGGAAAGTTGCATCTTGATGGCACGTAGTGCCCTGTATGATATTGAGGAGTAGGGATGAGCCGAACACCCCCCGGTTCGGTTCGCACCAGAACTTGCGAACGACCCCCGCGTTCGGTACGAACGTTAGAACCCCATTGAAGTCTATGGGACTCGAACGTTCGAATTGGAAAGTGCTAATTTTAACGGCTAATATGCAAGATAGTGTCCTAAAAAGGGTTTGGGGACCTGCCTCCTGCCTCAGGGGACATGGGTCACTGCAAAAAAAAGTTTTAAAAACTGCAGTTTTGGCGGGAACACTGATTTTAATGATGATTAAAGTGAAAAAAAAAAGTGAAATATTCCTTTAAATATGGTGCCTGGGGGGTGTCTGTAGTATGCCTGTGAAGTGCCACGTGTTTCCCGTGTTTAGAACAGTCCCTGCACAAAATGACATTAAACGGAAATAACACCATTTAAAACTGCTTGCGGTTTTAATGTTATATCTGGTTCCTGCAATATGGTTGAAAATCATTGAGAAACATGGCATGGGTAGCCCTCCCTGCCCATTACCAGCCTATTTGGGTCTTGTACGCATATTAAGGGGAACCCCGTACCCATATTAAAAAAAGGAAATGCGTGTGGCCCCCAGGCCCTATATACTCAGAACAGCAGTATACAGGCGGTGCAAACAAGACAGGGACTGTGTAGGTTTGTTGTGTTGAGTTGAATCTGTTTGTCATTTTCAACCGGTACATTTTTAAAGTGTAGCTCCAGTCAAAAAAACTATCTTTAAGCTTTTTGGAAAACATAGGGAAGGGTTATCAGCCCTGTATAATTTGTTTTGTCATCCATCTTTTTTCATCTCACTTGCTGCTGTCTCCTTGCGTTTGCAAGTAGGAGATGTTTGTAAGTTGGATGTTTGAAAGTAGGGGCCTGCCCTATATTATAGCGGTATGTACTGGGTACAGAGCACGCAGACAGCACGCACTATCTCCTAACACTACTGACTGCAAGCTCTATTATTAACCACTTGTTAGCCCAATGTTTGCATAAAGTGAAAGATGAAGTTATGCTGAGTAAATAGATATCAAACATGTCACTCTTCAAAATTGCACATGCCCGTGGAATGGCGCCAAACGTCGCTACTTAAAAAATCCCCATAGGCTACGCTTTAATTTTTTTTTTACTGGTTACATGTTTTGAGTTGCAGAGGAGGTCTAGGACTAGAATTATTGCTCTCGCTCTAACATTCTCGGCGATACCTCACATGTGTGGCACATGCGAGCACATGGGGACATGGGCGCTTTAATTTTTATTTTATTTTTTTATTGTTCATTTTACTTTATTTATTTTAGTTTGACATTTTTTTCCCCAAAAATATATTTTTGATCACTTTTATTCCTATTACAAGAAATGTAAACATCCCTTGTAATAGGAATATGGGTTGACAGGTCCTCTTTACAGTGAAATCTGGGGGGTCAATATGACCCCACATCTCACCTCTAGGCTGGGAAGCCTGAAATAAAAAATAAAAAAAAAGATTCTGGCTTTGATCGTACTGGCGAGTTGGTAGAAGCACCGGAGGGCGGTGAGGGGTGGGGGGCGTCTATGGCTGGGTATTTCAGGGTATCACCGAGTATGGCTGGGTATCTCTGAGTATGGCTGGGTATGGCAATTTATGGCAGGGTATTACAGAGTATTGGCGGGGTACTACAGAGTAATAGCAGGGTACTGCAGAGTATTGGGGGGTACTACAGAGTAATGGCAGGGTACTGCAGAGTATTGGGGGTACTGCAGAGTAATGGGGGGTACTGCAGAGTAATGGCAGGGTACTGCAGAGTAATGGCAGGGTACTGCACTGCAGAGTAATGGCGGGGTACTGCAGAGTAATAGCGGGGTACTGCAGAGTAATGGCGGGGTACTGCAGAGTAATGGCGGGGTACTGCAGAGTAATGGCAGGGTACTGCACTGCAGAGTAATGGCGGGGTACTGCAGAGTAATAGCGGGGTACTGCAGAGTAATGGCGGGGTACTGCAGAGTAATGGCGGGGTACTGCAGAGTAATGGCAGGGTACTGCAGAGTATGCACTGGTATTGCAGAGTATTGGCAGGGAATTGAGGGGTTAAATTCGGTGAGCAGCGATGTGGGCACTGCAGATGCAGCCCACATCGCTGCTGACACCGATCTCTTTCCCCTCCGCTGTACCGATCGGTACAGAGAGGGGAGGGAGGAACCGGCGTCATAACATGACGCCGGTTTGTTTCCAAGTGATCACTTCCGTCATTTGACCGAGCAATCACGTGGTAAACGGCCGCTATGAGCGGCCGTTTACCGTGATCCGTGATGCGCCGGGTCCTGTGGACCCGGCGGTCACGGATGCTCTCGAGTGCGCACACCTCGGGGCACGCGAGAGCAGAATTCTGGGAGGCCGTTAATTAACGGCCTCTCAGAGTTAAACAACCGCCCTGAAGCCGTTAATCGGCAATGGGCAGTTGTTAAGTGGTTAAAGCTAGATCACTAGCTATATAGGTGAGGTGAATATAGTGGTGTATACTGCAGTCAGGGCACAGACAACAACCACTACACAGCAGCAAGATAGGAAATCAGCCAAAAACGATTGGTGTGTACTGTGTTGAAGGTACACAGAACACCCACTGCTTCAGATGCTAAGTAACACACTACACGAAGCCGCCTCAAAGGCGGCCTTGTATAGTGTGGGGCGTGCACTACACAGCCTGAGCTATGATTGGCCACAGGCAGGATGCCTGTGGCCAATCATGGCTCTCCTCGCTGCCGGCGCTGCGATTGGCCAAGCATGCGGGGTCACAGTGCATGCTTGGCCAATCATCGGGCAGCAATGCACTGCGCCAACGCAGTGCATTATGGTCCGCGCGCGCGTCACTCGAATTTTGACGCGAACGGCCAAAACTTTCGGAATTCGCCGAACGCACGAACAGCCAATGTTCGAGTCGAACGTACGTTCGACTCGAACATGAAGCTCATCCCTATTGAGGAGGAACCTGAAGAGGAAACTAGTGTGGGGGACAGGGCAAGGTTGAAATCCCCCCCAACCACCAACATGCCTTTAAAAAAGGAGGTAAGTATTCGCATAGTGTTTCTGAAGAAGGGCACTTGATTTTTGTTTGGGGCATATAGATTTGCTAACGTGAGATCTCGGCCAAATAGCTTCCCCTTCAGAAAAATGTAACGGGACTCTATGTCAATGAGCGTGTCCTCTACTTGGATGGGACAGTTTTTGGAGATGAGGATCGAAACTCCCTTGGTCTTCTAGGATGGGTTGGTGGCATGAAACTCTGTAGGATACTGGGGGGAGCGAAATGTGGGGGTTTTGTCCGTTTTAAAGTGTGTCTCTTGAAGAAAGACCACATCCGCTTTAGCCTTTCTTAGGAGGAGCAACAGTTGCAACCTTTTTTCTGGTGTATTAAGCCCTTTAGTGTTGAGTGAGTACAGCCTGACCTGTGGTGAAGCGGTAGTATTGTGAGCGGGATGCATCACGTGTGACTGGTGCCTAGGTACGCAAGGTTAGAGCGTTAAATTCAAGGGGGAAGGGGAAGGAGAGGGAGGGGTTGTGAGGGGATAGGAAGGAGTGGGTAGGATGGGTGTCAAATAGACTACCCAACGGCAACCGTAGGGATAGAAGACCTGCTCCTTCCCAGGAGTACCGGTGCCACTAAAGTTACGGTGCCGAGACCGCAGGAGCCCTGCTATCGAAAGGGCCCCTCAGTCTAAGTCACCGTGATGGGGTTGAACCAGAATCCTCGGAAGAGTCTGGAAACAGTTATCTGGGTAGGACGCCGACGTCCAGCCCCTTAGAAGGCTTATAAATCTAGGATATAAAACGGAGGCATGACACCTGCAAAATAAGCATCAGGTAACCACACGGATGCAATGTGAGATGTACCTTCTTGCCTCACAATAACATAACATTAGAAACTCAAAACTATAAACCATAAATCCCTACTAGATACCTTTTAACAGTGGCTGCTGCCATATGTTGCCCGAGCTACATGAAATAAAGGAGCTAGATGAGGGAAAGAGACCACGATCGACTGTAAACAGGTGGTGACAATGGTTAAGATTGGGTAACCATTAGACAGTGGGCATAACAGGCTATCGGTTCGGATAAGCATCTTACAAAGAAATATTAAACTGAAACTAAAGAATAACTAAAATTGCCTCCCATGGAGTGCATCTCCCCACAACTGCAGGTATCATATACATGTGTACTCCCCCTTGGGCCCCCCTCCGTACACGGAGTTTGCCCAAAGACGAGGGCTCAGGTTTCAATGCAGGAATTTCTCATGAATGCTTGACTCATGCAGCCCCATTTGCATGAATCCTACCTGCTCCATTGTGAAACGCTGATCCGAAACCGCGTCCCCCACTCCCCCTGAAGTACTGTCGAGGCGAACAAACCAAAACTCCGGTGCGACAATAGGTCGACCGCACAAGTAGAAATACCCACATTCATGAGCGCAGGGCAGCCTACTACGTTTCTTGCGACATCCCAGGGGCCCAAGGGCTGTTCTAAGCGTGCTAGGGTATCATGAATGAAAAATCTGAAGAACACAATCTTTGCAAACTAATGTCCCTTCTATTTCTATGGCTAACATCCCTAGCCGGAGAGGGCATGCCAGGAGAGTAGACTTATCGGGTGTTGTCAGCAACCGAGCATGTACGCGGAAAGGATATGAAGGGGGAGGAAGGGGATTAAGGATCCCTGTTACATGAAACTTTCCATCCCTCCTCTCGTGTAAGTCTAATGAGGTAAACAAAAGTGTCATCACCGAGGATCATTAGTCTAATTTTGGAGCCTAATACCTTGCCTTAAAAGCACTCCGGCATGTCCCCTCCTGCTTCCATTCACACTTCCCCTACCCCTGAAAGCTTTATAGTTCTACAGGGACGTGCAAGATAATACCAATAGCGATACAGTACATGGGTAAACTTGTATTAATGTCTTCGACTTCTGTCACAGCCTTGGTACCTTAATGTTTGTATAAAGCTGTGTGAGCTCAGCTTAGACATGCTGCAAACAAGGCCAAATATGTCCGTTCCCCTTAAAAATTGTAGGGGCTCAGAGATCAACGAGTGCATATTCGCAAAAGGTATGAACAACAAACAAAAAGAGAAAAAAGAAACTGATGAGAAGGTTTGCAGATCCAAAGGAAAAAGGTGGAAGAATGAATTCACTTATCTGTGTGTTTCTTTCACAGTTCCGGTGAATGTCTGCGGTATTCCTCCCGATCCCGCCGTGCCCTGCGGGAACGTGGCGAAGCAGAGGGGCTATGCCCGTTGCGAGAATCTCGCCTTTGTAGGGTGGTTTCTGTTCCGTGAAACTGACCGGTGCCTGCGGTACCTGCTGGGTTGGGCATCCATCTGCTCCTCTCGGCCTCTCTCTCTGCTGGGTGGAGGTCTGGGACGAAATGCTGCATACCAGCTGGGCACATCTACCTGCGGAATGTCTAAAGTGGCACAGAAAAACGGTAATTCCTCAGGGACACGCAGTACCGCCGTGCGGCCTTGATACGAGGCCGCTAAACCAAAAGGGAACTTCCACTTGTACTGTAAACCTTTGGCCCGCAGAGCATCAAGTAATGGCCTCAGATCCCTGCGGTGTTGAAGCGTGATTCCAGATAAATCTTGGTAGATGTGGATGGTAGCAGACTACATCTCGTGGGGGGTCTGTTTCACGACCCTTGGGCCGCAACGCCCTGTGTATTCTCTCAATAGCCACCGGTGTCTGCGCTGGTCTGTCAAGGAGATCATTAAACAGGCCCACAACCGTTGCCTCAAGTTGGTCCGAATCCACTGATTCTGGTAGGCCTCTCACCCGTATGTTGTGTCTCCTCCCTCTGTTATCTAAATCCTCCTGATGGCGTTGGAGGTCTCTCAATTGAAGGGTGTGGGCATCAAGTGTATGGGTGACCTTTCGGAGGACATTGTCATGCTGCAGCGTTTTCTGCTCTACATCTTGCACCCGGTCCGCAATGGCGCGTATGTCTAGCCTCAGGTCCGCTATGGCCGCAGAGAGAGTCTCTTTTATGTCCGCCGCCACTGCCCTCAAATCTAGCAGGCTCGGGTGTTGTTCTGCGCTCAGGAGGGATCCCTGATCAGATATCCCCCCGCTATGTGGAGCCCTCGGCGGTGAGGAGAGCGGGGCCTGTGTGAGCGTGACGCGGGAAGCCGCCATGTTGTCCCGCTGAGAGCGGAACATGTCGGGCAAGGTCTGGCTGAGGGTACCTCGTTGCCGCCTCGGTGAGCGGGAGCGGGATGTCGATGAGGTCCGGGATGCTGTGCCCATCGTCTCCGGTGCTGTGTAGCAGTGTCACGCGTCCGTGTAGGCAAACGGGCTGGATCGCGGCAGGAGCTCAGCTCTTAGGCAGCCATTCTCTCCCGAGGTCAGGCCACGCCCCCCTGGTTTATGCATTCAAGACCTAGCAAAAACTTTAAGAGCAATTCCATGGCCCTTAATTATACAAGGTCTGAAGGAAGAACTGTCTGGGCCATCTAGAGCTAGTTGGTGAATGTGAGGCAATACATAGAAATACAATACACGAGGAAAGATTAAAGGAACTGAATTTATTCTCTTGAGAAGAGGAGATTGGGGGGGGGGGGGGGGAATCAATACATGTAAAAATACAACTTATCAAATACAAAGAACAAAACATTCCTTACACTGTGCTCAGCAATTCTAATAATTAATTTCAAGGATTACAAGGAATTACAAGGAGGTTCCTACTCCCTCTCAACCAAGAGTAGGGATGAGCCGAACACCCCCCGATTCGGTTCACACCAGAATGGACCGAAAATTTGTGCGTACTTTAGAACCCCGTTGAAGTCTATGGGACTCGAACGTTCAAAATAAAAAGTGCTAATTTTAATGTCTAATATGCAAGATACTGTCCTAAAAAGGGTTTGGGGACCTGGCTCCTGCCCCAGGGGACATGGGTCAATGCCAATTTTTTTTTTTTAAATGGCAGTTTTTTCGGGAGCACTGATTTTAATGATGATTAAAGTGAAAAAAAAGTGAAATATTCCTTTAAATATCGTGCCTGGGGGTGTCTATAGTATGCCTGTGAAGTGGCACGTGTTTCCCGTGTTTAGAACAGTCCCTGCATAAATTGACATTTAACGGAAAAAAAAGTAATTTAAAACTGCTTGCGGTTTTAATGTAATATCTGGTTCTGGCAACATGGATGAAAATCATTGAGAAAAATGGCATGGGTAGCCCCCCCTGCCCATTACCAGCCCTTTTGGGTCTTGTACGGATATTAAGGGGAACCCCGTACCCATATCAAAAAAAGGAAAAGGGTGGGGCCCCCAGGAACTATATACTCAGAACAGCAGTATACAGGCGGTGCAAACAAGACAGGGACTGTGTAGGTTTGTTGTGTTAAGTAGAATCTGTTTGTAATTTTGAACTGGTACATTTTTAAAGTGTAGCTCCAGTCAAAAAATCAGTTTTTAAGATTTTTGGAAAACATAGGGAAGGGTTATCACCCCTGTATAATTTTTTTTGCCATCCGTCTTTTTTCATCTCACTTCCTGTTGTCTCCTTCCGTTTGCAAGTAGGAGACGTTTGTAAGTTGGGTGTTTGAAAGTAGGGGCCTGCCCTATATGCTCTGCAGAAATGGGGGCCTAAGGTGTTGGTGTTGCCACAACACTGTAAGCCCTCAAAGTGACTCTTGGGGGGCGCTAGAGCATCCTGCTGTGAACGATTATATCAAGAACTGTAATTACATTCCATTGTTGAACAGTGGTAGAAAAACTGGGCCTTTTGGTGGTGGTGCTGGTGCCACAACACTATAAGTCCTCACAGTTACTCTTGGTGGGCGCAGGAACGGGCCCTGCTGTCAAATATTATATCAAGATTTGTAATTACATGCCCCTGTTAAACAGGGGCTGAAAAATTGGGCTGGTGGCACTGCTTGCTGGTGCCACGACACTGCAACCTTTCCTAGATACTCTAGTTGGAGTGCAGGAATGAGCCCTGCTGCTAAGCATTGCATTGAAAATTGTATTACACGCCCCTGTTAAACAGGAGCTGAAAAATTGGGCTGGTTGCATCACCCAGAACCAAAAATGTTCTTCCAAGATATCAGCGGGGTCATTGAGGAGGAAGAGGATAGTAAGCAACATAACAGGACAGTCACTCAGCATCAGCATACGCAGTCTTGAAGGGATGTGAAATTTCCCAAAAAATTATTTGGTTACATCAGCTTCAGGTGCTTGGTAGCTGGTGGTGATCCAAGACTGATTAATCTTTATGAAGGTCAGTTGATCAACTGAGTCGGTGGACAGGCGCACCCTGTGATCGATTACAAAGCCACCAGCAGCACTGAAGGTGCGTTCCGAAAGAACGTGGATGCAGTACAAGCCAGTAGTTCAATTGCATACTGTGCAAGCTCTGATCCATCCTCAACACCCAGTAAGCCAGAGGATTTTCGGTGGGAAAGGTGTCCAAGTCTGACCTTGCCCCTAGGTATTCCTGCACCATGTAAATCAGATGCTGGTGATGGTTGCTGGAACCATGCTGTGAATCATGAGCCAACAATGCACTGCGAAGGCGCAGTGCATTGTGGGTCGTGAGCACCACACGAATTTGGCGCGAACGGCCCACAGAGTTCTGGCTTCGCCGAACAGGCGAACAGCCGGTGTTCGAGTCGAACATGCGTTCGACTTGAACACCAAGCTCAACCCTAACCAAGAGAATGATACATCAGGAGGACATTTACTCATAGTTGGAGTTATACCCGATGGAATGAAGCGTGAGTTGCTGCAAAGGAATAGATTCAGTCCATGGACGTCTGTTTGTCACATGTATAGTCTGAGTCTGTCCACAAGTGCCAGACTGTCTCAATTTTTTTTAGGGCAACCCAGAGACAAACGGGTAGCTTTGTATAGGGGTACAACCCTATTGATTAGACGCTTCCAGAAGGACAAGGTAGGGGGCCTGTGGCTGATTTCCACTTGAGCACTATCGCCTTCCTGGCATAAAATAATAAGAGACCCAATAAAGTACGCATAGCCCTATTAAGGGCTAAAGAGTCAACTAACCCAAGGAGACATTCCAACCTTTACAGGCATATGCATAGTAGTCAGAATATAGTCCCCTTAGCCCCTTTACCCCCTCAATTATGAAGTAATAACCATAATGTGTGGACATGTAAACTTGATTATTTGGGAGAATTTGGGTTAGCTTAGTTTATGAGGTTGTTATGGCTGAGCAATGAATTTGTCTTTTGGAAGTCCACAGGAATTGAGATTTCTAGGTGTACATAACCCTGTTAGACCCCTTTCACACTGGGGCGTTTTTCAGGCGTTTTTCATGTGCTTTAGCGTTAAAAAAAGCGCCTGAAAGAAGCCGCAACTGCAATCCCAATGTAAAAGCCAGAGTGCTTTCACACTGAGATCCCTTTCACACTGGGGTGTTTTTCAAGCGTTTTTCATGCGCTTTAGCGTTAAAAAAAGCGCCTGAAAGAAGCTGCAACTGCAATCCCAATGTAAAAGCCCGAGTGCTTTCACACTGAGGCGCTGCGCTGGCAGGGCGTCAAAAAAAGTCCTGCAAGCAGCTTCTTTGCAGCGCTTTTGGAGCGATGAATACAACGCTCCTAAAGCGCCCCTTCCCATTGAAATCAATGGGAAGCACCTGTAAAACGCCTGAAAAGCGCTATTGGCAGCAGCGTTTTGTGGGCGCTTTTAACCCTTTATTTGGCCACTAGCAGGGGTTAAAAGCGCCCCAATAACGCTCGAAAAGCGCTGATAGTTTAAGCGGCGCTTTACGAGCGTTTTTGCGGGCGCTGACATTGTGAAAGGGTTCTTAAAGCACTCGGGCTTTCACATTGGGACTGCAGATGAGGCTTCTTTCAAGCGCTTTACAGTCGCTTTTTTTTTAACGCAAAGGGCTTGAAAAACGCCCCAGTGTGAAAGGGGTCTTATAGTCTGTCCCCTTTGCTCCTCAAGAGGTTGCCTGAGGTTCCTTGAGCTGGGGTTAATTGATATCCCATTTGATCATGCCTGCATAGTTCCATCATGAACATTATATTTTTAGCTGTCTGTAAGGATTGCATTCTTCCTACTGACCACCAATATAAGGAATATTTTTTCATTACCACTAATGATTTGGCCTTATTAAGTGTTTCCTGGGACCTGAAATTTGTTTTAGGGGTTCCTCTGGGTAAAAAGGTTTGCATAGATGGTGAAAACAGTATAACTATATACTTAAAATGTAAACAGTAGAGCATATTGACTGTGTTCTGCATTTTTCCACAACACTTTCATTCATTTCAGAACTTTGTTCACAGTTTTAAGTTGGTCATACATGTCACAATTTGTGTATAATGACCAAAACTTTGTAATGTGAGGAAATGCCTAAACAATCAGTTGAATTTTTAGTAGTAGCAGATCTAAAAAAAAAAAAAATTGTACACTCAAACTCTAATGTCTATAGTTGGCTTTAGCAGGGCTGCTGTTAGAAATCATGGGGCCCTGTACAGTCTACCCGATGGGGCCCCTTTTAAACCCACCCTTGACCCCTCCCCAGGCTCCTTCCCTGACCCAACCTCTGCAGATTTGTCACTGTTTACATATGCATGCATACTGTGTCCCAGGAACTAGATGTTGCTGCTCACATCTTTAATGGGACCCCTGTTGGCACGGGAGAGCCCAATAAAGGTGATGGAGGGACAGTGGTGGAACCCCCTTCCACTGCCTGTAAAAGTAATCCAGGGGCTTCTTAGCCACTAGGATTACTTTTACTTTGTGCAGACTCGTCGTGGCTAAAAAATGATATCTTGATCATTGCTGCAGCGATGACAAAGATATCACCCTTCCAATCCAGCAATGTACCAGTATGTTGCTGGACAGGAAGCGGTTAAAGGGGGTGATTGGGGGGGCACATGTTTACTGCCCCCCTCCCAAATGCAAGTGTAAAGTAACATCACACTGCGTCCTATGATTATCACATATTATGAAAAATGCGCAGGTAGCACAGTCAGCATGTGCTCTGTCATGGATCTCACAGTGTCACTTGGCTTTTGGGTGCTGACTTTGTTAACTTATGGCTGTACCGTGTGTACAGTAACTATAACCCAATACAGCCATAACAAAGTAAGCACCAAACAGCAATAGGACACACTGTAACAGATCCTTGACTGAACACATGCTGACTGTGCTGCCTGCATGAGTGTCATAATGCTGATAATCATGACCTGCTATGCTGTACCTAAGTGAGACGCAGTGAAGGATTCAACTTCTGTGCTCCACTCACTGTGTGCAGTGCATGTGACCCCCCAGGTTCTTGCTCCCATCATTGCAGCCTATCTCTTTCATCCACTGAGCCGCCTGTCGCCTTGCCTGAGTCTCAGCAGTCAGCAAAGGAAAATGAGAGGCGGAGCCTCGTAGTATCACTCCGCCAGGGAAGGCAGTGGGCAGCGGCAGCCGGGACTAATTAGCTAACAGAATAATGTGCGGGACGGCTTCATGTACATGCGCCCGAAAAAGGAAAAATAGTCCGAACGCTGCGCTCATCTCCTAGGCCTATCTGTAGACCAGATAGGGCCCAGGAAAATGTTAGAAACCCCCTTCGCTCAGCAAGTAATAGCGGGGGAATGGTTTTGAAATTTTAATTTGCATAAATTAACTGTAAATTTGCCCGGGCCCCCCTGTGGAGCTGATGGGGGCTGGGCCCAGTACAACAGGGCTGGCTGTACTGCCCTATCAGCGGCCCTGGGCTTTAGTGTAGAATTTTAAGGAACAATTTCAAGTTTATCTTGCTTCACATTGAACTGTCTTTTTAAATAAAACCTTAACATTTTCTTTACATACCTTACTTTTGAAAATGAAGGGAAGGCTGGAGTTGAGCTTTAATTCACATAATATTTTGTGTTTTCTCATCAGTGGGCTCATGTTCAGGCCAAATACAGGTGGCTCAGATTGGCTGTGACCAATTCTTGGTACTCATAAACAGTAAGTCTACTTTACATTTGGTCATTACTACCATAGTTATAGCTGAATTTTAAAGTGGTTTTTAAACATCAGACATGAAATATGAACAAAGAATATCCCTCTATAGTGTGTACTTTATTAAGCCAAGTGTCATGTTTGTCTGCTATCATCATGAATAATTTCTGACAACTTTTCCTGCCACCCAGAGAAAAATGGTGACAGGGGAGGGACCTCCCAGCTGATTGACAGCCTCTGGTCTATTCCTGTGTGCAAGGGGGTGTGTCCCTTCCCTCCAATCAACTGTCCAAGCTCTCATCACTGAGCTCTGCAGAGTGTAACTTCAGCTCTCCGCCCCCTTTTTCTTTAACTCAGTATTTTGAACGGCTGTAGAGAACAGGTGCAACTTATGTAGGAGGTTTTGTTTCATCTCTGTGTATTACCCGAGGCCAGTCACTTCACTGGGTATATGTAAGGGTTTACAACCACTTTAAGTATGGATATTTTGCATAGTTGGACCAGCGTAGGGTAAGTGCCATACCTGTGGGACCCCCAGCTCTCCATCTTGTCCAATTAGAAAACACTTTGCATTCATTGCGAAAATACAAAGTGTTCTCTGAATTGCACCACCATTAATGGGTATATTCTAGGGACCAGCTAACTATTTTATGCTTTGTTACATTAAAGTCCAATTTAATTTTGTTTAACCACTTAACCACTACAATACAGGGCACTTTCACCCCCTTCCTTCCCAGCCCAATTTTCAGCTTTCATCGCTCTAGTGCTTTCAAAAACAATTGCGCGGTCATGCTACACTGTACCCAAATGAAATGGTTATCATTTTGTTCGCATAAATAGAGCTTTATTTTGGTGTTATTTATTCACGACTCCGTTTTTTATTTTTTGCGATATAAGCGCAAAAAAAGCGGAAATTTGGAAAAAAAACAATATTTTCTTTTTTCTATTTGAAAAGAAATCCAATAAAATCAAATTTTGTCATAAATTTAAGCCAAAATGTATTCTGCTACATGTTTTTGGTAAAAAAAATTCCGTTAAGTGTATAATAATTGGTTTGTGTGATCAGGGACATATGTACGCAAATGATCATGTACATATGTGTGCAGGTGATCATGTACATATGTGTGCAGATAATCGTTGGGACATGTGATTTTAGTGGGACATATGTGGGGGACATGTTTTTATTATTAGGGACATGTGTTATTATTTGGGGACATGTATGTTTTGGGGACATGTGTGTTTTGGGGACATATGTGGGGACTGTGTTTGTACTGTGTGGTGTGTTGTGTGTTGACACTAGACTGATGATCAGTGAGTAAAAAGCAGCTCATACTCACTGATCATCAGCCGGCTGCAGCGTTCTGCTCTCCTCTCCTCAGCGATGACTTCCGTGTGAGGAGAGGAGAGCCGATTGCCTAGCAACCGGCTGTTTGTTTACATCACATGACGGCCGTGATTGGACACGGCCGTCATGTGATCAGGAGGGCCAATCACAGAGCCCTCCTGCCGATCTGAGATGTGCCGTGTCCGGGTGACACGAGCACATCGGGATCGCGCCGCTGCGTGGGCACGCGCGCGCGCGATCCCGCTACTTCTGAAGGACGTTCCTGAACGGCCTATCAGGAGTAGACGGCTCCGGGTGGGAAGTGGTTAAGGACCACCCCACGCACATTTACTGCAGCAGGGTGGCCCTTGAGCGAAAAATCCCATACCTGTACTTGATTCCTTCTTCGGGGTCTGGGGCAGGCGTGCCCCTGGAGACCCATTCTCGCTGTGATTGGACACAGCCGTAGCCAATCAGCAGGTCAAACAGACATTCATAGAGAGGCAGAACAGGAGTCTAAACAAGGCAGACTGCCGTTCTGCTAGTAAGACAGAGATCTTGTGTTTCTGCTAAGCAGGAACACTGATCTCTGTATTTCTTCAGTTAAGTACCTCCCCCACAGTTACACGCTCATAGGGAACACAGTTAACCCTTTGATCACCCCCGATGTTAACCCCTTCCCTGCCAGTGTCATTAGTACAGTGACTGTGCATTTTTTAGCCCTGATCACTGTATTAGTGTTACTTCCTGTCAGATTTGTCTGCCACAATGTTGCAGTCCTGATAAAAATCACTGATCGCCGCCATTACTAGTAAAAATCATAAAAAAAAGTCCATAAATCTATCCCGTAGTTTGTAGATACTATAACTTTTGCGCAAACCAATCAATATACCCTTATTGAGATTTTTATTTTTTTTAACCACAAATATGTCGCAGAATACATATTGGCCTAAATTGATGAAGACATTTTTATTAATTTTTTTTTTTATTGAGTGTGTTTTATAGCAAAAAGTAAAAAATATTGTTTGTTTTTTATTTTCAAAGTTGACGGTCTTCATTTGTTTATAGCACAAAAAATAAAAACTGCAGAGGTGATCAAATACCACCAGAAGAAAGCTCTATTTGTGGGGAAAAAAGGACACAAATTGTATTTGGGTACAGTGTCACACGACTGCACAATTGTCAGTTAAAGCAATGCAGTGCCGTATCGCAAAAAACAGCCTTGTCAGGGAGGGGGTAAAACCTTCCATAGCTGAAGTGGTTAAATTGGCTAAATATACTGTATTCTAGGTACATCAAAACGAAAAGTGTTTAGCACCTTATATAGTTTTGTTTCTTTAGAAAGCTGCCACAACCTGGGTAGAAAAGCCTGTCCCCAGCCAGCATGCTACAGCGAAGGGCCCTCGCTCTCTCGGCATGTCCCCGCTGAGTCAGAGCAAAAGATGACTCATGTAGGGTCATCCAAAGTGCAGTAATTTGCAGACTTGTACAGAGAGACCACTGCTTCCACACAGAGAGCAAGGGTTCTCTCCAGCATGTGGCAAGGGTTAGGCTTTGGCTACTTTTTTTTTTTTTTAACACTACCCCACCGCACATGCCTCTACATCTCCCTGCTGGAGCCATGCTCACTTGCTTGGCTGGGCAGTGTGGGTTAACTAGTTATAGATGTGTTCATGAGAGTACTTGGCCATTGTGGTAGTGGCTAGTGACTTTTGTAAGTGTTTAATGATAGTCCTCCTTAAAGTGGTTGTAAAGGCTGAAGTTATTTTTTATGCATTCTATGCTCCCCCCCCATTGCCTCCGCTCGATCTAGTAGTGTGCACAAGAGCCTCGGCTGTCCAAGGACTCCCTTTCCTCATTGGCTGAGACAGCAGCGGGAACCATTGGCTCCCACTGTTGTTAATGAGAGAGCAGGGGGCGGGGCCATGTTGTGTGTGTGTGTTATGGACACATAGAGCAGGGCTTAGGAGCGAGCATGCGCCAGTGTTCCCATAGAAGGCGGATTGCTATTGGGGGCACTGGTCAAGGGGGATGAACCAGGAGCGTCATCGGGGGACCAGAGAAGGCTGCTCTGTGCAAAAATCATTACACAGAGCAGATAAGCATAGCATTTTTTTGTTTTTTTCTTCTAAAAATAACTGTCAGAAACCATGAATCAGACAGAAGTACAGTTAAATCACATTTGTTTAATAATAAAAGTAAATAGAACAAACGTAGTCAAAACATAGCCATAGTAACCGGAACTTATAGTCAGACAAGTCAGGAAGCCAGAGATCAGTAGTGGAACAGCAAGCAGAATCTGGAGCCAGAAAGAACGTCAGGCAAGAAAGTCTTTAACAGGACCACAGGAGATGATCTCTGCCTTCGCCTTGGTCAACATCACAGAGACTATCTGGGCTGGACAGCTTAAGAAGGCAGGACTGACTAGCAGGATATCATCAATAGGCGAGTCATTCTGGCGAGATAGAATTTTGCACATAGCCAAAAGCTGAGCAGCCAGCTCAGAGAATGAAGGGCTGAGCCCAGCCCTGACAATAACCAACTTTAATACAACTTTAAACACAGGCTGTTACGTGCTGGTTAACATTGTATTTGAACCTGTATTCTCTACTCCATCCACAAATGTTGATGACTTTTTTTTTTCCCCTAGACACACTAAATGTGGTGGATCACCATGGTGAACCCCTACACACATCTTGTGTCCCGAATATCTTTTTCACTTTTCCAGTGGACTCAGTAGGTGAGTATGGGTTATTTTCCTACAACCTTAGCTGTTTCTTTAATTTAACAGTAAACTACACTTTTGCTAAAAAGAAAAAAAATAACTCAAACTTCTCCTCTACAGTGATGTGATTTTCTTAAACTTTAAAATGTCTTGCATGCTATAATGTACCCTGGATGTCTCCTGAGTATCGTATACAAATTAGAGGCATTTATTGCAGAAAGTGTTTAAAGTGGTTGTAAACCCTTACAAACCACTTTGACCTACAGGTAAGCCTAGATTAAGGCTTACCTGTAGGTCCAAGAAATATCTCCTAAACCTATACGGTTTAGGAGATATTTGCCCGAAGACAGGCACCGCTGTCTATGGCGCATGCACCGTAGACAGCAGCGCGCAGGCGCACTGAGCGCGGCATTTTCAACAACGGAGCTGCCGCGCGTGTCGGCTCCCGTGCGCATGCGCAGGAGTGACGTCATTGCGGCTCCGCCGAATGACAGCGGCGGAGCTGCGAGACCCCCCCAAAAAGATGGATGCGCCGGACTACAGGGGACAGCGGTGACATCGCTGGCTCCTGTGTCAGGTAAGTGACACATAATGGGCTACTATGCGATGCATAGTAGTCCATTATGCTTTGCCTTTGCAGGGAATGAAAGAGGAAGTAAACCCATCAGGGTTTACTTCCTCTTTAAAACCCAGTTAGTTTTCTTTTCAAATCAGGCACATCTGGAATAGAATATCCTGTCCCCTCTGAGCATGCTTTGGAGTAGGACCTCTCTGTATGGAAGCAGTGGTCTCTCCGCAGAAATTTCACAGTCCCTGAAAAAAGTCTTCCAATTGGTTCCTGATCAGTGGTCTCAGCCAATGGCATAGGGGAGAGGGTGGGGGACCTCTCCCTGTCAGAACACAATAGTACAGTAGGGGAGATCACTGTACCAACATCGCATGTCAAGTTTCTTTTGTTTGGCCCTGCTGGGTTAATCAAACAAAAAAAAAAAAAAAACAACTAGTAGGTAATAGACTTTAGGCTATGGGGCAGAAGGCATTTCTAAATAGGTAATTGAGATGCATTTTTGCCCCCCCCCCCCCCCCCAACAAAACCCCGACTATAACTATTCCTAATATTTTTTTGTAACAAAAGTGGAATTACATTTTAACCACTTAAGGGCCGCCTCCTGCACATATATGTCAGTAGAATGGCACGGCTGGGCACAATCACGTACCTGTCGTGGCTCTTTAAGTGCCCAGCCATGGGTTGGGACCGAGCCGCTGCCGGCGCTCTCCCAACCCAGTCCTAAGCACCGTGGCCGCGGGACCAGTGGACCCGATCGCCGCTGGTGTCCCGCGATCGGGTCACAGAGCTGAAGAACGAGGAGAAGTCTGTGTAAACAAACCTCTCCCCGTTCTTCCTAGTGTGACTGTCACCGATCATCTGTTCCCTTTTATAGGGAAAGACGATCAGTGATGTCACATGCCAGGCCACGCCCCCCCTACACATAACGTCACACATAACCTCTACATTGCCCCCTAGTGGTTAACTCCTTCACTGCCAGTGTCATTTACACAGGAATCAGTGTATTTAAATAGCACTGATTGCTGTATAAATGACAATGGTCCCAAAAATGTGTCAAAAATGTCCGATGTGTCCGCCATAATGTCGCAGTTACAATAAAAAAAAATATTAATAAAAATGCTATAAAACTATCCCCTATTTTGTAAACGCTATAACTTTTGCGCAAACCAATCAATAATCGCTAATTGCGTTTTTTTTTTTTTTTTTTACCAAAAATATGTAGAAGAATACGTATCGGCCTAAACTGAGGAAAAAAGTGTTTTTATTTTTTGGGGATATTTATTAGAGCAAAAACCTCTATATTTGTTTATAGCGCAAAAAAAAATAAAAACTGCAGAGGTGATCAAATACCACGAAAAGAAAGCTCTATTTGTGGGGAAAAAAAAGATGCCAATTTTGTTTGGGAGCCACATCACATGACCGCGCAATTGTCAGTTAAAGCGACGCAGTGCCGAATCGCAAAAAGGGGCCTGGTCCTTTGGCTGCAAATTGGTCCGGGGCTTAAGTGGTTAATGTGTTCTTGTACTTTCCAGATTTTACTTGTATTTGACTATACCAACTGAAACCTACTTGCAGTTTTTTTTTAAACTAGTTCTTGCTTTATTGTAGCGGTTTCTGGGGAGTATGTCCTTGTTTTGAGAAACAAAGGTTTCCAGGTGTTGAGGCTGCAGACTGCAGAGGTAAGACATTATGGCATGTTTGTAAAAAATAATAGTTCACCATCAGTCACCAAAAATAATAAACGGTCACCCCATACCTTCAGTATAATATCTAGAAGAACATACATGATGATTGCAGAAGCTACAGAATAAGAGGCTGCGCTGTTTTTTGATGTTGTTAGAAAAATGTAAATGTGCCCTGCTTGTTCTTAACAGCCAATCGTGAGCTATCCTATTGAAGCATACGCTCAAAGTGTAATTAGCCTGATTTAATTGAATCAAATGCTTCTGAAAATGCTGATTAAAAAAAAACACTTTTATCACTTTTGCACTTTGGTGACAAAATAGTTTAACCATGATTGCGATGATCTGAGCATTTAGGCAGTAAAATTGGGTATCTCATTGGTTACCTAGATCCAGCTTCAGGATCAACCAGAACAAAACAACTTTAGAGTGTAAATTCACCCTATACCTTCCCTGCCCCAAACCCTGGTCCTCGTTGCACTTCCATCCATGGGTGATGAGCTTTCACTGTCCACGCAGCTGGTGTTGCGGTCTGGGGATTTAAAAGCCCCGCTTTTCTTTCCCTTCTTTCCTTAGGGCTTCCGAAATGGATCAGGTTGATTCTGATTGGTCACTTGCTTACCTGTGACCACTTTGACCAACTGGAATCGCTCTGATCTATCCTGGAGGCCCTAAGGAAAGAAGGGGAAAAAGAGCAGAGCTCTTTCAAATCCCCAGACCACTACACTGTTTGCGTGGGCAGTGGCAGCTAAATCACCCACGGAGGTAAGTGCAGCAGGGACCGGGGGGTTGAGGGCATAGGGTGTTGATTCGCCATTTCATTTTTTTTGTGTAAAAATTAGCACTTTGTCTCTCGACTTCGCGGAAAAAAAAAAAAAAATTTGAAATGAGTTTAGAATAGGAATGACCATCCTGTAGTATATATACCTGTCGGCAGACATTGCTGATTATCTGTTTTTGCCCTCAGGTGATTGTTGAATGCTCAGACCGCAGTTTACGCCTGCTGTCCTCAGACAGGTAAGCAGCCTTATCCACCAATAGGAATTATATCTTCATGCCACTTGTACACCCACTCAATCAATCTTCTCAAAAGGGTTTTCCACTGCAAAATTAATGTTGACCCCCTACTTCAGATGGGAGAGGTCTTGTGCGTAACATTAAAGTGGAAGTAAACCCTCCTATCGTTTTCAGCCATGGAAGCTGCCATTTTTGTCCCTGTTTAATCTACAACTGCCATGGTGCTGCACATGTGATCAGTTATGACACCAGCTATTGGATGGTTTGACAGTTTAACTGAGAGCACAACCAATGTGCAGTTAGCATTACTGGCATGCCAGGAATGTAACTGTTTTTTGAAACTGTTAAATTGATGGGTTTACTTCCACTTTAAGACCTATAGTTACACCATATAGAACCATAAACGCACCTTATTACCATTATATTTGTATTAGATACACCATTCTTACTTGGAGCAACACTGGCATTAAATCTTATTGCAGATCCAAGAAAGAAATTAGGGATATGTAGAAGATAGGGATTATCCTGATGTTTCTAGAAGGATAGGTCATTAGTAAGGGTACAGTTTTGGTTTATGTTGAAAAAAAAAACCTTTAACTAGCAGAAATGTGCCAAAGCTTAACGCCCAAGCACTTTTTCTGTATTGTGCATAGTGTTATCTGCTTAGCTGCTGACTGTTCATACTTGTCTTGATATTCAACTACAGTAAACTTAAACATTTAAAGCAAATATTGGGCTCCTTCTGGTATTATGTTTAAATACACTGTTCTTGTCTAAGGGGTGAAAACAAGTACATCTGACCATGAAAGAAAACTTATCCTGAGACAGATACAGGGGCTGCCAAAAACGAGGTGCCTAGCTTTCATGCTGACCATTATGCAGGTCAACAGTGTCAAAGTGAAGTTAAATGTGACTGCGTACTTATTGCAGGTCAGTGACTCATAGTATGACTAGAAGATGGCTAGTACGACAGGCAGGTTACTAATCCTTAGGAAGACATTTTCCATCTATGTCCAAATTTGTCCTGTGTGTAGTGCTAAATCCTCTTCATCTCTCTCTTCCAGTAGGAAGATCATTGTGGAGGCTCCTCAGTCCGGTAACAGCAACACAACCAACTTATATATCCATGAATGTGCTAGCCAGACATGCTCAGGATTTGGACAGTGACAAGTAATGATCCGGTTACAAATCTACCCAAAGTTCCGGCAGACACTTCTGGCTGTTTCAGTGGGGGAGCAGCCTGGCCTGTGTACAGTTGGCCCCAATAAGAGACAATGCATAGAATTTCTTTGAACAGGCTCACCTGTTGGGACTGACCAATATCCTTCTTTACAGTATAAGCTTCGTGCATTGGCACTGTGGTGGACCGTTTTATGGGAGACACTGGTTGAATGTCTATGCAGTAAAATTTTTATGCACTTTTACCAAAACGTTGTTCTGATTTTTACAAGTAAAGGGTCCTGTACAGAGTACAACTAAAATTATGTATCATTGGAAATTGCGGTGGATCATCCAGGCTTAATGATACCCTGTCACCATTAGTAACTTCTATACATTATTATTTCTTAGGAAAAGCAAGGTTTACTTTTTTTGCAGCGTTATGGGTGCTGCTATGATCTCATTCCAACACCTTCAGCCGATAATGGAATGGGGGAACAAGAGCAAGCAATAGGGAGATCTAACACACCTTGAGATGTTGGAATGAGAGGTTTTAACAGTGCCTGCAACAACAAAAAAGCAAATGTTAGATTCAATGGAGGAGCTAATGGTGAGTATGATGCTTGCCTTTTCCTAGACAAAGTAAATTAAATTATAGATGTTATGAATGATGGTAGCTCTCTGAGCTCGAGGTTGGGCATTTTAGCAAGGGAAGGGTTAGAACTTCTGTCTGGATTTTATTGATATTTGTATCCCCGCTCATCTGTCAAAGTTGACATGGTTTCCTTCTGCTTTGTCTTGGCCCGAAACAAAGGAGAAACATTTCTGATGAGGTTATAGACAGCAGTAAAATCTTGGCAGAAATTACAAACCTTTCTTATTCGATAATTAATCTGTGTAACCACGGGGGGGGGGAAGATTCCCCTCACTTCCTGTACTGTATGACACCATTTCATCATTTTAGTAGTCTGGTAACTGTTATGGCTTCCTGCAATCTGTTTTTCCCATTTAAGCCCCACGCACACAGGATGTTTTTTAAAAGTGTTACCAACATGCTTAAAGCTGCATTTTGCAGACACACTTAGTGTTTTTTCATGCTGAAATGCCCTCCTCAAACTGCTGGTACTGTTTTTTTTCTGCCTCTAAACACCTGTGTGAATGAACACATAGGCTAAAATAGGAGGGAGTTTAGAGGCAGGAAACAAAATGCTAAACGCCTCTAAAAGTGGTATTTTTAATGCCCTGTATGCATGATGCCTAAATATAAACTTGTGATGAGGTGGATGAACCCATGACACTTCTGGGCCCTGCAACATTTGATCCTCAGTTAGCCATTTACTACGAATTGCAAACACTTTTTTTCTTTTACCATTTCTAAAAAAAGACAAAGTGGGGGAAAATAACTATTTGATACCCTGCAGATTTTTTAAGTTTGCCCACTTACAAAGAAATAAAGGATCTATAATTTTTTATCATACATGTATTTTAAATTATAGAGACAAAATATCAACCAAAAATCCATATTGGTAGCGCAATTATAATTTTTGTTTATTATTTCAAATGGGTGACAAGACAGAGAAAATCTCTTTGCGTCCTCACTGATGGGTGTCGTACAGTTTCGGAAGTAAGGGGAAATCCCTCCTCCCGCAAGTACACAGATTCATTTTCGAATAAGAGACGCTTGTAATGTTTGCCAAGATTTTAATGCTGTAAAATAAGTATTTGATATCTAAGCAAAATATGACTTAGTACATGGTGGAGAAACCCTTGTTGGCAAGCAAAGAGTTGAGATGTGTCTTGTAGTTGGTTACCAGGTTTGCACACACCTCAGGAAGAATTTTGGTCCACTCTTCTTTACAGATCATCTCTAAATCCTTAAAGTTTCTTCACTGTCGCTTGATAACTTGAAGCTTCAGCTACCTCTATACATTTTCTATAGGATTAAGGGCAGGAGACTGGCTAGCCCACTCCATGACCTTGATGTGCTTCTTCTTGAACCACTCCTTTTGTTGCTTTGGTGGTATGTTTTGGGTCATTGTCATGCTGGAAGACCCATCCATGACCCAGCTTCAGTGTTCTGGCTGAGGGAAGAAGGTTCTCATCCAAGATTTTACAATAGATGGCCCTGTCCATTGGCCCCTCAAAGTGGGCCTGTACCTTTAACAGAGAAGCAGCCCCAAAGCATAATGCTTCCACCTCTGTGCTTGACTGTAGAGATGGTGTTTTTAGGGTCAAAGTCAGAGAGTTCAGTTAAATGCCAAAGAGCTCAATTGTGGTCTCATCAGACCACTGTACTTTCTCCTAATCCTTCTCAGAATCATTTAGATGTTCATTGGCAAACCTCAGACGAGCCTGTATATGTGCCTTCTTGAGGAGGGGGACCTTGCAGGCACTGCAGGATTTTAATATATGGTGGCGTATTGTGTTACCAATTTTTTTGGGGCCTGTGGTCCCAACTGCCTTGAGATCATTCACAAGCTCCTCCTGTGTAGTTCTAGGTTGCTCCCTCACTTTTCTCTTGATCATCCTTACTCCATGAGGCGAAATCTTGCATAGAGCTCCAAACTGAGGACGAATGATTTTTATGTTGTATTTCTTCCATTTGCGTATAATCGTTCCAACAGTCTCCTTCATACCAAGCTTCTTGCTGGTGGTCTTGTAGCTCATTCCAGCCTTGTGCAGGTCTACAAACTTGCCCCGGCATCCTTTGGCAGTTCTTTGGTCTTGCCCATGGTGGTGAGATTTGAATGGAATAAAGATTCTGTGGACAGGTGTCTTTTTTAAACACATTAACGAGCTGTCATTAAGAGCACCTTCCCAAATTGACAGAACTAATCTGTGTCCCATATGAGCAAATACTGTAGCCAATCTGTGGGAGCCAGAATTATTGTCGGTTGGTAGGGGGTCAAATACTTATTTTACTTACTGAACTGCAACTCAGTTTATAACATTTGTATCATGGTTTTTTTTTCTGGATTTTTGGTTGATATTCTGTCTCTATCTTTTAAAATACACCTATGGTAACAATTGTAGACCTTTCATTTTTCTTTGTAAGTGGGCAAACTTACAAAATCTGCAGGGGATCAATAATTTTTCCCACTGTGCATATGCAGCAAAGACATAGGGTCTATGTGGTACTCTGGAAATCACGGCGTGTCTATTATGAGTAAAGCAATAGCCATGGAAGGTCTTAACTCTCCTGAGCTTCAGGAGGTGCCGCATAGCCCTTTCCCTGGCTGTAGATGTATTGGAATTCAGTCTAAACAAGATGGTGCCAGAAGCTCACAGGAAGGTGGATGCTGACTGGATGCAGGTTTACTCTTTCTAGTAAACCATGATCTTCCATTTTCATGACACAGGTCTGACCTCATACAAAGAATCATATGGATTTAGAGTACACTGAGGTTCAGAGACAATCATCTGCAAGTCTTACACCGTCATCAATAAATATTTTATTACAGACAAACAGGACAAAAATGTAGCACAAGTAAGAATTCAGCTTCCCCCAAAACAGTATCATCCCATATAATATCTATTGCCTCTGTATTAAGGAAACATGAAAGATAATCCTCCAGAGAATACAGGAAATAAACTTCAGGGTGGTGAGAGGAGTGATACCCTGTCTAGGTGCTGAAAAAGAGGCAGTTAGGTTGGGGAAGTGACCCCCTTATCCCCTCGCCTACACATTCAGACATTAATGGGCTTAGATAATAACATAACAAATAAAGCAATGTGTGCAATAACCTACAGTAACCAATCACAGGCACACGCTCCTTAAAGCTAAATTTTGATTGGCTGCCACGGGTCACTAAACAGTACTGGTCTTTGCATTTTGTTATTTACTAAACCCATACGTGTACTAATGAATCAAGCAGCAGTAACAAAGTATACATTTCACAAATAACCCCACATTGTGACACTGCGGTACGCCTCCCTCACAGGGAGGTATAAGGCACTAGTATTGCGGTACACAAGTCACATCCCCAGTAGCAATAAAGACTATGTGTTCTAGAGGCAGCCAAAGAACTTTACGCTTTTATCTGTTTAGAGTTCATGGCAGATGATCGATTGAATTTCACTGCGGCCTTAGCTGGTGATGCCAACAGCATCACAACCACTTTTATGGCGCACAGGCTCTTAATAAATATAAAACATCTTAAATACTATAAAATCTTCCCATACTGAGCCAAAAGATTAAATCTTGGGTTCTATGACATTGACTACCCAGTCACGGCTTATTGCATTGAATTTGGGCCAATGTTATCTTGCTGTGTGTGAATTGAGATAAACTGATCTAGTGTGTTCACACATACCCACCAATCCAAAAGCAGCCTTTTAAAAATAGTCTTTACTGGTAGTTGCCAAGAATGGCGAGCTGCGTATTTGCAATTAATATGCTTAGACATTTTGCATATTTAACATATAACTAGAACAGTTATTGAAGAATCAGAATGGTTCTGTAGGCTGTAGATCTGTAATGTACAGCAACATGTTACCATATATTATTGCTTTACTTTTAACTTGAATGTTGTTGTTTTTTTGTGTGTAGACATGCTCAGCAACATTAGGGGCAAAATAAAAAAGGGACATTATTACCTGGTTGACCAAAGATAAAGGTGCAATGCTCTGCAGAATGGAGAACAATAATGTCTGTTAAGTCTCTTTTGGCAGTGAACGCATTGGCATATCAATAGGTTATTATTTTTGGTGGCAGTGACAGGACAGTGAGGCAATAAGCTCCTGCGGAGCAAAGGACATCAGTGCTCCAAAAGAAGGCGCTGAGTAAAAAGCAATACTCATCTGAAGTCTCTGAAAATGCATTGCTTTACAGTAGCAATTTGGCTATCAAGGTGTGACAGTCGGGTAGGTATCTCTGCAATTACGGTGTGATGCTCTTCAAGGGCATCTGGACTATAAAGATGTAACAGTCTCCACTTAATAAATTAATATTCCACGGGATCACTGAAAAGGATCAGTAGAGATGGAAACCTACTATATAATGAAGATGGTTGCCAATGTCTCTTGTAGCTTTAAAGGTCTGAAAGACCCAAATATAATATGTGTGACTCTTAGTCATTAGCCAAGCTGATCCTCATACGTCTTCCGGAAACAGTCTCCAGCCGGGAAGAAGTCCCAACATCTCTCCTGGTACATCTTCCAGACATACGACTCCTGCAAAAGAGAGGAAGTAGGGTCACTTATTGTACTTAGAGGCATAGCTAATGATTAATGGCTTGAAGCGTCCAATGTTGTTTAATTTTGGAATACCAGTATGGTATGTAAAAGCTGAACTAATGCACTTACCTGTCCAGTATGTTCTGTGTCGTCCTTGTTGATTAAATACATTAGGAAGAACCTGAAGGAGAGCATAGACCAGTCAAGAACACCTTGAACATTGTTTGATATCTCACCCACAGAAATAATATATTTTTATATATAAACTTACATGTAATTGGCCAAGTTATGTTCTTCCAACGTGTGAGTCTCAAAGCCATGCGGCGTTGTATCAAAGTAATCACTGCCGATGCCACAGATGAAGCATTTGGTCTGGAGGACACAACAAAGAAGGCAATGTGAGAATGAGGCAGAATATTATGTATAACATAACTGGAAGAAAATCCAGATGAAGAACATTGACGATAAATAATAGAAGAGGAGCAATCATTGAGATGAGCAGAGAAAAAAGGTAAGAAAGTTAAAGGGAAAGGAAAGTCATACATGGGCTTACTTTTCATTTTTCAACCATAAAATTAAAAATACTGTCTGTCCTGCCTCCCACAGCTGGACAAATACTTCATCTGGTACAAATAATAGTGCATAGATCATTTGCAAACAATGGGGAACTTGGTTATTTCGCCACCTTGAATGCTTTATCTGTATTTGTTATTCTGTTCAGAAAATCAACCCACAAGTTCCTAACATGAATAAATATAGATGATATAGAGAGAACAAAATTAAGAACAATACAGAAGGCTTTTAGAATGGGAAACTAGGTTTTATGGCAACTCTTAGTTGTAGAATCAATTCCTACAAAACTAGACAATATTGTTGTTTTTGCCAATAGTAGACTGCTAATGTCAGAGTCTAGGATTTCCGATACCCAACCTATGGCCCTAGACATGTGTGCCCCCGTGGAGACAGCAGTTTCGTGTTTTCCTTAACTAGGTGCTTACTTAGACCACTGAACGAAAAATATGCTTGAGACTAGCTATTTCGTACTAAAACTATTTGGTTTATTTTACTGTTATTCTGTGCTGGTCATTCCTTTTCTCTTTATGTTTTTGTTCTACCTTTGATCTTTTATGATGGATCTTGCCAAGAGAAATCTCACATATAGCACCAGTCATTTTTAAGGGTGCTAAATGCAGAAGCAGTAATAGCAGTGGTTTTCAGAAGTCCCTTGTAATCTATGACTGTCTCCTGATCCATGTCCCCAGTCTTTAATAAATCCTAAAACCTGTCCCTCTGACCCTCTCCTGTAGCATGTCTGCACCCTTCAACTATCTCTTGTAGCATGTCTGTAGTATCTGAGCAACCCCTGTAGCATAATTGCAGTTTCTTGACATCTTTTGCTCTTTACCTTTAGACATGGAACAGGAGATAGTCAAAGACTAAAGTCTATGACAGGTTTTTTCTTTTTTTAGCATTATGCTAATATTATGTACAGATCTGTGTAGATGTCAGGGGGCTGCACTTGTGGCCCCCAATATCGAGAAAGCTAACCAGCACTGGTCTAGGGGAGTTGTACCTAAAACAAACTTGCTACAAATCTGATTCTGAAAAAGCCTTGTGTGAGAACATAATGTAAAAGTAATGGGTAAGTAGAAGGTGAAGTGACTGGGATTGTGAATTAAACAATTACCTCCATATCTTCCTTTACTTGCTCCTGTTGGTCTCTCAGCTCTCCAAAGGCATCAATGATCAAACCTATAAGGGGATTTAATGGATTAATTATAAACCTCATTTTAGATACTGTGAGTGGTAAGTTATTCAAATGTATACTAAACTTAGGCCAGTTCATGTAAAGTTATACCTTAATTTTAAATATAAGGCCTCATGCACACTGGACGTTTAAATAACCTTATAGAGACGCCAGTAGATTTTCAGTGAGTTTTTTGAGCATTTTTTGCAATAGCGTGTATTAGCATTTTAGAAAAATGTAAAAAAAACGCTGGTGAGCCATGTTTTTGAGTGTTTATCAGCGTTTTTACAGCTGAAAACCTCCTTTCAGAACCCACTAGTTTGGGGTTTTTTTTAAGCCAAAAAAAACTGCTGATAACAGCCTATGTGTGCATGGAAACATACGATAACATGATGGGGAGTTTATTGACAGTAGAAAAAAAATGTCTGAAGCCAAAAACAGCTGCTGTAAAAATATCCAAAAATGTCCTGTGTGCATGAGGCCTAATAGGGAGCCTTGCGAGCAACTAGAATACAATCTGATTAATATATGAAAGCAGCAAAAAACACAATCCCAATATAAATGTGCAAAGAAACTCAACACAAATAATGCTGCACTACTGATAATAAATATAATCAACCACTTAGTGTATTCCTTTTCCTGTGTAAATATGAGTGCCAACATAATAACACATGAATATACAAATATATAATACATTCATGTGTATTTCTTCTTGTGATAATATAAATCCCGTGCTTGAGTGCAATTAAATGTTTAATTAATAAAAATGTCAGAAAGAAGTTGTAACTTGTTGAGTCTTCCCAAATCCACAAACATACGTGCTTTGTATGAAGTCATCTCAGTGCACCTCCATAAGAAATGCGCTCACCTCACAGATCATGCTTTCCTCCTCGTTGCATCCATTGATGTGCCTCCATTATGACACAATATTATATATATATATATATATATATATATATATATATATATATATATATATATATATATATATATATATATATATATATATATATATATATATATATATATATAAGAAAAAGAGCTCAAAATAGTGTTTATATAATTTTAAACAATATTCAATTTATTATAAAATGTGCATAGAACCCACATTTAAAAGGTGCTCTGCGTTAGGATCACAGGGTCTTGGGACTCATCAGGAATCTCCCTGATGAGTCACGAAACCCTGTGATGTAATGCGTAGGAGAGGGGCACATTTGTTTGGCAAGATGCTTTTGCATCTTTCATGGAGAGGCACGAAATAGCTGCATCATCGTGGTTTTATAGGATATACGCTGTATACAGTTGGTACACTGGAGCACCTTTTTAAATATGAGTTCTATGCACATTTTTTAATAAACGGAATATTGTTTAAAATTATATAAGCATTATTTGGACATCTTTTATTTATTTTTTTCATATATACTGAGTCATAATGGAGGCACATCAATGGAGCAATGAGGAGGAAAGCATGATCTGTTAGTCCAGGGTGACTAAAAAGCTTATTTTGACCAAATTTAAAGTGTAAGTAAACCCATCGATTTAAACAGTTAAAAAAAAAAGGCATGCTGGGAATGCTAACTGCACATTGGTTGTGCTCTCAGCCAAACTATCAAACCATCCAATGGCTGGTGTCATAACGAATCACATGTGCAGCACCATAGCAGTTGAAGATTAAACAGAGGCAAAGATGGCAGCTTCCTTGGCTGAAAACGATAGGGGAGTTTACTTCCCCTTTAAGTGTGAGGTGAACAGATGCAAAACACGGATTTTTGAGGATTTGTGAAGACTCAACAACTTCTTTCTGACATTTTTATTATTTAAACATTTGATTGCGCTTAAGCACGGGACTTATATTATGACAAGACGAAATACACATGAATGTATTATATATTCACATGTTATTATGTTGTCCCTCATATTTGCACAGGAACATTGATACACTAAATGGTTGGTTACTTTTTTAAATCCCTAGTGCAGCATTATTTGTTTTGAGCATACCTTAATTTTACTTTATGTTAATTACTGGGAGGTAACCATTACTTGCCTTGAATGATGGCCAACAGGATGACAATGACAAAGAAGAAGAATGTGATGTCAAAGACAACACGGTACAATTCATATTCATCTCCTGCAGGGTCTTCAATCTCATCTCCAATGCCACCACCAGCTCTCACCCCAACATACATATGGAAAAGGTAGCACTACGGAGAAGACACCAAAAAGAAGAAATAATTATGCTGTGAATATGACTTTGGTCCTAAAGCAATTTGCACTCACAAACCAAACTGGGAAGACAATTTAGAAAGGTATACTCACCGTCATCATGTCATCACACTTCATGTCTGGTTCATCTTCATCCTCGCTCTTGTTGTAAAATTTGCGGAAGAAGTTGAAGGCAACCACTGTGTAAAGGTATACAACCACAGCTAGCAGTCCAACAGTCATCATGAGCTGCAGGATCAGAGAGAAGGAAGTGGAGTTTAAAGCCATTGTGCAGAACATTTTAGATAATAAAGGGGACGGGAGATTATTTTCATTAAATACATCCTAAGTAATGAGGACCCATAGTTATATAGCAAGATTTTCTCTAAAAACAGAATATCTTTTGACTAGTGTGTTTTGAATAACAAAGCCGTATGAATGAATAATGATGTTGCTGCCATACCTGTTTACCGTTGTGTGTGACAGAGGACAAGATTGTGCGCAGGGTCTTCACACCCATCGCAATATCCAGCAAGTGTGCAGCAAAGAAGAAGTTGTTGTAGTGACCCAGCATGGACATGACCAAGTACCATACCAGATATAAGAAAGACTGGAAGGAAAAAGAACATGGAAATCAGTATACAATTAACTGTATGTCTAATATATTTCTATATATCAAAAGCATATAGAATGACACAAACATCAATTTATGGTGAACAATGGATTTTTTTTGTTTTTGTTTTTTTGTAATAAAACTTGTAATTTGTTACTTCTAATTTAAAAGCAACCATAGAAATTGCTATCTAATTTGTGTCAAACTTTTTAACCCTTTTTTCTTTTAAACTGATCTAGGCCTGCCAGCCTATCAAGTCCACCACTGTCAAAACTTTCATTGTAGCAGAGATTTCAGTTATACTTATAGTATGTTGACTATGCTAGGAATTACAGTTGTCAACCGCTGGTATGTCAAAACCTGTGAATGTCTACATCACTTACATTATTAGTGAAGACCACTCCAAATTTCCAGATCTGGTACTTAATATCAATTGAGGTGATCCTGAAGGAAAGAATAACAGATGAGTTTAGATGTGCATAATGAGGTGGTAAACAAAGCAATGACGACAAACATTTTAGCCACAAAAAAAAAAAAAAAAAAAATTAACTAGAAAAGTTGTGTAATATGAGGATATTACCATATGTGGATTTACTGCAGGCGAGCGGCCGGAGTAGGCAAAGTGACATCATACTCATACCTCACTGCCTACTTCCAGGTTTAGGGTGCACGCATGCGCACGCCCCCCCCGGCACCCACTATGATTGTACCTGCCGATTGGCTGTGTACAAATCACAGCCCAGAGTTCTGTATTGGTAAACAACACAGAGCTCTGTACAGAGGGGGAGCGATCTGTCAGTTTCTCATCCCTAAGAGATCTATTTTTAAAATCGGCACACATTTAACCCCTTGATCACCCTCGTTGTTAACCCCTTCCCAGCCAGTATCATTAGTACAGTGACAGGGTATAGAATTAACACTGATAACTGTAATGACACTGGTGATGTCAGTGACAGTTAGTCAGTTCCCTCCAGCCTCAGTTACTGTCAGATTGCCCACTGCACTATTGCAGTCCCGTTAAAGGTTGCTGATCACTGCCATTGGTAGTATAAAATAATATCAGTATATATACCATAGTTCGTAGGCGCCATAAATTTCACGCAAACCAATCAATATACACTTGTTGTTTTTTTTTTTTTTTTTTTTTTTTATCTTAGACATGTAGCAGAATACATTTTGCCAGAAATATATGAAGAAATTAGTTTTTTTTTTAATTGGATACATTTTAAAGCTGAAAGTAAAAAATTTTTATTTTTCACAATTTTAAGTCTTTTTTCATTTATATTTCAAACATTAAAAAAAGAGTTGTGATCGAATACCACCAAAAGAAAGCTCTATTTGTGTGAAAAAAAAAGATTAAAATGTTGTTTTAGTACAGTGTTACATGACCGCGCAATTACCAGTTAAAATAGTGCAGTGCTGAATAGCAAAAAAATGGCCTGGTCATGAAGGGGGTAAAACCTTGTGGAGCTCAAGTGGTTAATAATATCAGAGTGAAATACTCCGTCAGCCATCACGATTGGATTTAACCCTTCCTAGTTTACTGCCTTGTAGGTCCTTCCTCCAAGTCCAGTTGATTGCTTGACTCTAGTATCACACTTAGGGCCCATTCATTGTTGTAAATCACATGTGTTACTGCAATGCATGTTAACCACTTCAGGACCGCCGTATTGCCAATGTACGTCAACACAATGGCACAGGCAGGCACAATCACGTAGATGTACGTGATTGCCTTCCAGCGGGTGGGGGGTCCGATCGGACCCCCTCCCGCTGGTTACGGTGGTCCGGTTAGCTCCAGGAGCGCTCCGTGATGAGGGGATGGCCGTTCGTTTTCGGCCACCCCCTCTGGATCGCTCCTGGCCAATGAGAAGCTTCCTCCCACTGTGTATTGTTTACACAGGAAGGAGGAAGTGATGTCATTCTCCTCGGGGCGGTCTTTTTGACCGGACTACGAGGAGAAGACTAATAGTAAGTGTGCACCAACACTACACTGACATGTAGGTACACACAGGCACACAAACCCCCCCCCCCCCCAGTCACAGTGTCACTGATTGCATTGATCATTTCTTTACTGATCAATGCATTCAGTGTCAGTTGTGACAGTAAAAACTGTCAGGACAGTTAGTGTTAGGTCCAGGGTAGCCCCCTATCACCCCCCAATAAAGATTTAACCCCCTGATTGCCCCTAGAGTTAACCCTTTCACCCCCTTTTGCCAGTGTCACTAAGCGATCATTTTTCTGATCGCTGCATGTGTCGCTAGGTAGCTAGTTATTTTTTTAGGTTCACCGCCAGGTTTTTATATCGCTAGGTACCCCGATATACTACCCAATAATGGTTTTAACCCCCTGATTGCCGCTAGTTAACCCTTTCACCCCCTTTTGCCAGTGTCACTAAGCGATCGTTTTTCTGATCGCTGCATTAGTGTCGCTACAGTCGCTAGGTAGCTAGTTATTTTTTTAGGTTCACCGCCAGGTTTTTATAGCGCTAGGTACCCCGATATACTACCCAATAATGGTTTTAACCCCCTGATTTCCGCTAGTTAACCCTTTCACCCCCTTTCACCAGCGATCACAGTATAAGTGTCACTGGTGACGCTGGTTAGCCAGTTAGTTATTTAGGTTCCCCGTCAGGTTTTTATATAGCGCCAGGGACCCCCATATACTACCTAATAAAAATTTGAACCCCCTGATTGCCCCTAGTTAACCCTTTCACCACTGATCACCGTATAAGTGTTACGGGTGACCCTGGTTAGTTTGTTTTTTATAGCATCAGGGCACCCACCATTTATTACCCAATAAAGGTTTAACCCCCTGATCACCCGGCGGGTGATATCAATTAGGTTTTAGGGTCAGGGTCTGCGTCGCCCCAGGCAGCGCTAGGTTAGTGCCAGTACCGCTAACACCCACACGCAAAGCATACACCTCCCGTAGTGGTATAGAATCTGAACAGATCAATATCTGATCTGATCAGATCTATACTAGCGTCCCCAGCAGTTTAGGGTTCCAAAAAAACGCATTGTTAGCGGGATCAGCCCAAATACCTGCTAGCACCTGCGTTTTGCCCCTCTGCCCAGCCCACCCAAGTGCAGTATCGATCGATCACTGTCACTTACAAAACACTAAACACATAACTGCAGCGATCGCAGAGTCAGGCCTGATCCCTGCCATCGCTAACAGGTTTTTTGGTAGCATTTTATATTCAAATCCGGAAGGCAGTGCTTGGTTTTCGGGGTCCCGTACGTGGCTAGGCTCCCAAAAAGTCCCCCACATGTGGTATCCCCGTACTCGGGAGAAGCAGCAGAATTTATTTTGGGGTGTAATTTGACTTCTGCCCATAGCATGTGTGAGCAATATATCATTTAGTGACAACTTTGTGCAAAAAAAAAAAAGTTTGTAATATTCCCGCAACTTTTGGCAAAATATAAAATATTCCATGGACTCAACATGCCTCTCAGTAAATAGCTTGGGGTGTCTACTTTCCAAAATGGGGTCATTTGGGGGGGTTTTGTGCTATTTTGGCATTTTATGGCCTTCGAAACTGTGATAGGTAGTGAGGAGTTAAATCAAAAATTTGCACCCTTAGAAATCCTGAAGGTGGTGATTGGTTTTCGGGGTGCCGTGCGCGACTAGACTCCCAAAAAGTCCCACACATGTGGTATCCCTGTACTCAGGAGAAGCAGCAGAATGTATTTTGGGGTGTCATTTCACATATGCCCATAGCATGTGTGAGCAATATATCATTTAGTGACAACTTGGTGCAAAAAAAAAAAAGTTTGTAATATTCCCGCAACTTGTGGCAAAATATAAAATATTCCATGGACTCAACATGCCTCTCAGTAAATAGCTTGGGGTGTCTACTTTCCAAAATGGGGTCATTTTGGGGGGTTTTGTGCTATTTTGGCATTTTATGGCCTTCGAAACTGTGATAGGTAGTGAGGAGTTAAATCAAAAATTTGCACCCTTAGAAATCCTGAAGGTGGTGATTGGTTTTCGGGGTGCCGTGCGCGACTAGACTCCCAAAAAGTCCCACATATGTGGTATCCCCATACTCGGGAGAAGTAGCGGAATATATTTTGGGGTGCAATTCCACATATAAACATGGCATGTGTGAGCAATATATCATTTAGTGACAACTTTTTGTAAAAAATTTTTTTTTTTTTTTGTCATTATTCAATCCCTTAGGACAAAAAAAATAAATATTCAATGGGCTCAACATACCCATCAGCAATTTCCTTGGGGTGTCTACTTTCCAAAATGGGGTCATTTGGGGGGGATTTGTACTGCCCTGCCATTTTAGCACCTCAAGAAATGAGATCGGCAGTCATAAATTAAAAGCTGTGTAAATTCCAGAAAATGTACTCTAGTTTGTAGACGCTATAACTTTTGCGCAAACCAAAAAATATACGCTTATTGACATTTTTTTTACTAAAGACATGTGACTGAATAAATTTTGCCCTCAATGTATGACTAAAATTTAGTTTATTCGATTTTTCTTATAACAAAAAGAAGAAAATATCTTTTTTTTTCAAAATTTTCGCTCTTTTTCCATTTATATCGCAAAAAAAAAAAATCGCAGAGGCAATCAAATACCATCAAAAGAAAGCTCTATTTGTGGGAAGAAAAGGACGCAAATTTCGTTTGGGTGCAATATTGCATGACCGCGCAATTACCAGTTAAAGCAGCGCAGTGCGAAATTGCAAAAAGACCTCTGGTCCTTAAGGTGTTTATTGGTCCGGAGCTGAAGTGGTTAAATATGTCACCACAATGAGATATCATTTATTTTCAATGGCCTTCAAATACACTAAGGAAATGCACTGTTGCTGCAGCGTACAGCAAGGCATACTAATGCACAATTGTGCTTTGTGGTGAACAATATTTATTCAATGAACCAGGTGGGAAAAAGCCCTATCAAACTGCTCTTTCCATCATATTTGGCCATTTTGATACTTGGCTTAGTGGCGGAACTACCAGGGTCGCAAAGGGAACCCCAGCGGGGTTGCTAGCCACAGGACTCTGAAATGTGTCTCTCTCATTTAGCCCAGAGCCTCCACTGACAGTTCCCCTTCCCTCCTCCCTCGCATGGATGGGAGAGGAGAGAGCCGATCTGCTCCTTCTCCTCCCGCCCCATCCCCTCTTTGTGTGCCCCATGGGAAGTGTGAAGCCCAGCAGCTGAATGATAAAATTCAGCTGCTTAGCTTCACACTTCCACGATGCACACAGGAGAAGGAGCAGATCGGCTTTCTCCTCTCCCATCCATATGAGTGAGGAGGGAAGGGGAACTGTCAGTGCAGGCTCTGGGCTAAATGAGAGAGCCACATTTCAGAGTCCTGTGGCCAGCAACCCCGCTGGGGCTCCCTTTGCGACCCTGGTAGTTCCGCCACTAAGTCAAGTATCAAAATGGCCAAATATGATGCAAAGAGCAGTTTGATTAGGAAGAAGACCTTACAAACATGGGGGTTTAGTAAGAACAAATGATCAGTTATGCTGGAATGAAAAACAGAGGGAAGAAGTGTTTGAATATACTGTAGGCATAGTTTCACAGGTAAACACACCAAGTCAACATAGATTTATCTGGCTCTGGTTTCTTTCCATTTTGAGAGGTGATTTCTAAGCTGGCCAACTCCATTCCTAGCAGTTCTGCAATTCTCTCCCGACCATAAATGTCTCCATATTTGTCCAGCACCTATAAGTAGAGAAGGGGAAGATAGCATATAATCAGTGAAACTATAAGCAAAAGGCAGAACCTTGCTATTGTTTGTATAGCAACATAAGCCTTTACCTTTCTCTTTACAAATTTGTCCCAGTAGTTTCCTGGAAATGAGCTGCAAAAACATACAAAAAACAAAAAGGTAGTCAGTTCAAAGATCAGTACATCCCACTTCTAAGTTTATCAGTCCTATTTCATACAGTAAAATCAGCTTTTTAAAAATGATCTTACTTTCTGAATAGGGATCCTCAACCTCTATGACCCTTGCCTATCAGGTGTTTTCACTCTGTGTAAAGCCTGGCCATTTTCAGCAAAAAATAAAAACAAGCTCCAGCCTTAAAAAGCTCCTGTTTCTGAAGAGAACATAAGGTATGCGTTGTCAACCTTTTGCCTCAGAGGAACACTTAAAATAACTTTTAGTTCCCAGGGAACCTCTGCTAAAATAAACTGATGGGAGTTTAGGAAAATGCCCCGTACATTGGTGGTCAGTGGGGAAGAATTCTCCCCTTCCAGTTGTTTTCAGAATGCCATCCTTACAGGTGAAAACAAATTATTGCTCTAATGCTGCTGGCTCTACCAAGTGGTGTTAGCCCCGGAATTATGAAGGCACCATTAGATGGAAGGTCAATTAGTCACAGTTCCCTAGCAACCTCTGGAGGAACCCTAGTTGATAATGCCTGACTTACCGTATGTGTACCCTTTTAGATGCCTTTAATTCCTTTAGGGTATAGTCACCTCCCCTCTGGGTGTATGCGGTGCACAAAGTACAGCCCTCTCATTATATTAGTCAGGAGGAAGAGCAGTTCAGGGTTTGGGTCTGTGAGTAGCACATGGGGCTATGAAGACAGGACAGAGTTAAAACTGCCTCACTAGCGGGCAAAAAAGGTTTAAAAGCGCAGCTGCAGCAGCACTTTGCCGGCAGTTTGGGGGCGCTGCCCCATTGTTTTAAATGGCAGGGGCGCTTTAGGAGCGATGTATATAAAGATGCGGCTTGCAGGGTTTTTTTTTTACTGTCCTGCAAGTGCACCGCTCCAGTGTGAAAGCACTCGAGCTTTCACACTGGAGAGACAGGAGAGGCTCTTTACAGGCGCTATTTTTAGCGATGTAGTACCTGTAGCGCCTCAGTGTGAAAGTAGCCTTAGTGTGATTATTTTATGACCAAGATGTGAATGTTCCTCATTATGCATCTTGGACTCTATTCTACTATAATTTGGAATTATACTTGCCACGTGTACTGGACTGTATTGCAAATCACATGGAACAATGTGAAACTGTTGATTTGTATTTGATCTTCATACTTTTTCTCAAAGCAACTATTATGCCTCCTTACTGACTGTATATTTAAGTGAATGCACTGCTAAAGTAAAGGCGAGAATGTGCACTACAAAATAAATATGGTAAATCTGATTGGCCATAGAGCTGGAGGTAGTTTAGAAAAGTGGTCATCCTTCTGGTGCTGGAAGCCAAGCTCACCCTCAGTAGGTCATGTACCCAGGGGCCTGGGCCCCGTGTTTCATGGGCTTCAGGCATTTGTTAGATCATTGAGCCTAACCTGCAACCATGTTATTCTGCAAGGCCTTGCACAAGGGTGAGCTTCGGGCACCTGGCGAGTTGCATAAATCAGGGGATGGAGGGATCATGGTGAATGACCCACAAATACAGGGAGAACAGTGCTACCTGGAATGGAACAGACCCTTCTTTTAATTTTGGGTGTCTCAGTTTATTCGTTTCAGTGCCATTTCACAACCATGTTATGCTATATTGTAGCTACATTACACATTATCTGTGTAGTAGCCTAAATGTTTTTTTAGAAAACAAATTTGGGTGGCAGAAAGGGAAGGAGAGAAGAAGGAAGAAGAAGTTGCAAAGTGTGGTCTCTTTGATGTGAACACCTGATTCTGCTGCTTCACCAACAGTTAAGTGCATTCTATTCTGTTGCTCAACTAACACTATGGACATGCTTACAGGAGAGGAGAACAAAGGGATAACCTCATCAGTATGCTAATCCTTCGATGTCCAGTCATTTTCCCAGGGAAGGAGAGATGAGTACAGCAGAAAGACATCAACTAACCATTTTCCCCTCTAGTTACCCATACGATGGGTACCATTGCCATGATTTTAGGGAGCAAAAAGTGTTGATCTTTGCATCCTGAGATTACTATTTCTAAGCTGTGCTTTAAAGAATATCTATCCAGAACAGCCTGTACAAACCATTGTCTATTAATTTTACTCTGTAGATCTACAGCTAGTTGGTGGTTACTAGGGATGGGCGAGCAGTTCGGGCCGAACCTTCGCTGTTCGGATGTTTGGCAAATGTCTAAACGGGTTGGTCGACCGTTTGTTCGACCCCCCGAACCGACCACAATGCATTGCGGTATTGAACAGTGCGTTGCAAGCCCTGATTGGCTAAAGCAGTGAAAGCTTCAACCAATCAGGGCACAGAGCACTGTCAGAGTCATGATTGGACACTGTCAACATGACTTTATCCAATCATGGCTCATTCCCGCCCCACAGTGTAAAAGTATTCTTTCAATGGCAGCCATTTTCAGTGTGATTTTGGCGTGGAGAGAGATAGAACAGGGCCCTGTTCAGTGCTATTAGTTAGTGTGCTATTTTGCATCAATTGTCAGTGTAGAATATTAGTTTAGTGTCAGTCTAGGGATAGTGTGAGTGTAGTGAGGAGGACCATCATTCAGCTTTGCATAGTGTGCAACTAGAGTAGGGACAGCACAGATAGTTTCACTGTAGTGTAGTGAGACTGTGTCATTCATACATACATCAATGTAGAGTAGGGACAACTCAGATAGTTTCAGTCTAGTGAGACCGTGTCAGTAATCTTTACATTAGTGTATAGCTAGAGTAGTGACAGTTCAGATAGTGTCAGTGTAGTGACGGTTGAACACCATCTATTGGATTGCGTTACTGCCAGTTTAACGCCATATAGTTTTGTGTGCGTTACTGCCAGTTTAACACCATAAAGTTTTGTGTGTTACTGCCAGTTTAATGCCATATAATTCTGTGCGTCACTGTACGTTTGGCACATTCTATTGCAGTATATTATAGTGTATCTGTGTAGTGTGAGTACTCAAATTAAAGTACACCAAACACCTCTGTACATTGATTAAAGTGCATCTACGTACAGATTTCAACTTCTTTAAATTTGCTTGCACCACCCCCTCCCACCTAATAATGTCTGGGAGGACAACAATGAGAGGCAGATGTTCCCTTCCCGCAAGCAGAGACAAATGTGCAGTCCCCTGCAGTTGCCATAGTGGATAAACCTGCCTCCGTGTCTACATCTATTCCTGCCATAGCCCCAACATCAGCCATTGAGGAGTCAGCTGAGTTATTTGACCACAGCGTCAGCCACTTGCTCCTTGATGATGCCCAGCCATTACTGGATTCAAATGTTGGTTCTGAGGTTGAGGATGACAGGAACATGAGCCTAGAGAGAGGGAGGAACACTGGTAGACAAATTTGTATTCATGTTCCCCAAGCCGCAACGTATTGCCAAGTTGTCTCCTGTGGTAATGATGAAGATAGAGGAGATGGAGATGACAATGATGAGGTCACTGATGCCACGTGGGTGGCAGATATAGCAGAGGAGGAAACTGAAGGTGAGGCGGCACAACCCCAAGGAGGCCGCCATCAAGAAAGAGTAGAGAGCAGCCACCTTATTCCATCACATTCTGCAGATGTTATCTCCCAGTCCACTCCTAAGTTGTCTGGGCCTTTTTACCACATCTGCAGCAGGTTGCACTGTTGCTATCTGCAAACTGTATCTCAGGCACATCAAACAAGGCAAAAACACCAACCATATGCATATCATTGCAATTTTTGTTTGCCTTCATCAAGAGCACCTCTATAGGATTACGGTGGGAAGGCGCCCCCGACAGCCAAAGACCAATTTTTCTGCACCTGTTTGACAGGCACATATCATTGCAATTGCTTACTGCAAGGCCACATTTTTGCTTTCATAGAGATTAGCTCTATAGGGTTATGGTGGGAAGGCGCCGACGCCCAAGGACCAATTTTTACACACCAGTTACTTCTATATAAATTCAAAGTGACACCAGAATGTTATCAAACAATCTGTAATCTTGTTTCCAGTGCACTACATTGTGGCCTTATCATACACACTGGCTCCCTAACTGTTGCTGAGCAAAATAAAGGCAGCTTGCAGGGAAAATGTATTTTATTTGCTTTATAAATTGCTGCAGCAGATTCTAGACATGGTACAGATCTGCCACTTTAGAGGGGACCCCCCAGGTACTATATTGGAAGGAATTTTTCATTTTTATGCTTTCACTTTCAAAATCAAAAAAATCACTGCTCATTCAAAAACTACCTTTTTTCACAAAAGTTTTTTTATTTTTATTGATACATGTCCCCGAGGGCAAGACCCAGACCCCTATAACCATTGTATGCTCAATTACTTGCACATAAGCCTTCAAAATGGGCACTTTTGATTTTTGACATTCGAGTCCCATTTACTTTAATGGGGTTCATTATTCAGGTCCGAACTTTCAAGGTGTTCACAAGTTATGGCGCAAATTGAACAGGGGTCCATTCGGCCCATCCCTAGTTGTTCCTTGGCAAAACATACTCTCTGAGGCAGTTTTTCTTCATGACTCTAATAAATAAACCCAGATATTGTAACTCATTTTCTATTCTACTTATTGGTTTCACTCACGGTGTGTTCAAGACCAGACGATCCCATTGTCCTTTAATGTCATCATCCTCTGGCTGTTCTGTAATATAGAAGCCATCAAACTCCAGCTTACGTGCCAACTCCTTCTCCCGTTTAAAGATAACCAGAGGAACCTAGCGAACAGAGAAGACATGCATAAAAAATAAAAATAAGAAACTAGTCATTCCACGTTATTATCCTGCAAAATTGAAACAATCCCATTAATAGGAAATGTAGCTGAATTGCACTTGTATAATTACTCTATGGCCATGTCACACCATCACAGTACAGTAACGTGTTTTTCTTTTTATGTTGCGTTAAGGCAGTGGATTTGAATGGGCTGCCAATGTACCCCTGCATGGCCGAAAAGGCACCTGACCCTTTTTCAGGAATGCAACGTATGGCAGTATGTTCAGTAGGTGCATCAGAGTAGGCCAGTGTTTCTCAACTCCAGTCAACATCAGTAGAATGAACACTACCCAAGGGCTTGTGTATATGGAATTTTGTTTGCATATAAGCCGTTTTACTTCCCTATATAATTATATGTGAATACAAAAGCAGCCTTAAACAGCTTTAAGCAAGTTAGAAGCAGAATGAAGCAACCCAAAGGCAAATCAAAGCAAATCAGAAGTACCTTAAATATACTGCATTAAACTTGCTTCTAAGATTGAATTACATGTACATGAGCACTAACAAATACATTATGTTATGTCAAATTTAGCAACTCCTCTGTGTATAAATCCATTGAGCTATTTGAATAAACTCCTTTATGTTCTTTATAGTACCGTCCAAAAGAATAGTCTGTCTCTTGAGAAGGTATTTTTTAAATAGTAATATTACCAGTGTCAATATCCTAGTTTTCAGTCTACTGTTTTACTTAGTAGAAGAATGAGAAATGCTAACAACTCTGTACAGATAATTCATAGAATAAGGAGTATGGTCTTTTTAATATTCAGCCTCACCTTCAGACAATTGTAGCCAATGATACATAAGAAGGAAATGAGAGTGTGAACAATGGAAAGGAAGTATAGTGTCGGCTGCATGTATCCCGTGCTTTCCTCCAGGAAGAAATACACTATGCCATCGTCGTCGTCTTCTTCATCTCCACCAGCACCACTTCCTTCATCCAGGATGGATAGTTCCTCCTCCATCCCTGATCCCTCAAAATCTTCCTCGCCTTTTGGAGAATCAGACACCTAAGGAGATCACTTGTCATGTCAGTTGAATATTCCTTGCATTTAGAACACAGGCTGAACACACTACTTTGTTAATATTGATATATGGAAATCCATGCTTTTTGCAGACAGAAGAAAGAACTTGCAACCTGGTGAAGTATTGCATTGCACCAATTACCCCCCCCCCCCCCCTCTTAGATTTCCCGAGAAAAAAATAGCTATTTTGGGTGTACTGGCCCTTTATCTAATATATAGCTTGCAAAAAGATCTAACAATGGTGCCACATTGTAATGTAGTCGATGAGCAATATTTTATTTGTATATAATGGGTTGCAAACAGAGACTTGTGTGGTTTACACATTTCCTAAAGATTTTTGTTGTACAGATGAAATGCGCCTAGGGTGAGGCCAGTGGCTCATTTTATACAGCTGCTGATGTTCTCTGATGTGGTGTGTTTTGCCTATAAGATGCTTTTATATTTGTGAGTATATTTGCTTTTAATAAATTATGTGGTTTTAAGCAATACAGTACTACTCTATGGTCCTTTTGCTCTTTCCTCCATTTATCCCTATTCTGAGAAAGGGTCTTTGGATAACCAGTGGAGGACCCTGGAGACTCTGGAGTGTGAAGTATTTTATTTGGTGGCTGGATGGTTTCCGAGCTGTTGATCTCTTATAATTTTGAGGTCATTACCATTTGGTAAGGGAACTGGAATACTTGATTTAAGGCTTCATGTACGCTACAGCTCCTAAACTTGTCATTTTCTTCCGAAAGCTCCTAAACTCAACTCCATAAAAGCCTGTGTGGCAATATACACATAGGCTTTTAGCTTTAGTTTTGGAGCTGCTGCAGTTAGGGGAGCTTCAACCCCCCTCAACCGCCCTCTCCTGAATGCAGAAGAATTGCTTTCAGGATAGAAATGTTTTGACCACCGGCTGCAAAACGTGATGAAATTGCGCTGCAATCACGGTGTCATTTTGCAAAATTGCGTTGCAATCAAGGTGCCGTTTTGCGTTTTCCCACGGCCGCCAGCCAAAGTAGGCTTTTGCACATGGATTTTCACTTATTTTCAAGATTTCACAAGTGGACGTATATATGTGGATATATGTTTTTTTTAAGCTTACCCTTTTATCATGCACAAGTTTTAATCATATGTTCTATGATAGACACTTCAACATGTATTTTGATGTATATTGTGTATGAAGTCTTATTATGAGTTATGATTCTATATGACTTATTACAAAGGTATTGGTATTATGCACTTTTTAAGCTGCAGTATATCAGACGTTTGGTTTTGAATTTAATACTGTTTTAAACATCCTGCTTTCAGATGTTTTACATGTTGTGCTCCTACATTTTGATGCATTAGGACAGAGCTTCCTTGAGATTAGCCTGGATTGAACTGTAAGAAAACCTTGCAAAATAGATACTACTGTAAACATTACCAATCCAAAGGGATCCAGCTCAGTTGCAACCACCACTATTTACAGGAAATAAGCCCAGTAAGACTCAAGGACTCATTTGAAGGCACCTCTAGAAGAACTCACCTTGTAGAATAGCAAAATAAAGTTGATAGCGAAAGCCAAGAATAGTGCCAAGAAACGCAGATTATAGAAATTCCGTGAGAGATAGTTCTGCACAGAAACACAAATAAATGGTAACAATAATAGAAATGTAGAGAATCTTGAAAATGTCAACAGAAAGACAAATGTCAGTGATTTAGGATGAACAATCCGTTACTGAATGTTTTAAACACTGACCAAGAATTTTATCCTCTGGACCTCCAGCTCATTCCAGAATTCAAAACCTCCCTCTCCAGCTTCTGCTTTCTTCTCCTTTTGAGGGGTCTTTTTCTTGGGGGCCTCAACTGGTGGTTCTTCAGATTGCTCAGGAGCAGGAGCTGCTTCTTCTTCTGCAGCCGTTTCACCCTTTTCTCCATTCTCCAAACTGAAAATAATAATGGGTAATGTCTTCTTTGGTCAAATGAAGTGCATTATATATTATGATCTTGTAAAATGTAAAGTTTGTAATGAGCTGCAAAATTAATACTATTCAGTTATTGATAGAAAAAAAAAAAATTTTTTTACTTGAACAGGTAATCCCATATGTTAAGCCATTTTCACTTCATTTCACTTCAAAATGTTTAAGATTTAATGCAGTTTCTACATCATCATTATGTTGGTTACATAACTATAACTTTTGGCTTTTTTCTGTTCATCTTCCGTTTGTTTTGATTTTTATCATTTTCTGTTTTAATAATTGTGGTATTCTTGCTACAACAGAGAATGATGTCAAAACCATTCCTTGTTCATGAGCCCTATTTATATGTCCTTCCGCTGAGAACCCAATCACCTACTATGGTGGAAGATTTGGCAATGGATCTCTAAAAACAAAGTTATTTTTTTTTTTTTTTTTTTTTGTACATGAGTAGAGCTTTTGGACGATGGGCTGGCACAGCTTCTACACAGGAATAAGTATATCTATAATCAAAAGTGCCACACACTGATATTAAACACAAGCTCAGTTAAAAGGTTTATTCCAATGTTGAAAAACCAAATCAAATAAGTCTTGATGGATAGGGCAAGGCTTAGCCCCTGAAATGTGTTGGCTTTTTAACATTGCAATAAACTTGTATTTGGATTTTAATTTACAGTGTGGTGCTTAGGTTCTAGATCTGTCTATCCAGTCACTTGCACAGCCACAAAATTATAAAACAGTTTTCGCCTAACACCAGGGGAGAGAATGATGAATGCTAAATGCTAGTTGTGCATTTATTGTAAGTAAAAAATACATTAAAAAAATCCTAGCACTCTATCATCCCAATCATCTAAATAGCAATGAACAAATGAAAGGTGGTATCCCCACCCTGGTTAAGAAACCTTTGTTTCTGAGGAAGTAGAGAGGCTGACAATACTAACCTTTCCTTTGAAAATACTAATTCTCTGGCAGTCATACAGATCCAGGGGTTTCAATACTAACCAAGTCACTGACCTCGAGCAGGTAAAAGAAGTTCGGATTCTACTCTAACTTGGAGGAGGTCACCAAGGGCATTCACCATCTTTCTGTCAGTGTAGGTTTTTTTTATTTTTATTTTTTAAAGGTACAGTAACACCCAAGAAATCCACACTTGTCCTAGGCAATTGATGCCCTCAGTGTGCCTACACCAAAATACAAAAAAATCTAAAAGTATCAGCTGTCTAACTATCTGGATGCTGGAGAATATTTGTAATGTTCACTTGCCCAACCCGCATGCACCTTCTCACTAATAGTTATAAAAAAAGAGTCAATGTTTATTTGGTTGATCATTCTTCTTGTTTCTGTCACTAGTGTATTCTTATATCACTGGAGCATTGATGCACATGGATGTGTCTATTAAAATGAATGGTTAAGTCCCCCAGTCCATTGAAGGACCTAAAGAGGTATGGGTTCCTACTCACTCTGCTTTCTCTGGTTCTGGCTCTGGCTCTTCTTCTGCTGGTTCTGGCTGCTCAGAACCATCCAAATATTGCATTTCATCATCCTAAAGGAAAACACAAGCATTTCCAGCTTTTTATCACTATACAATCTACCCAATTCCAAGTCATATTACTTACATAAAAATATATTTATTGCTTACATAGAAGGTTATTAATCTTATCAGATTTCCTTCAGCGTACTTACTTCAAATTTCCTCTTCAAGATGGGCGATCCCTCCGGAGTTGGTGGTTCTACAGGAGTGGTTTCTCCCATATCACCCAGGCCGCCAGGGGCATCTGGAGCACTGAGTCTATAGTGTCCACCATCTTTCTTTAGTTCCAGCCCAAATATTTCTGCCCCTTCTTCTTGCACTTCTTCTTTGCCTGCATCAGTGAAGTCTGTCGCATCACCATCCTCAGGTAATTCGTCGCTGACCACCACAGGAAGACCATCTCCATGAACTTCATCTTGTGTAGGATCTGGCATACTAGCCAAGAGTTCAGTCACAGTTAACTTCTGAGCTCCTTCTACCAGGCTGCCTCCAAACAATGTGTGCCATATCAAGAAGAAGATGCCTTTGCAGACACTGTAGATGAAGTGAAGGGTTCCGATAAAGAGAGTCCAGAGGAAGGAGGCAATAGCCATGACCATTTCCTTTATTGTCATTTTCTTGATCTGTAGAAAATTAAGAATGTATGTTCATACTTTTAAACACAGCATATCTCGGAATTTACACTACCCCATTCAAAATTCCCAGTGAATTAACATATTTTTTACCAATTTTTTTAAACACTGATTCTTATGCCCCATACACATGATCATATTTTCCGACAACAAATGTTGGATGTGAGCTTGTTGGAGGAAAGTCTGACCATGTGTATGCTCCATCAAACATTTGTTGTCAGACTTTCCGCCAACAAATGTTGGCTAGCAGGTTCTCAAATTTTCCGCCAACAAATGTTTGTTGCCGGACTTTCCGATTGCGTGCACACAAGTCCATGCATTCTCGGAATCAAGTACGAGCCGGAGATATAACTAGTGTTCGTAATGGAGATGTCACATACGTCTTGTATGTCACTACATCCGTAATTGTTGGCCAACATTTGTGTGACCGTGCGTATGCAAGACAAGTTGGAGCCAACATCCTTCGAACAAAAATCCACGGTTTTCTTGTCGGAAAGTCCGATCGTGTGTACGGGGCATAACTTTACTTTTATGGTCTACTCTACAGTGAGAGAAAAAAGTATTTGATCCCCTGCTGATTTTTTATGTTTGCCTACTGAAAAGAAATGATTAGTCTATAATTTTAATGTTAGATTTATTTTAACAGAGACAGAATAACCACAAAAGTATCCAGAAAAACGCATTTCATAAAAGTTATAAATTGATTTGCATTTTAATGAGCGAAATAAGCAGTAGTGGCTGGTGCTCCATATTTTTTTTGGGGGGGGGGGGGGCGGTTTTCTTCTTGCCAGCCAAGACCTACTTCCTGATTGGCCGGGAGGAGAATCAGGAAAACAATAGACAGTGCTCTGCTCCCCGAGCCCATTCTTTTTTGAAGCCAATTAGAGCCTTAGGATCTAATCATGTGCTTCCAAAAAAAAAAAAACTGTGTGGTCAGATGAGACCAAAATCTAGCTCTTTGGCATCAACTCAACTCGCCGTGTTTGGAGGAGGAGGAATGCTGCCTATGACCGCAAGAACACCATCTCCACCGTCAAACATGGAGGTGGAAACATTATGCTTTGGGGGTGTTTTTCTGCTAAGGGGATAGGACAACTTTACTACATCAAAGAAACGATGGACGGGCCAGAAAGAACACGTGGATACATGCCTCCCACTGAAAGAAGGTCCCTTTGCCTGAGGAAGAGACTGAGGGGACCAAACCATGATCCTGTATATCCTTTTAATTGTGATTACTGTTCAGGCACAAGAGGTAGCCATCAAACAGAAAGATGGTATAACACAATTCTGGTATAATTCATTTAACACATGTTGCCACCTTTATATCCCCTTATGACTCCCAGACAACACTGGCCCAAATGGTAAAGTGACCTTAGCCACCCAGAAACTTGAGGGTTTGTCCAAGGAACTAAAAAGGAATTCAGGGCTCTCCAACCCATGGGATCAGTACTTCACCTGGATAAAGGGGGATGGCAGGGAATTTTAACACAGATCGGAATAGCCATTCTGATAATTTTAGTGACCCTAGCTGTCATGGTCTGCTGTGTTCTTCCCTACTGTAAGAAGTGTGTAGAAAAAGCTGTTGACCAATCTGCTCCCACATTTGTGAACCAGGAAATACCAGATGGTGATTATGTAAGACTTGATGATGATTACGTGTTACACTCCGTTACAGTCACTTCCCCCCCGAGATGCAACACCATAGGATTACAGGGACAGACAGCACCTGATTGCCCTTCTCTAAGCTGTATAGAGGGGGGTAGCGAGTTAGTCTCTATATACAGCCCAAAAGAGTTGCTGAGGAGAATGGGCCAGGTAAGTAGGACCTTCAGTATGAGGGACAGTATTGAAATAGACAGTTTCAAGGGGGGACTGTAATGGATGTGGTTGGAATATCATGATGAAATGGCTATTCTAATATATATATACAAGTACATGCTTTATATGCCTGACATATAACTTCTGCTTATCAACCTTACAACATATTCAGTAGATGTCTGCAAAGCTTACCCCTCCCTTGCTGTGGAACTGAACTGAACTGCAAGAGTTTACAGAAGAATCCCACCTGCTCCAAAAATACACTCAAACATTAACACCAACGTTTCAGAAGAAGCAAGAACATAGCTATGACCAGTTGCTACTTCCTCATATGGATGACCCAGCTAAAGCCTATATTTTTTTGTCACAATATATATATTTTGTGGTTTGCATACACCAGCCTTATCTGACGTATCTTAATCTTAACAAAATAGTATAAGTCTCGAAAAGAGGAAGTAATAAAGAGAACGCAATTTGACTCTGAACTAAGAGTCTCAGCATGAGTTGCTTAGCGTGCACGCTCTATATTCAATTTGACCAGGGGCAGATATAAAAATACCAGACCTTGGTTCTGGTTCTGATACAAAACACATGTATCATCAAATCTTGGGTGAGAACCACTTTCTCTCAGCCAGGGCATGGAAAACGGGTTGTGGAGGGGGTTTCCAGCATGTCAATGAACCAAAACCCACAGCCAAGGCAACAAAAAAGTGGCTCAAGAAGAAGCACATTAAGGTCCTGGAGTGGCCTAGCCAGTTTCCAGACCTTAATCCCATAGAAAATATGTGGAGGAAGCTGAAGGTTCGAGTTACCAAACGTCAGCCTCAAAACCTTAATGATTTGGAGAGGACCTGCAAAGAGGAATGGAACAAAATCCCTCCTAAGAGGTGTGCAAAACTGGTGGCCAACTACAAAAAACATCTGACCTCTGATTTCCAACAAGGGTTTTGCCATCAAGTACTAAGTTATGTTTTGCGGAGGGTTGTTTTTTGTTGTCATTCTCTCACCGTTAAAATAAACCTACCATTAAAATTATTGACTGATCATTTTTATGTCAGTGGGCAAACGTACAAAATCAGCAGGGGATCAAATACTCTTTTCCCCTCACCTTTGGATTTTAAATCACTTCCAGACTGTCCTTTAGAAGTACAATCACATCATTTTTGCCCTTTAACATTGCAAAAACCTATGGGATTCTATTATATTCTTAAATAGTATAAGTAGAGGCTTTCCCACTGATTTCTCAAAACCTTGGATAAATGCTGTGCTATGAGTGATGTCAGAAAAAGTTATCTCTCATGAATTATACTTTACCTACAAAGTGCCCCCTATAACATATATATGCAGTATGTTATCTTATATATGTTTGTGCCCTTGCACTATGGCAGGAATATCGTATCAGAACTAACCAACTCAGCACAATAGAGAGATCTATTGACTCTTCACAGATTCACAGATTTAAACAAACCCAAACCATCCTGTTGCTCCCCATATATTTTTAGCAAGGTCAAAATGGGTTTCCAAGTCACAGTATATACATAATATAGTAACTGCCAATTCTACATTCTATAGGTAAATATGCTATATCATTCATTATACATTCTCTTTGAAACAATAGCCCACACTGCTGAATGCTAATTGCTTTCACAAAAAATGTAATGTATAAATTACATTTATTCTACAAAATGTAAAATGCTGAAACTGCTTCAAGACTGAATTATGCATCATTATATAATTAATCCTCATTGGCCACTCTGTGCCACTAGGCCTTATACGTAATAACCTACCTTGCTGAACTTATGCTCTCTATTAGTTGAAGACAAGAACAAATAGTTAGTGTTTCACCTAATCAGGATGGGGTGCACGGCTAAAGTAAAATTTAATATACATGATGAACTTAAAAGTGCTTCTACTTGGTGCACTGCAGATCATGCGAGGAGCTAGGTACAGACTTCTGGCAGTATACTGATCGCATACACTGTTTCTAGAGAGGCAGGGGCGTAACTATAGGGGGTGCAGCAGTCGCGACTGCAACCAGGCCCTGTGATGCAGGGGGCCCATGTAGCCCCCTCTACATATGGCCGGCAGCAGCATAGGCAGCTAGAGGTACCAGTGCACCATGCACAGGGGTGGTTGGAGGTGGAGGGTGACTAGCAGAGCTCCATGCTCGAATATCGCACTGGCTGCTCTTTAGTTGTGCATTCCCCGCATGACCTGTGTCATCGGCCGGCTCCTCAGAGTACCCCTCTCCTGCTCCATGCATTGCCGCTCAGTCCGATGTCTGTTCTCCCCAGCCAGAGTCCTGCCCCCCCCTCGAGTCCGGCCCACTCTGCACTGCATACTTCTCCTGGGTAAACAAACTTTAAGCACACAGATGCAGTGCAGCCCTATGAGAGCCGGCTCGCCGGAGGACACTGCAGGCTTGTCTGCAAGCCCTCCTCCTCCCCCGTCATACAGATGATGAAAGGTCTTTCTGGGAGATATGCTGATCGCCCGTCCAGCACATGGATGGAGCCCAGGCCAACATGGATGAGTGTGTGGCCTACAGCTTGGTCATGGTGAGTGAGAGGACCCCATCCCCCACACATCATTACATACCCCCTCTATCTCCACGTGAGAAGGGACCCCTTTCTCACGTGGGGACAGGGACCCCCACCTCCCCTGGGGACAGGGACCCCTTCTCACCTGGGGGCAGTAACTTCATCTGCCCTGGAGAAAAGGACCTAATCTCTTCTGGGGACGGGGACCCCATCCTGCCTAGGGACAGTCCCCCAATGGGGCACCTAAAAATAAAAAAATAAAATAATAAAATAAAACTACTGATACCAGTGGGGGAACTACAGAGCTCACAAAGGTCATACCTGTGACCACGCCCTGAAGTTCCACCGCCGGACTCGGAGGGAAGGGCCCTGGCTGGGGTTCAGGGGGGCCCTTCATGGTTTCTTGCATCGGGGCCCTAAAGGTTCTAGTTACGCCACTGTAGAGGGGTGAATTGTGATACAAATGTTACCTGCTAGAAACTGACCTGTTCCTTAATCAAGCTGGAATGCCATCTACCATGGTAATTTTGGGCAAGGTTCATTGTCATCATGTGACCAGAAATCAGAGTCAAAATACACTGCTTCCCCTATATTAAAATGCTGAATCCTCAGGTGCATACTTTTCCCACATAACGCCCCATCTACAAATGGTTTGAATTACTTGTCACATGGTACATCTCTTTTGAATTTTTTTTGGCAGACATTAGGTGACATATTAAAGACACAGATATCTATGACTGTCCCCAAGACACTTGCAACCTTCCTATTGCCTGTTTTTATTGTGGTGGGTATGTGGTGGGTGTTTTTTATTTCATGGTGGGTATATAATGTGGTCTCAGTGCCACATGCAATCTGGTATTGCAAATAGATTGGAGCTCCTGGAAACATGGGATAGAAACCCTAGTTTATGCATCTGCTGTGTTCCATATAACCACATTAATTGTCAGCAGACATCAATAATAACCCATTATATGATTTTTTATTTTTAACAAGAAAACTACAAGGCACAGGAATTATAGTAAAATGTTACTCACCTTTCGATACTGTCTTCTGAGGTTCTTGTAGGTAAACATCTTGAAGAAATTGACCACATTGTTCATAAATTCTACAAAAGCAGATGAAGCTTCAGGAGGAGCAGACCCATTTTCAGCCTCCTCGCCTTCTCCAGCTCCTTCTCCTCCATCATCTTCATCTTCATCCTCTGCCTTTTCTTCTTCAGGTTCAGAAATCTGTGAGGCAATCTGCATCTCAAATATGGTGTCCTCGCAGAAGTTAACAAAGAGCTCCATCTTTTCAGACTCACCACCTTCATTGACCACATCAAAGATGAACTGACGTTTAGACTCTTTAACCTGAGGCATCTCCCATTGTGTTTTATTGGCCTCACTGATTTCAAAGTAGATTCTCTCTATCTTCTTGCCTGCTCCCATAATTTCAATTTTGCCTAGATAAGGTTTGAAGTAGTTTATTATACAATCTGCTAGCTCCAGGAAGGTATGTAGTCTTGTGTCATGAGGGACATGCTCTGATAAGTTGGTTAGTAAAACTGCCACATTGAAACCAATGTCTTTAGCCGGCTCTTGGAAGCGGTCGGCAAACTCTTCGAAGTTGATCATTTCATTCTCATCTGCTTCAGAGCAGGAGAGGAGGAACTGGATCTCAGATGCTGTGTACTGCTTTTGACTGTCCATTGCTTTCTGGAAATCTTTTTTGGATATGAGACCTCGAGGATCTGTGACATAGTCTCTGCAAAAAACAATGTGCATTATAAATGTCAGCGTGTCGGTCATAATTTCTTTCAATTCATTTGAGGATGAAAGAATAAAACACCAGTTTTACCTAAAAGCATCAGAGGCCACTATATCCTTTAGTTTGAGGAACATATCGAAAAATTTAAGGATCATTTCTACATTGCTTGAAGACTCTACAAGCATGTCCACCATCTGGCGAGCTATTGTTCCATTGACCACATTACCTACATAAAAATTGAAACATATTGTTAAATATATACTTTTTTACAGGGTATTTGTTTAGCAGTTTGAAGATACCAATAATATTCTTCCTGTATAGCTTATATAAACTATGGCTAGCCCAGATATATTAACCAATGGATGTTGTTTCTGGAGCCTTTAGTGCCAAGTCGTCAAGTGGCAATAAAACACATTGACATATACTACCAGTGCTATCAATCTCTAGAGGAAATGTTTCACTATTACTGTTTTCATTCTCAGAAATATTCCCTAAGTCAGCAGCATGCTAGATTGTAGAGATCTTCCATGTATCCCCCAACCGAATTATCACCAGTATCCAGTTCTAGAGCAAAATTTTTTTTATCAGATTGTGGAAATGTTACAATTTAAATAAAGGTTATCTGCTGTCTGTGTCTTCCTGCCCCAAGACCATGATTCCTCTTGCTTCTTGTCTAAGTGCCACAAGGGACAACAAGTGGGGGGAATTCACTGACTTTCACCACGCCCCCCCCCCCTGAAACGGCCTGGTACGCAAGATTCCAAGAACAAGCCTCCATGGGTTGCAGGCTCTCACCCAGGCTCAATTAGCCTTATCCTCAAATGAACCCCGCACATCCGCACCCCCAGACTGAATTGGCTTTAAGTTTGAGGATAGAGATCCTTTTACAGCCCCACAACATACCAACGCATTTTGACCTTTTTCTTCTTTTCTATTTTTGACTCCCTCGTCTTCTACCTTGTGAGAGCTAACTCTGATAAGTTGTAACCCAAGGTAGCCAAGCTACCCTACGAAAGTTTGTATGTTCACATGCTCAATGTTTGATTTTGTTACTGCCAAGAACTCTGATTGTGTTTACGTAATGTTTTTCCAGCATATTGTAATTTTCTGTACATCTATGCATTTTCCTCAATAAAAACTGTCATAAAAAAAAATAAATAAATAAAATAAATACCACTTCATCAAATTCTGCGGTGTAAGATCACTGCTGGTCTGTTAAAAAACACCTCCTGTACAAGTACTGTTAACAAAAGTAAAGCTATAAGAAGCCACATTCCCTGAAGGTTTATGACACAATTAATAAGACCTTTCAAACACATCCAGCTGCTCTTCCAGAAGACCAATATAAAAAATATGTGATATTTACAAGAATTACCTGTTTGGCATTTGTCCTATGTGCCCATTTTTGATGAATCCGCCCTGTTCAGAACAGTTTTTCTAAAACATGTTTAATCATGTACCATCATAACAATCATTGTACCCAAGTACCAGATCACCTTTTATACATGACCACGTGCTTTAAACCATACTGGCAGTAACTCTTCCACAAACATCCAATCAGGAATCCACCTTCCTCAAAACTGGAACAGGAGCACATAAAACAGACATGTCTTGTGAGGATTTAATCAGCATTCTTCCTCTAGTGTTTGACTCTGATAGTTTTGGAGACCTGGGTTCAGTATACAACACATGCCTATTAATGTTTAATAAAAGTGAAGCATAATCACCTTCCAGAAGGGAGAGCAGCATGACTACCATGTCCTTCTGAAGGTCCAACAATTCCTTTAGCAGCCCAATTTGACTGGAGTCCTGGAAAAAAAGGCACAGCAACACAACAGTCTTGAGCACAATTTACTAGTCTAATATCCTTATGTGTCACATCTCAACCTCTGAGGAAGATTGGAAGTGATAAAAGGCTTCTAAAATCCAATATAAGGAGACATTTTGCTGTATTAAATATGAGGGGTATGGGCTTCATTCAAACATTTGTGAGGCAAGTGTGTAGTCATATTTTGCATATGTAGTATGAAGGAATATAAAAAATAATTTGACTGGTTGCTGTGAGGCAATAGAGACTAAAGCAAAGTCTTCAGACACTGTTAAAGAGTGATGACATGTCCAATGTCATCTCAATGCCCTTTTGGGCACTAAACTAGCAAGGACTACAAGGTGTGGCAGTGACTATGATTATGCAGTTTTGGAAATATGCATTCATGTAATAAAATCAATTGAAAGGGTATAGCATAGCTGTCAAGATCACAATTTTATTATACAAATGTTTGGAAAAGTATTTAAAAAAAAAAAATGACCAGTACAATGATGGATATCCATCTTACCTCTGGATAGAAGCGACTCTTGAAATGATCCTTGTATGCAATGCAATAAAAACACACTTTTCAAACACTATGGCTATTACTCCCTGTGTCTGTATAAAGTGCTTCCCACCTCCCAGTAAGAAAGAGACCAAAATAAAAAAATTTTGGTTTGTTGGAATTTACTAGTGAATGTCTCACTTTAACATCTTGGAGATGTTTCTAATTTCCTTCAAGCAATACTGAAATAGCTAACATCTGTTAATAAAATTCTCCTATTGCTGGCAGTAACACCTAAGCTTTTAATAATCTTTCACTATACCAGAAGTTGATTGGTTGCCATGAAATATTGCACATTGCTGCTCTTTTAAATTTTTGAGCTTATTGAAAGTGAACCTATAACTTTGTCCTTTTAGGACAAAGCAACAGGTTCTCTTGATGGTCCACTCCGTCTAGTAATACTTGCCTGCCCAACACTCTGCCATTACTCTACTTGCATGCTAAAGCCCCAATTACAACGTCCTTTTGTAACCTCCTTGTCTGCCTGTGTTGGCACTAACAAAGAACCATGGATCACATTTGTCAGTGCTTGGCCCATCAGGTGAATGGGACTGTATTATTTGAGTTAATGAATGAATGAATATATCAGACATTTCAAAACGTTTTGGCTGGCAAATGGGGTGAGTGGGGACCACAAAGAAGGTAAGCATCTTAAACAAAGGGGGTGGGCTGTTAGTTGAACCTGTTACCTTTTCCCAATTGGGCAAAGTAAACGATTTACAGTACTTTAGGTACAACAATCCAAAGCAACCAATCAAACATAATCATCTGACAACCTAACTACAGAAAACTAAAAGCTTCCTGCTTGCTGTGGTTTACTACACATATTTACATTGCCTCATTATCTATTACAGTACTTTGATGTTTAGAGTAATATGCAAAACACTACTAAGATAATTCTTAGTGAACACAACTGCTTTTGGTTTTTCAGAAACCTTCAGACTAAACTGGTTCTTCCAAAAGTGGCTAAAGCTATCTCCCAGACTAGAAAATACCTACACATGATCCACTGATATCATATACATAATACCTGAGCTTTCTTTGCTGTGATGTGACTACCTTCATATATCTGCACCTTACTACCTCGGGAAAGGTTAAAAAAAAAAAAAGGTTACAGAAGACTTCTGTCTAAACAGATATACTACTGCTCACTCTTCTTCAATTTAAGAAAGGTATACAGCACTGTATGCCAGTACAGCTACTTGCTACATACTGTAGTTTACTGGAAATCTACTACTATCAGCAGGAACTTTCCCTTTCAATCATCTCATGCTGCCAATGAGATGCCCATTAAATTAATTGAAAATGTCTACAATCTTCTCTCATAAAGGTTTATCAAGATTTGGTCAAAGGAAGCTTCCTTGGCTAATTTATAACTGTTAAGAAAGGTTTTCCCTACCTTTGGAAAGTCTTAGCTGCAGGAGTACGAGAGACGAAAGGCACACCAGCAATGAAGGGGTTAAGCACGGAGGGGTGAGAAAGGCAGTTTAAAGTGTCTTCTCTTTCCCTGCCTCTCCACCCCAGACATTGTGCTACAGTAAAAGATGCTGCATGGAACAGACAGACAGATACCATGAGAGGGGAGGAGAAAGAGGGAGAGAGATGTGGTGTCTAGTGACTAACCAGCTTAGGATCCACTTGTTCCCTGGCTGCATGAGATGCCAGTATGTTCTGTATTGGCCTCAAATGTTTACCTATGTTCATTATACCTACCCTAGCACAGGAGTCTCCAAACTTTCTAGACAAAGGACCAGTTTACTGTCCATCAGACTTTAGGAGGGCCGGACTGTGGCCATGAGAAGTAAAATGTGAGAGCATCATTGGGAGTGAACAATCGCCCAACATTGGTGTCATTGGGAGGAATTGTACCCCATCATTAGTATCATTGGACCCCATTGTTGATGTCATTGGTAAAAAATCGTGCCCCATCTTTGGTGTCATTGGGAGTAACTCTGTCCCACTATTGAGGTCTTTGGTGGGAATTGCGCCCCACCGTTGGTGTAATTGGGAGAAATTGTGCCCTTTATTGGTGTCAGTGAATAAAATAGTGACCCAAGGGCCGGATAAAAGCAAGCAAAGGGCCCCATCTGGTCCCAGGGCCACAGTTTGGAGACCACTGCCCTAACACATAGGTGCTCAAGACATGCATTATTTGGGTTGCACTCCACAGTCTCATCCCAGTGCTCCACAGTCTCATCCCAACACCAGAGCAGGTACCAAGACTTGGGTTCACCCAAACTGCTGACATGACTAGGATTACTCTGTCTCTCCTCTTCCTTCCTCCCCCCTGTGACCGACAAATGTCAAAAAGAGCCAATTCACAATGAAAGCAATGAGATCACCCCAAGAAAAGCGGGCAATGCCCAAACGACTCCGTACTGTCACACGGCTGCTGGCAAAACAAGGGGGAAGATGGGTATGATAAGGGAAATTGACAGAGAGAGAGAGAGAGAGAGAGAAAAAGAAAGAGAAAAATAAAATAATAGGTGGATGAAAGTTAAAGAGGATGGCAGAGATATGAAGGACAAAGAGCACTCGGTAGAAAAAGTCCTACAACTACAACCCATCAACAGGTAGCTGATCAGAAGGCCTGAACCAATTACAAACTACTCACTTTGTTATGGGGACTTTTTTTAGATTGAAAAAAAAAATAGGATGCAATATCTGAAAAGGCATACATTTGCATCATCCTTCTTAGTTTTCCTTTTTTGTGTCCTTGAGGAGCTCAAGGAGACCCCGTCACCAGACCATTTCAACAAACATTTTTCTATAAGATTCAATGTGCACAAACATATTTTAGGCATGTTATTAACTGTAAATGCCTCCTTTGTGTAGACATGCAAAAGCCCTGGGAAAGCTGCGGGGTACCATCATTTTGGATGTGACATCAGCAACCCTAGCAGACTTGGAGCTGTCACTCAAATGACACACTATAGTATTCTTCTTCCCTGGTTGCTACAAAATATTGTGTAGGGTGGTGAAGGGAGAGGTAGAGATCCCGGGTCACCCCAGACACTAATTATTATCACAGAAGAGGAGAAGATTATGTTGTGCAAGGTGGAAGAGGTGTATGCAAGGGAGTTGACTGTTCTAAAGTAGTCAATTTGTTACTGATTTTAGATACACTTTGTAAGTTCTATAAAACATTTTGTTTATGAAAAGAAGAAATGCTGAAAATAAGCATATAAAAGACTTGGTTTGTTTTGTGCTTATAACTGTAATTTTTTGGTAACAGGGTCTTTGAATAAATGTATAACCTAAACCTGCTTTCAAAGGACTTTTCTAAAGTGTCTCTATATCTGGCAGTCAAAGGGCATGTTTTGAACCAAATGAGGCTACCTGGGTTTCGAATGGGTTTACTTTTTCTGGTGGTATCCAGAAAAACCAAGGCTGAACTTCAACTAGAAAGTTTTTTAACTACATTTTAAACTACATTTTATTGACTAAAGATAAATGAAGACTCATGATAAAAATCGTTGTTATTCAAAGTTTGTTCCCCATGACAGTAGGATAAGGGAAAGTCATACTTTTGTAATTGGTTTCTTGAAGGCACTGAAACAGGCACGATAAGTGGGAGCAACCACAACACCTAAGGAACAGGGTTGGAAAGTATGGCAGGAAGATCTCACTGTTAAAGAATCCATAGCGTATAGGAATCCAGGGGATAACCAAGTCCATCATGCTCTGCCCATAACTATATTTTTAGTTATACATTTTTTTTAGCTATAAACTTTTAGTATGTCTGCCAAAATACTTAGGTATGCATTTCTTTTCTATCAAAGTGGTTCCTTGCTAATCACTGGCCTATAAACCCTTTGAAGTTATATGGAGAGTACCGGCAAAGGATGGACACAGTTATCCAATATTCACTCTGAAAGGCCCCAGTAAACCCCTGCCTATATCCCAGTTCAGAAAATTGCCACTTTAACTAGCACTTTTCTGACAAGAGGAGAGATAGAATATGAAGGCACTAGATGAAATCATAAGGAGGACAGAGTGAATCAGTCTGTGAGAACAAAGACAAAGGAAGAATGAGCGACAGACACAAAGACGGGAAGGGAGCACGTCTAGCTTAGACACTATAAGGAAACGCAGCCGTGCCACAGAGAAATATTCTTACGCCATTTCGTAGTCCTCCATTTTGGGGCATCTGTTATGTATTAGAATAAAAGTATTATTCAGAATCACTCCACACCAAACTTTATTACACTGCTACCCAACTGAGTTACAAAGGAAATTAACCACAGCTGTAACTCAAGAGTGCCTACTGATATGGGCAACACACATTTGTAATAAAGGTCTTCATACATAACAGAACTAAGCTTGCACTCTCTGAAGGCTGACCATCCCATGCTGCAATATAAGGAGACACTCACTCTCATCAGATCAACTGTAATCTTATCTTAGCGAGCAACACTTGCATTCCTTGAACATGCAGCTACGGAAAGCACTCATGTTATTCACACACATAAATAAGAATTAAAGTGTATTTTCCTTTTTATTTTTTTACCTTTGGATAGAGTAGAGAAGGTTTGAGGACTCTGTGTCCCCGCTGGAGAGTCAACCTCTCTATTTGCCCTAAAGACCATTCAACGGGACAGTAATGGGAAATGTAATATTTAACAGTTGACACTGGAACTAGAGGTGAGCAGAAATCCTCCTATGTACACACTTGTTCTGGTATCAACTGACTAAGAAGGAATTTTGACTCACTTTGGAAAAATATTCTCTCACTTTCCGGTGTGTCTCTATGACAGAAAGTGAAGGGAAATCACCCAAATAGGTATTCAAGCAACAACAAAAATTTGAAATGATCTTAAGCCTCGTACACACGATCGGATTGTTGGCCAACAAAACCATGTAATTTTGAAGGGCGTTGGCCCAAACTTGTCTTGCATACATACTGCCACACAATTGTTGGCCAACAATTTTGAATGTAGTGGCGTACTACGTTGTTTTTAAACTCTTTAGCGTCTCTATTTGGGCTACTTCTGCTAATTTCATGTTAGTAGAAGTTTGGCGAGTGTTGATTCACCCTTTTCATGTTGCGCTTTTCAGTTAGATTCTGAACAGCCGTTAGTCAACAGGCCATGTTGCAGAATCTGAGGCGATAACGTGTTATTTATTATTGGCCTTGGAGTTATTGCTTTGACATTATTTTTTTGGTTGAATAATGATTTGATTTGGTATATTTTCTATATTTTTGGATGCATAGAATGCACTTTTTGGTTAAGTTCTATTGGCAGATAGCATGTCTAATTTTATTTGTTTTCTTTTTTTTAATGCACAATAAAAAAATTGTGGAGAATAATGCTTGGCTATGTGTTTTACTTTAAATGACATTTTGGGAGTAGGCAGTAACATTTTAAAACATACAATGTCAAATTAACAAGGGATACCAACATAGTTGTATCTTTGATCTTAAAAACTATGGGACAATGGCATTGTGGTAGCTTGCCCAAATAAAAAAAAAAAAAAAAAGCATAATAATATTATTCTCGATATCACTAGAAAGAAAAAGCCTTTGAACATTTGTTTGCAATAACTCCATCAGTATCACCAGCAAAGCAGCTTAATTTTTATCCCATTAACGAAGAAGAGAATGTGCACTGCATTTCGAGATTTCATAATTTGCCACGTCACAAATGTTAATTCTCCATTATGAATGCTAGCTTACAAGACTGACTGCTTCTGGCTCATCCTTGCTTCCATACATGGTGTTTGTACTTTGAACTTTTGTCCGACAGACTTGTGTACACACGCTCGGAAAGTCCGACAACAGAAATTTGTCCGTGGAAAATTTATAAACCTGCCATCCAAAATTTGTCCACAGAAAGTTGGCCAGCAATTGTCCGATGAAGCATACACATGGTCAGATTTTCTGCCGACAGCCTGTCATTACACATTTCCTGTCAGAAAATCCGATCGTGTGTACGAGGCTTAAGATATAGCAGTCAACAAAGGAAAGCCGTTACATTTTGGGGGCTAAGAGAGTCATCCTTTATCAGGGCTGAGAAGAGGGAGTTCTAAAGTCCACACTACTTTGAGTGCTAATAGTGTCAGGAAATTTCTATGCCTCATAAGAGCCAGTGGTTTGGCAGGGGTTATCATTTGTCTTGGCTATTGGGTTATCATTTGTCTTGTCTTATCAGATTTCTATAAGGACCACCTGTAAGGCCACCATATGGGTGGCGAGCTGCCAACTAACCAACAAACCAATACCAGGACACATGCCCACCAAAACTAATCGATGAACCCACAACTCCTGTGTACTATTACACAGGCAAAAAAAAATCTGACAGATTAAACCATTCTTTATTCTATCCAAAACACAAAAAAAAGTTTAGAACAGATACACTTTAACTTTCTGAAGAGCATACATTCCATAATGTACAGTATACATACGTATAAATCCAATTATATTGTAATGCATGTGCACCATAAAACACTCTAATTTACATATATAAAAAAACATTTAGTGATGTAAGTCAATTAGTAGAAGGGTGAATGTTAAAGCAGTGTTCCACCCAAAAGTGGAACTTCCGCTTATCTGTCCCCCCCTCCAGTGGCATACGTACATATGGCACCTTTCAGTGGGAGGGGAACGGGTATCTGTTTTTGACAGGTACCCTTCCCACTAGGTTCACAGCTGCTGGGCCAGTTAGAGAGCGCAGCACGCTTAGCGCATGCGGAGTAGGTAAACGGCTGTGAAGCCAAAAGGCTTCACTGACGGTTTCCCCTACGATGAATGGATGTGGCAGCACCTGACAGCTGATCCAAAAAGCCATCATGGGCTCCCTGGACAGGTAAGTGTCCATGTATTGAAAGTCAGCGGCTTCAGTATTTGTAGCTGTTGACTTTTAGTTTTTCTTCCCCAAGTTGGAACTCCTCTTTAAAATTACTAAAAAGGAATTTCCACCATTTAAATGAAATGCACCTTTGTTGCTACAAAGAAGCGTCCCCAATTCTTGTATCCTCCTTCTACGTAACAGGAAGCCCTTATTAATGAGGTGGACAAGGCTATCCATGCTCCATGGTCATAATACTAGAAACCCCGTACCCCCTATAGAGTTAGAGAGAGGGAGGATGCAACAGAAGGGCATCTCTGTATTATGAGATGGATGAGTCTTTTCCAACCAGCAGAATACATTTTTACAAATAAGAGAACCTGACCTAAATGTTTCTTTTATATAAATTGATTTTCAATCCTATTCCATCCAGGGGTGAACTTTATACGAATCAACATAATCCACAATTGGGATCTTGAGTGTGAGGGTAAACAGTTTAGCCATTATAGGAACTTTCGAGAACAAAGGTCTACGCTTGCAACAAAGGTGTCTATATCCCCCATAGATATCAATCAGACAACAGCTTTTATTTTTCTTGGGGAAATTGAAAAGAAAAAGAAGATTGGTTTCTTCGGACAGCTCAGACACTTTACCTTTTCTCCAGGTGCTGTATGTGATGCCTAATAAAACTGTTTAGTTAACTAGGTTTAGTACCTATTATTTTATTGAAAATAACAACACTCGTACAATGAATATAACGACTCATTCATCACATCTCCACAATAGGGAGCATTCACTCACATCATGATATATTGCTTGCTAAAATAAAGCTACACTCAAGGAGTGCCAGGTGGATAGGTCTTCCATTAGTAAACAACAGTTTTTGAAGTCTAAAACAGAACAGGTATTTTTTATGCGCACATTTTTTTTTAAACTGATGTAACTGGGTTTTTATAAGATAAAAGGAAAAGGTCCTGATTACCCTGTAGAGGAACAGTGAAAGAAAGCTGTAATATAAAGAGCAGGAGTAACACATACCTGGGCTAGTTTCATCATCATATGAGCAAAGACATGCAGGAAACCCACTACTGCATCCCATAGACGGCTGTGGGCCAGACTTTGCTGGTTGCCTGTGCAGGGACCCTAGGGGGTGAAAAACATAGTGTGTACTGAAATAACAATTTAAAAAAAAAAGTACATTTGTAGTACCATTAAAGCCAGCACTGCTTGCCCAGTTTATTTAACCTTCTCCCCAGGTAAGCTCATACTTGGCAAGGTGTTATGAGCATTGTTGCATCATTGTTGTGTCAGGTCACAGGTGCTGGGGGTGCACTTCAATGTAAGGAGTACACGGTTGCAGACCCTTTAACTCCTGGTACCTGAATATATTCTGTAAGACTGTTGAAAACTTGCTTTGCTACAGACATGGCCTTGGAAAAGTTTCTTTTGCCCTGTTCATCAATGATGTCCTTGCCAGAGTAATACCAGTAAAAATCGCTGATGGATTCCTGAGGTTGGGAACAATATAAAAAAAAAAAAGAAGTGATGAGTAAACTTTATACAGAATAGTGTATATATTAAAGAATAGTATTGTATATATGGCTGCTGGAACTTACCTGGAGGCGTAGCAGATAATCAACTGTACAAATGATAATGTTGATGGTAGTGGTATTGCCTGTCTGTGTACGCAAGTAGTTCTGAAAATCTGAAAAAAATTTGCAAAAGAATGTGCAACATAAGGTACTGCCCAATGAGAACTATAATGTAGCAGTCCCACCATTTGATTTTGTAGGGCTTCCCACAACCTGACATAACAGGGTCCCTTCTGACCACTACTTCTCCTATGTAATGTAAATGAACCATCCTTGCAACCATCCCACAATGTCAGAACTAACGCATGGTCCTCATGCAGAATATCACCCCTATGCACCTATACAGACCTGCATGAGTTCTGCTGTGTACAGAACTACATACCTACCCACCTCCACTTAATGCAAAACTATTAGTTGCAGAACTCTCTTTATATCAATCTACATATGGCCTATATTGGTTATGCTGTCTCAAGATACAGTGTCATTTTATAGATGTAGGATAAAGCCAAACTCCAGGCATATTTTGAGTAGAAGAAAAGGCTGCCGCACACTGGATAGATCAAAAGGACCCATGTTTATTGCAGAAACTGTCCACGGACCCAGGGCCATCTTTAAGGCAGAGCAAAAGGGGCAGCTGCCCTGGGCCCTGTCATTGTTGTGCGGCCCAAAGCAGCTGCCTCATACTTGCCAACTATACAAGTGTAAATTCCCTTGTCCCTTGAAGTTTTAGTCCTATGCTGTGTCCCAATATCTGTGTGAAGTGATAGTACTAATGTTGCCCAGCTCTGCCCTATTGTTGTGTACAGATAACTCACCTGAAGACCCTGTGCTTACATGTAAATAACCGGCATTCATATGTATCAATATCAATAGTGGCGGCATTACTAAGTAAATAGATGCGGCCGGCAGCATTGATATGTAAATAAAGGTGGCATTCATATGTGTATCATGCTCACCTGCAGTGAGGAGATGATGTGCTGTAACCTCCAGCAACCAATCAGTGAGCAGTATTACTTTACAGTAATCTCTAGTAACCAATTAACAAGCAGAAATCATTTGCTGTAACCTCTAGCAACTAATCAGTGAGCCGTAATGTGTGCTGTAACCTCTAGCAACCAGTAATGATATGCTGTAACCGCTGGTAATCAATCACAATTGCTGCCTGATTTGATACAGTAAACTTATTTTATTTGAAGTCTAGCTGATATTTATTGTATGTCTCAGAGCAGGTGGAGAGCAAAACTGCATGGGGAGGGGGCCCCCCAAGCATTTTTGCCCAGGGTCCAATCAGTATTAAAGACGGCCCTGCACGGACCTGTACAGTCCTATCCTAGGGCAGGGACTATCATTGCCTTTTTTGTTGACAGTTTCTACAATAAATGTGGGCACTTGTGATCTATCCAGTGTACGGCAGGCTTTTCTTTTATTTCCATTTGGAGCGTGTGGACGGCTCAGCTTGCTTCTTGCATCTGGAGTTTGAGTGGCACCAGGGAGCAGTAGCCGGGGAGCGCAGAGTCCGTTTAATATGATATCATCCAGGCAAGTTTTGTTCAGATTTGGGACAGAGGGGTGAATACTTCTGTCTAGTTTGTAGTGCTGTATGTGACCTCTATGGGAAAACTTTTCCTTACTTCCTGCCCCTATAAACTCAGGACAAGAAATGGAGAGAGCTTTTGTTTTCAGGCCAAAATGTCACAAACTTTGTAATGATCCCCTATTCTACTAAATATGTTTTTTAATCAGGGCGTGATTGTGTTTTTTTTTTTTTACTGTAGCAATAAAGATCTTCACAGACATATTGGTGGTATATGGATGAGCTAACTCACAGAGAGAAGCTTTATCTGGCAACTCAATCTAAACTACATTCCATGTGAGTGATTTCTGAGGGAGAGTAGACTGAGAAAATGGTTCCTCCAGCTTGCCACAGACTAATTCTCCCAGGATGCCCTTTTACTATACAGGGTCACCTGACTGGATCTCAAAGACTGTGTTTTAAATTATACTGTTGCTGTATATTGTAGCAGATCAGGAGTGTGTTCATGTAGACTTGAGAATGTAGTCTTAGGCCGCGTACACACGGGCGGACTGTTCGCCCAACTTAGTCCGCTGAACAGTGTTTCAGCGGACAGTCCGCTCGTGTGTGGGCTTCAGCGGACTGTTTCAGCGGACAGTCTGACGAACAAAGTCTTACGGAATTTCCTTAAGACAGTCCGTTCAAACTTGGTTTTGTCCGTCCAAACTTGGTTTCAGCGGAGAGTCCGCTCGTGTGTAGGCAAGTTGGACGGACTAAGTATCGCGCATGCTCAGAAAGGGTTTACACGGCCGAAGGTTGCATTGCAGTGTATAGGACGTCGTTTTTCTAGTCCCGTCGTACGTGCTGTACACGTCATCACGCACGTTTTCAGCGGACTGTTCGTTCATCGTGTGTGGTCAAGTCCGTTCATGCTAATTTTGAACGGACTGTTTGTCGGATTGTTTGACGAACTTAGTTGGGCGAACAGTCCGCCCGTGTGTACGCGGCCTTAGGTCTCTGGTTCTACCCTGAAGAGTTTTACAATGATCCAACAAAACAATGGCTGAATGAACCTCTATTGGTCTTTTGGCTGAATAAACCTCTATTTCATACCATTATTGTGTCCCTCACAAAGCAGCTGAAGGAAGCGGAACAGATCCTGAGTGAACTGGTCATCCGCCATTACTTTCTCCCCTAGATTTGTTGATCATAGAAAATGGTAAAAATTAGAGACAGGGCACATATTACGAAGGGCAACAGTAAAGACAGGAGCAGAACATAATACATAAGAAGCAAATCTGGAAAGTGGTGATAAAACTGGTTGGAGAAACAGAAAGGAAAGGAAAGGAAAGAATGGGAACAAAACACCATCTGATCTGGTGAGACACCAAGTCACGAGATATGAATAGGAAAAAAAGAATTAGAAGGAAAAAAGAATGGAAGCAGAAGAAAAAAGCAACACAAAAGTCTAAAATTGATAGGATAGAGAGAAAAAGTGAGAAAATGCAAAGATAATCACATACAGAATTTAGAAAAAGAGAGAAAAGGTCAAAAGAAGAACAAACAGCAGCAGACTTGTGGGTTATAATCCAGCTTCGTGATAATCACTCAGAGAAAAGTTAGTTTGTTCCCAAACTCAACACACTACAAACCAGAAGACACTGAACTTGTGCAGTTAGGTTGCCAGCAGGTGGTGAAGAGAAAGGTAACCTTACAGACTGATCTTCTAGTCAGCTAGACCTTGACATAAAGTTGAATGGCTATATAAATACTGATATCTAAAGCCAAAACCTTTTATTTTTATTTTGCATTGGGTAGAAGATATTTAAAACCTCTGCTAGGTGGTGTTTTTTTGTCATCTGTATCCCTTTAGAGAGATTTCTCTGCATTTCCTGTCCTATAGAATGACGAGGCTGAGGTGAAAATCTTTCCAAAGCAAGGGAAACTCCCTCCTAAAGAGTTGTCCTCAGAAAAGTGTCCTTATTAAAATATTTGCCCTTGCCTCCTGTTTAGTTGTTATCTCAAAATGTTGGAATTCCTTAACTTTCAACTCTATTTACAAAGGCTCTTACTACCCTATCCAAAAAAGTGTTGGCTTTAAATACATTTTAAGACCCACAACCAATAGCCTTATGTACAGTACACTTTGCACAAAACAGTAATCACTATGACCACCACTGGCTCAGTTACTATTACTAGGGAGATGGCCTGAAGTATGAAGGCTCTGGTTTCTGTAAGGTCACCGTAATTCACTGACACCGGAGGCTTTGGTAGGAATGGGGGTCAAAGACTAGTTGGGAAAGTAGGAGGACCACATTGCAAGTGAATTAGTGGTGATGGAATTCGCTCAGCTGGCCATGGCTACATCTTTCAATTACATCTACATATGAATGCAACAATGCATATACATCAAGAAGTAACATACCAAGTACATAAACTCCAGGTTAAGTCTCAGTAATTACATGTTAACTGGAACTCTTAGCCAAAGCAGCTTCATTACCTCTGCACAGCATTTGTACAAGGCTGATTACTATATTTAAGGTAGGACCTTAAAGAGATATACAAGTGATCAATGCATTAATACTTATTGTATGGGATGCACCACAATACTGTCATATACAATAGTGGTGTATAAAGTGATAACACTGTTTTCCCGGGGATCCGTTTTCCTTATGTACGTCAGAGTTTTGATATATAATCACCAAATATTCTATACAAGGACTAAATACTCTTTGTTTGGGGTGGCCATGGCCAGCTGAGGAAGAGAGGAGAAGGGAGGAGAGTGATCTGTTAGTAAAAGCACTGGTGGAGTGAGGTTTAAATGAACATTTACCCTGTTCACGGTTGATGACTGGGTACCAAGTAGGTCAGGGAATGAAAGAGGCAGGCAGGAAAAGGAGGGGGGCACAACCACATGTCAGGGAACAGGAAGGAAAACGTGAATATCATTAAATCAAACACATTAATTGGATGGCGCCAAGAATAGAACAGTCCCTGCCCACTTCCCAAAAAAGAAAAGAAAGAGAAAGATACAGTACAACTGTAATACAGATCATATTATTGATTGGGTGCTTAGAGGTGATGGAATTAGGAAAGAGATGGGTTGGTTGGGGAAAATGCAAGTCAGATATACATGAAGATAAAGTTACAGATAGCGGGACATTAAATATAACTTTATGATCTTATAAACATTACTTGTACTAGAATTAAAAAACAGTAACCTAAGCAAAATTACCTTACTGAAAAAAAAATTACAAAATGTATATAATGAACTATAATTCCATGTACTTTACATAGAGTTGCTCAAAAAATCTTAAAACAAATACAGACATTTTCATTATTTAGTAACATTTAAATAAATTACAAAGAATACAATGTTGAGTTAGAATATTTATGAAGCAGTCAACTTTCTGCCTGTAAAACAAATAAAAATTAACCATAACTGAATCCAACCATACAGTTTAAAACATTTAGGGTGGATTCACACTGTTCTGTGTGTGCGTTAAAGAATGCATTGTTATGCGCACACCTAGGTGGGAATGGGCCCATATAGTTGCCATTATTCTTTAACACTAAACTGGAGCACATAGATGTGAACCTTCTCCATAAGAAAGAGTAAGAACTTCTAATTGCAATGCATCTTCATTCAGCAAAATGCATGAGGTTTGCCACATAAAAAATAATAAATAAGTGTAAAAGAGCTCTTAAAGAATTTTTAAGTTACATGATAATATAGCTGGTGTCCTGGTGACATAATTTACATTGGTTCTACAGTAAATACTGTATATGCTGCAACATGATAACCTATCACTCAAGTATAAAACTGTAAAGTCAGGGAATCCAGTAACAGTCAAATGTTAACATTATTGGCATTTCATTTATGGGTAGGCCTGGAGGTATGAACTACCCAGTGGCTTCCTATATTTCTCATAAACTCCATTTTCCTCTCTGGCGTTTCCCACTTAAAGCAAAGCTCCACCCAAAAGGGGAAGCTCCCCTTATATGCCTCCTCACCCCCTTCGGTGCCACATTTGAAACCTTTCGTGAGGCAGGGGGGAGTGGGCACTGGGTCTTAACAGGTACCAGCGCCCACTTCCGGGTAATCTTGCTGCGCGAGATCATCCGAAAGTTTGGCCCCCGTCGTCCTTACCCAGCTGCTGGGCCATTGAGGTAGCGCAGCGCACTTTGTGCATGTGCAGTAGGGAACCATCTGAAGCTGCAAGGCTTTACTGCCGGTTTCCCTTAGACACAATGGTGGTGGCAGCACCCGAGAGCGGATTGGAAAAATTGAGCTGGGGTGCTGACATCGCTGGATTCCTGGACGGGTAAATGTCCTAATATTAAAAGTCAGCAGCTACAGTATTTGTAGCTGCTGACTTTCCATTTTTTATGAAGGAGCCTGAACCTCCTCTTTAAGCATACACTAGGTGATGTTCAAAAACTGTTTGTACAAACATGCATAATAAAATTCACAGGTGACTTCACGAGTGTCATACTTGAAAATTATAAATTGTTTTAAAATTAAAATTTTTGAAAAAATGGACTTTCCCAAATGAAAACAACATACACTACACTGTAAATTCCCTCTTTCAAGAAAAATTTCTATCCTGTTCCTTAAAATTTTCTTCTCAATGCAGTTAAAAAAAAATGTTGAGTTGACCCCACTAATATTAAACAAATGTCCTTAAAACAGAAAATTTTGAAGGATATTCTACTTGTGTATAGCACGATTTAGATTGTTGCCCTCCACAGCCAGGAGTGGGAATGGAAACCCGCTCAAAAGTTGCTGCAGGGGGTTGAAGCTTGAAACCTAGGCACGCAGTCCTGCCCTTAGTTTATAAAACATAGAAGAAATGAGTGGGTAATTCAACATTCCAGCATTCACCCACAATGAATACATATTATACATTAAATATTAAATAAATCATACTGCAGGCATGAGAAGTAGAAGCCATCCCGGAACTGGAATTACTGTTGAGATTTAACATTTAAGATTATGTTATGGTACCAATGAATCTATATTGTCAGATTCATGGCACCCATTACTCACTTGTACCATCTTCTGTCACCATGCCAAGTCCCTCTGCTTTATTCTGGCGTTCAAAGGCGTTCAGGTCAAGGACACTGTGGAATACACAGGGAAGATAGAGAGTGAGGGATAACAGTAAGCCTTACAGTGTATCAGTGCACAAAATCAACCATGGTATTTTATGAAGAACCATCTAGTTTGGAACATCAAACAACATAAAAAAAGGAATGCAGTGCTGTCTCTTTAGCTAACCCATAGTGCTCTGCTAATCTACTGACATTATTTATACAACAAAGATTGTATAAACAAAAAAACAGACATAAAACAAAGGTTTAGATATGTATAAGCATGAAAAAAATAAATAAATAAAATTGATCAATAATATTATAGTTTCCTCTTATTAAAGATACTTACTTTACCCACTCAATAAACACCACAATTACACCTTAAAATACAGTATGTGTTCACTGTAATAACACCATAACTTTTCTTTAAAGCAACAGCTAGTCATCCTATCAACATCTCTGTTCAGCACTCACAGCCAAAGAGTACCATTGGGTATTGCACGTTTGTTAATTACTTATGTTATCACTGACTGTGGCTGTAAGTTTTTAGAGCATACCTGCAAGTCTGCATCAGGGCCTGAACACTCTGGAAAAAGCCAACTTCCCTTTTGTCTTTCAAATAATCCAGCATTTTCTGCAAAAAAAAAAGTACCAATGCTAGAGGGAGCACAACATTTTAATAAAAGAGTCCATAAAATAAGTTGCCACATTTATGGAGAAATATCCTCTGAAGTTGTTGTAGTTGAAGTAAAAACTGTTAAATAGGTTGGTAGGCTACTGGCTATAGTAAAATAAAAGTTTCTTATATCACTCCCTAAACTGTAATAAAACTGGCAGGTATTATATACTCATCTTACACCGCTACTTTCAGCGACTTCCTGTATGCACTGATGACACAAAAAGTCCTTCTGAGATCCTAATAAAACTGAAGGTCACAAATCTCACAGAAAGACACTCAACCACCATCTTCCCACAAGATGTGAGATCAACAGCATCATCAAGATCCCACAAACAATTCCACTGGCATTCACCCTGGTCTCATTGGTATTACAGGGTATTTTTAAAATGTTCTGCTATTTTTATTTTAACTGTCATTTTTTACACAGAAGGGGTCAGCAAGACAATTAGAGAGCTTTAGAGGAAATTTGTCACAAAACAAACTACAGTACCTATGCAAGAAGTCTTAAAAGGAAGTAAACACTCTTTAGATGAGGCTATAGAAATGACTCTGCTGAGTATCCTAGGTTTTATAATGAGAAAGCCTAGCACTAGCTGCTCCCATTTCATGTCTTTGGCTAACTGATACACCACGCATAGTGAGCACAGCATGGTGGTGGTGGGTGTCTGCTCCAAATTGTTTAACTGTGTGCATAGGGGAGGCAATGGACGGTTCGAATCCCATCAGAGATTAAAACTGTGTATGGGCAGGCTAAATGTACCAAGTTGATCAACCGATCAACTTGGGTACAACCAGCCTGCTAGGGTTTTTCTGCGATTATCGCTAGCGGCTGCTATAGCTGCTAGCAATAATCGGTGACTTTTCCCGGTGGGGGTGACTTTCCCTGCCCCTGCTGCGAGAAGGCAATGGCTCGGCAGGAGGGATTCCCACATCAACACAGTTTGTGTTGATGGGGGAATCAAGCAAAATTCGCTCCTTGTATGGTCAGACTAAATAGAGCTCCAGCTATATGACTGAAAAATCACAATTTTTTCATCAAATTAGTAAAGTTATACATGTCAAAATGTATTTAGGAGCCAACACCGAGATGCAAAAGAAAATCTCAAACAGTTATAGGAAATACTGCAAAGCGGTCATCTGTATTCTCCCAATCATAAGCGACCAAGGAATTCCCCGACCTAGCAGCAACATGTATACAAAGGGCATGTATACATGTGGTTGTGTGATAAGGGAATGCTGAGGCCACTTATTATTGACCTAGTACAGTCACAGCTTCTTGGCAAGATCACTCAGGTGGGTTCAGACTAAGATCCAAACATGCCTGAAGTCATCCTTTCTCAGGAACACATTTTCTAAAAGGAAATCTATACAAGTTAATATACACAAAATGTCACTGGTCCTTCTGAAGTTGCTAACTGACCATTTCTACTAGCCTGTCAATGACCTTTAACAAGCGTGCAGATCAGGGATGTGAGAATTAGGTTAGAATTCCTGATCTGAATATTTATAATAAATCAGTGCCTTGGAAAGTAATTAAGCTAATGGATAAGCAAGACGGCAAGGAAATTAGTATTTTCAGAAGGAGGCATCAGCAACTTCAGCTCCCACATTTCCTCTTTACACGTTTCCTTTATTTGTTAGAAGATGATCATTGGCTGATTTTTTTTTTTTCTTACCTGTTGGACCTCAACATTTCCTCCATTAAGAATGGAAATTCCTAGCTTAAGCGTGGAAGAGACCATGGCTCCAGGTTCCCCTAAGAGACCAAATAAAAATGAACCATTTAAGAGAAAGCACCATACAAGAGATCTACTGGATTTTAAAAATGAATTGCCTAGATAAGCCAGCTAAATTTTAATTTAATGCTATAAATTGACTTCTTACCTTTACACGCACTGATCATTTGCAGGACCATCTCAGCAGCACCACGGTTATGGAGACGAGACTGCTGGTACAATAGTTTCTGTTTCTCCATTTCTTTCTCCTGTAATTTTAACCATTGTAGGGTTAACAGAGAAGAAAAATATTACTTTAAAATGTATGTATTTGTATATTTGGGGATTATCGATAATCTGTGTTGAACATTGGACAACAAAATACAGCTACTGCTTTTTAGAAACATCTGTTTTCTGCCGCTGTATTGATTATTCTGACCATAGAAACATCCACAATACTAGGAACATCCCTATGGTAAGAGTCGTCTCAGCATTCATGGATGTGCACAGCACCACTTAGGTAAAACAAGCAGAGGATGAAGTAAAACGAGGGATCGAGGTTGGATTTTGGAGAGGAGATATTAGAATTGAAGGGTTTGCAGCTCCGATATTTTTTTACTTTTTGAGTTATTTATGTAGCCTTCCTTGTTCAAAAATATCTGCTCATTTGATTAGTGCAGAGTGTTAGTTTCCATATCCTAGAATTTTGGATGGAAGAATAACGCAGCTTGAAACTTAAAAATTCACCCTGCTTTATAGAAAAAACGTTGTATGCTAACAGTGCCGAATAATGTGTTAAAGGCTAAGTCCACCTTTTACAAAACATAAATGGAAATGTATTTTCAGGAAAACAAATACAGATTAATTTTGTTTGTCTCAGCCTGCAAAGTGTTGTAACTGCTCTCGGTGGATCATGGGTGCAATGGCAGGCTCCTGCAGACCGTTCCTCCAGTTTCCTGTCTGTACCACGGTATAGACTTTTAGTTAATGAAAACAACTGTAATTTACCAAGCTACTACAGTGATGGCCATGACCTTCAAGGTGTTGTGCCGAGTGTCGGCACTTCTGCCACCAGGGGCCACCATTCAGGGAAAAACTTTTTCCCCAATGATTGCAAAGCATTCTCTGATTGAATGAGGTGGAGTCGAGGATGGGTGATGTCACGATCTCCACCTTGTCCAATCAGAAAACCCTTTGCATTAATTGAAATGCATTCTCTGAACAGCGGCAGTGCTGAGCAATCAACCCTCTGTGGTTACGATGCAGAAGGGAAGTGGTTCGGCACAGCACTTGATCACAGATCACAGCCATCACTGTAGTGGCTCAGGCTACAACAAGGATTTACAGCTTCCATGGAGGCCAATCATCTATCACATATTCATAATTACAATGCACCAAGCTGGTCCAATGTATGTATACAAAATATATCATCCCTAGAATTCAGCTTTAAATTACCAATTCACCATCTAATTAATCTGTGAAGAGTACCAACATGAAAGTCTTGTCTCATTATTACTACTGCATAAAGTGTTAAAAAAAGATGGGGCAGAGAACGAGTGTGAAGACTACAACGTTTTCATGACTTTCGGAATGGCAGGATTGTATGGAATAGGAGGAACATACAAGGATTACAAACAAAAGGAATAATGGAAGGTACAACATACCTCAAATGGGATTTCATCTTCTTCTTCACCTTCGGGAGCTTCTCCCTCTTCTTCCATATGGCAACTCTGTGTAGAGAGAAGTGGTGTTTCTATTTAGGTTATTAAATCAATGCTAAACTAACCTCTTTATCCTGAACATCTGCTGAATACAGTTGATAGTTCTATAACATGTGCAGCTGGCAATTCATACATTTTATACAGCACTAACAGTGGCTGAATGCATTGTTAAAGGAAAAAATGTGCTTGGGCCAGCTTGGCTCAAACAAACTATTTAGAATAAAAGTAAACTTGTAGTTAGGCTTAAAGCCTAGGTGTGGGTTGGGAAACCATGCATAATTGCATGTGTTTCCCGACCCACAGGCAAACTACGTTGATGAGCGGGGATGCCAATAATTGTTAAAGTGTTACTAAACCCAGGACCCTGCATTCACTATATCTGATCTCCCACAGTACACAGAACATGGAAATGCAATTATTTTAGTAAATATAAACTGATAAATACCTTTTCTCATCAGCAGTATATACCAGTCTTGTGACTTCTATCAGTGCCTGGGTAAAGCTTGTAGGAGGGGTTTTCATACTGCACTGGCTGTCCTATCAGTATGCTTGATCCTCTGTCTGGGCACTGCTGATTGACCCGTTGCTGATCACATACACTCTCCCAAGAATTAAAAACAACTCTCTAGCAATAAGGACGGCTAAGATAGAACATAAAAGACACATAGCGGAGGAGAGCCAAAAAAATAATGTATTCTTCTCAGTTTTCATGAGGGAATCAGGGGGCTTCAGGAACCAAAACTGTCGTGTTTATCCTTATGACACATCACAGGAAGCGCCTCCATGGTTAACAGAAGACATAATTAAAATTAGACTTGGGAAACTTAACATTAATAAATTATCGGGACCAGATGGCTTGCACCCGAGGGTACTTGGGGAGCTCAGTCAAAGTAAGTCAAGACCATTGTTCCTAATTTTTACTGATGGTCAGGGGCGTAGGGAGGGGGTGGCTAGGGGGGGCTAAAGCCCCAAATGTGACCCCAAAAAGCCCAGAGTCTATGGAATGCTGAATTCCATTGTTAGCCCCGAGTGTCGGCCGCCGGGACCGATCTGATCGTGAGTCCGGCCAAAAGTGGCCGAGTGCGCCCGAAAGTAGCCAACTGCCATAGCAGCCAAAAGTGGGCGAGTGCCATTGCGGCCGAAAGCGTCCGAGTGGCATAGCGGCCAAAAGCGGCCGAGTGCCATAGCGGGCAAAAGCGGCCGAGTGCCATAGCGGGCAAAAGCGGCCGAGTGCCATAGCGGGCAAAAACGGCCGAGTGCCATAGCGGGCAAAAACGGCCGAGTGCCATAGCGGGCAAAAGCGGCCGAGTGCCATAGCGGGCAAAAGCGGCCGAGTGCCATAGCGGCCAAAAGCGGCCGAGTGCCATAGCGGCCAAAAGCGGCCGAGTGCCATAGCGGCCAAAAGCGGCCGAGTGCCATAGCGGCCAAGTGCCATAGCGGCCAAAAGCGCCCGAGTGCCATAGTGGCCAAAAGCGCCCGAGTGCCATAGTGGCCAAAAGCGCCCGAGTGCCATAGCGGCCAAAAGCGGCTGAGTGTCGCAGTGGCCAAAAGCGGCCAAGTGCGCAGATCCCGCCTTCTGGAGCCTGCAGCGCCAATGCCAGGACCGCGGGATGTGTGACGTGACATCTATCTTAGCCTGCAGGCTCCAGAAGGTGGGAGCGCTACATCCCCGCTCGGGCGGGCAGCTCTCCTCCTCGGCTTGGCTCCTCTCTGATCGTGACGAGTGACTGACTGACTGCCTGCTGTGACCACACACCACGGCTGAGCTGAGGTAGGTCAGACACACAGTGTATGTCATTGTCAGTGTATGTAGGTCAGGCAGGTCAGTGGTCAGTGTATGTAGGTCAGGCAGGTCAGCGTAAAGCCTCATACACACAATCTGACTTTGTAAAAACTTTCCCTTGGATTTTTGTACAAAGGGCGTCGGCCGTGAACTTGTATTGCATACACACGGCAGGACTTTTTCAGCCAACTTTCACCAAATCACGTGGTTTTTCTGCTCTTTGCCGCCACCTTTGGTCAACTTCTGTATTGTTGTCTGATCTTTTGCATTGGTTCTGAGCATGCATGTTTGTACTTTGTACAAAAGTCCTATGGTTTTCTGTACACACGATCAGACTTTGCTCCATCAGACTTTTGTTGCCGGAAAGTTTGTCCGTTCGCCCAGCCAACAAAAGTTCGATGAAAAACTAAAGAGTTTGTCCGATGGAGTGTACACACGGTCGGATGTTGCCTTAAAACAGCTAATTTGCATGTTTGTTGTCAAAAAGTCTGATCGTGTATATAGGCCTTAATGGGCAGTGTCAGGCAGGTATGTTTACTGGTCAGCATTGATGGGCACTGGTAAGTCACACAACCCCACCACCCAGCCCAAAAAAATTTTTTACACTGTCCCCCATAAACGTTTATTGTACAACATAAGGTCCGTTGGCATGGACCATAGATTGAGTACATGGATTGAAAACTGGCTACAAGGGCGAGTTGAGAAGGTGATGGTAAATGGGGAGTACTCGGAATGGTCAGGGGTGGGTAGAGGGGTCCCCCAGGCAGGGCTGGACTTACCATTGGGCTTGACTGGGCTCAGGCCCATGGGCCCTGCCCAATAGGGGGCCCCGTAGGCCCTGCCGGGATACATAGCCAAGTGCACTCAACTCGGCTCACAGTCACGCCCAGTCACGCCCGATGATGGACATAACACAGGGACAGGGCATGACTGTGAGCCGAGCCGAGTACACTCGTCTACTCTTGGCTTTGCTCGGGACTGCGAGAGGACCCGAGAGGACCTGAGAGCCGCCAAGAGGACCCAAGAGCCGCTGAGAGGACCCGAGAGCCACCGAGATACACAGGACTCTGTATCTCGGCTGCGCCATTTTGAAACTTCAAGACTGCAATGGCAAGGCTGCAACTGACAAGGCTGCAATGACACTGGACAAGGCTGCAGATGGACACTGATAAGGCTGCATTGATGGGTATTTAAATGTAAGTTTTTTCCTTAAACTTCTCTCCTAAAAGTTTTTTTCCTTAAAATTCCCTCCTAAACTTGAGGTGCGTGTTATACACCGGCACATGTTATACGCCGATAAATACGGTAATGTATAGAAGGTAGGGCCTGAAAGTGACTCAAGCCCAGGGGCCCCCACCACCCTAAGTCCTGCCCTGCCCCCAGGGTTCTATGCTGGGACAAATCCTGTTTAATTTGTTCATAAACCACCTGGAGGATGGGATAAACTGTTCAATCCCTGTATTTGCGGACGATACTAAGCTAAGCAGGGCAATAACTTCTCCGCAGGATATGGAAACCTTGCAAAAAGAGCTGAACAAATTAATGGGGTGGGCAACTACATGCCAAATGAGGTTCAATGTAGAAAAATGTAAAATATTGCATTTGGGTGGCAAAAATATGAATGCAATCTACTCACTGGGAGGAGAACCTCTGGGGAATATAGGATGGAAAAGGACCTGGGGGTCCTAGTAGATGATAGGCTCAGAAATCGCATGCAATGCCAAGCTGCTGCTAACAAAGCAAACAGAATATTGGCATGCATTAAAAAGGGGATTCATTCCAGAGATAAAACGATAACTCTCCCCCTCTACAAGAGTCTGGTCTGGCTGCACCTGGAATATGCTGTCCAGTTCTGGGCATCAGTCCTCAGGAAGGATGTACTGGAAATGGAGCGAGTACAAAGAAGGGCAACTAAGCTAATAAAGGGAAGAAAAAAAAAAGCCTTTTTCAAAGCACAGGTTCCAAATGATACACACTCTTGATAAGCACTCAGGTGCAGGCTCTGCTGGGATCAGAGAACAAACGAATAAGCCTGGACGGCAGCAGTCCGATACAACACCTTTATTGGGTAAAATCCAGTGTACAGCAGTCAACCCATATGGTACAAAAGAGGGGGATGCAGCAGCTGCTTGCATCCCCCTCTTTTGTACCGTATGGATTGACTGCTGTACAATGGATTTCACCCAATAAAGATGTTGAATCGAAGTGCTGCCGTCCAGGCTTATTCGTTTGTTCTCCAAAGCTAATAAAGGGTCTGGAGGATATTAGTTATGAGGAAAGGTTGCAAGCACTGAACTTATTCTCTCTGGAGAAGAGACGCTTGAGAGGGGATATGATTTCAATATACCAATACCGTACTGGTGACCCCACAATAGGGATAAAACTTTTTCGCAGAAGGGAGTTTAACAAAACTCGTGGTCAGAAGAAGAAAAGAGGTTTAACCTTAAACTACGTAGAGGGTTTACTGTAAGAGTGGCAAGCATGAATTCCCTTCCACGGGAGGTGGTCTCAGCGGGGGTCATTGACAGTTTCAAGAAACTATTAGATAAGCACCTGAAGGACCGCAACATACAGGGATATACAATGTAATACTGACATATAATCACACACATAGGTTGGACTTGAGCCTTTTTTCAATCTCATCTACTATAGAACTATGTAATACACACCAAACTGAGCATGTGCAGGCTGACTCAACTGTCTTATCTGGACATGTTTTGGAGTCGGTGAAAGAAGGGGAGGACTAGAGAAGACAGGATCAAACAGCCTTTTTACACAATGCGGAGGATTAACCCCTTAGGTTCCACAGTGAGTATAAAAAGAATGCTTTTCTGCATATACAGACTGATTTTACTGTAGTGGGTTTAGTAACACTTTAGGGCACCTTCAAGCATTGAAAAACATGGGGCATTTTTGGTTGCATGAAACCGCATGGTGTACCATGTGGTTCTTTGCAACTACATAAAAAAAAAAAAAAAAAAGAAGGTCAGGGACTTTTTCCTTGTGGGTCCCGCGGATACAGCAGCCCATTTAAATGAATAGGTTGCTGTGCTGCTGCAAAACCAGCAATAAGCTTACAGAGATGCACTTTAGTAAAAAAAAAAAACAAAAAAAAAAAACTCACGAGAAAGCCATCGATTAAAAAAGCACAACATTTAAAACTATGGCCAGCTAAAAGCAAGAAAGATGGGGTCAATTACAGCGCACTTAAAATTTTATATATCTCATTCATATAATAGCAAATGTATAGAATACATTGGTATCACACATTTTCCAACTTACTTTTGCCATGATATCTGCATATGCCATATACAAGTAATCTTCTTCCAATTTACTGCAGAGAAATTAATTTTGTAATGAGTTCAGATTGAGGAACTTTTCATATAAAAATGTGATCGCGCAGAGCTGACGTTTATTCCGTCTGTGTGCACTCACGTTTTTTCTGTCAGAGCTGTTCTGCTGAAATGAAGGATGAGTTGGTGTAGAGGGTCTGGTTTCTTCTCCTCTTCTTCCTCCTCTTCTTCTCCTGCCTCACCAGATTTCTGGGAAATTCAGTGTACAAGTAGTTTAAGTTTTGTGTGAAAATCAAGGAGATTAAAAGTGCATTCACGAAAGCTATCTTTAGTAAAAAAATAAAAATTAAAAATAAATTTAAAAAAGTGCAATAAATTCCAAATAAGTATATATGTTAAGGCGCTGTGTAGATTGACAGTGCTACAGTATATAAGTACCTGTGATAGATAAATAATAATAATTATAAATGGGGGCAGCCATATTTGTTCCTTAGGTTTTGCTATCTGCTTTGCATTCCTATACAGTGGCCGCACTTTACTGCTCCTTCTAATAATGTAAGTCTATAGGGTGGATTTATTTAAAAAAAATTGTTGGACCAATGTCACAGGCATTCGTCCAGCCCTTACGAATTCTGACCGTATTTTGCTTAAAATGTTCATTTTCTATGATTGTCGGCTCCATCTAGTTGGCCATAATGCATTATAAAAACTACTGCTACATAAAATGCATCATAAAAACTACTACTACATAAAAACTAAAAATAGTCCCCTTGGCTGCCTCATTTAAAAATATGCACTCTGTGTTTGACTGAAATCTTAGTAATTGTTAAACAGCAACTTTATTTTTAGAGAGCCAAATGTTTCCACACATTAAAAACGAGTTTTCCTCTGCAGCAAGCAGGCAGGGGACAGGATTTTCTACTCAATCTGTGGCTGCTTTCTACAGAAAACTAGATACAAGACTTTACACATCCTTTGTTTTGATCTACCCAAAATGTATTTAGCCTTAAGGTCTCATGCAGGGCTGTGTTTTGGCCTAGGCCTAGGGCGGCACTTTGCGGAGGGCGGCAAAAAAAGCTGCCCCCGGCATGAGATAAAGCCCCCCCCACCCTTCTTCCCGATTCCTGCAGCCGCCTCCCGCACACATGCAGCCCACGGCGGCTGGCTTGCTATATCAGCACCGCTGCGTATGGGCGTACTTGGAAGAGGGTGGGGGGGCCTGTGACTCACTCCCCCATAAGCGGCAGGTGACTGTGGAGGTGGAGCCTTAAGCTCCGCCTACCCTCCTCTGCACTCCTTCAGTGAATCTTCACCTTGGCACAGGGGCGGGGTCTGGCTGTGGTGTCAGGAGGAGGAGGAGGAGGAGAGAGAGAGGAGCATGGGGGAAACCCCCAGGACAGCAGGTAAAATTATTGAATAAATGATATCAGTGTTATGGGCACAGTGCCAGCATTTGATGGTACAGTGGTGGCATTTGATGAAACAATGGCTATATTTGACGGGCACAGTGGCTGCGTTTGACGGGCACAGTGGCTGCGTTTGACAGGCACAGTGGCTGCGTTTGACAGGCACAGTGGCTGCGTTTGACAGGCACAGTGGCTGCGTTTGACAGGCACAGTGGCTGCGTTTGACAGGCACAGTGGCTGCGTTTGACAGGCACAGTGGCTGCGTTTGACAGGCACAGTGGCTGCGTTTGACAGGCACAGTGGCTGCGTTTGACAGGCACAGTGGCTGCGTTTGACAGGCACAGTGGCTGCGTTTGACAGGCACAGTGGCTGCGTTTGACAGGCACAGTGGCTGCGTTTGACAGACACAGTGGCTGCGTTTGACAGACACAGTGGCTGCGTTTGACGGGCACAGTGGCTGCGTTTGACGGGCACAGTGGCTGCGTTTGACGGGCACAGTGGCTGCGTTTGACGGGCACAGTGGCTGCGTTTGACGGGCACAGTGGCTGCATTTGATGGGGCAAAGTGAGGCTGCAATTGATGTATTTTTTTCCTGAATTTTTTAGTTTGTTTGCGACCCCCCGAAATTTTGAGCACCAGCCGCCACTGACATGTACAACATGCTCCATGCATGTTAAAATCAATGCAAACCCATTAAACAGTCCACATGCAGTGAAAGTGCATTAATATGCAGATCATGATATTGCAATAAAGTGCTCCATCAATGCTGAAATCATAGCAAACTCATTAAAGAGGAGTTCCGCCATTCCCCCCCCCCCTCCCCCCATAAAAACATTAAAACTCAGCAGCTAAAAATACTACAGCTGTTGACTTTTAATATTAGGACACTTACCTGTCCAGGGATCCTGCAATGTCGATACCTCAGCCGATTTTCGGATTGGCTCTAGGGTTTTGCCACCATCATTCATGGTAAGGGAAACTGGGCGGCTCCCTACTGCACATGTGCGAGGTGTGTTGAACTTTCTGAATGGCCCAGTGGAGGAAGGAGGAGAAAGTGGGGAAGGGTAAAATCATGTACCCATCCCCCCCCCCCCAAAAGGTGCCAAATGAGCCTAAAGGGGGTGTGATTTACAGATGATAGGGTGGGTCTTAAATAGGAAGGAGTGTGGCCTCGACAGGAAGGGGTGGGCTGTATTTAAATAAGGGGGGTGCGTGAATTTAGTTAGGCCTAGGGCAGCACAAAACCTAAATACACCACTGGTATCATGCACACTGGGCATTTGCCAAGCTCGTTTGAAGACCTTTTCTCCTAGCTCTATTAGACCCCAAATCTCTTTTGGCCTCCAAAGCAACCAATAAAACCAAGATTGGTATGATTGGCTGCTTTACAAGCCAGTAATGGCTAACAAACCAAAACCATAAGTGACAAAATCCTTGTGGGTGGAGCTTTCCTTCCTTCCACTCTTCCTAATGCTACTGATGGAATCGGTTAATTAAACTTCTTGAGATAACATAGGACTTGTGCACAAGACATAGGGCAGCTCTGTATTTCTAACATGTTGAACAGGGTTTTTTTTTTTTGCACTTATCAAAGAGATAACAAAACACTTTTAACGGTATAGTTAACAAACCAAAAGGGAGCATATAAAAGAAGCTCATTATTAGGGTTTGCGTACAAATTAAGTCTCGTCTCAAATGTGTTTGTTACTTACCGCTAAGTCATCAATCATCCTGTCTTCAAAATCATGCTCCTCAGTCATAATCCAGCTATGTTTATAACCTTCCAGAAACATGTTACATGCACGGTGCCTAGCAAGAAAACCAAAATCCTATTAACTCTTGTAAAACAAAAAGCTTCCATACACAAGATAGAAAAGAGTAGGATATGGGCAGTAATAAACTAAATTAAAAAAACGATTTCATCTGTATCGGTCATCACCTGTGTCCCCATTTCCAAATTCTGCCTCCCCATAACCTTAACTGACACAATGAGCCCCATAGGTAGGTTATTAATTTAAACTTTTTTTTTTTTTTTGGATTGTCTGCCTTATCTCATAGGGACAGGGGGTTAAAAACGGATTTGTATGATGTATGTATACAAGATGAATTGATTCATTTTGTCTTTTTAAATTGTTGATATTAGGCATCTTGTCAGATGAAGCAGCTTTGAAGCCCTGAGGAAGCGCCTGTGAATGCAAAACGCGTAGGCAATTCTTCTACCTGTGACTGCTGCCTCATTGATTTTAGGTGCTAAATGGTGAAATTAGATTCCCCAGTGTGTGCTTTCATTTTTAATGTTTGGAATAAAAACATAAATCTTTTAGATTGTGTATGTTATTTGTTGAATTAGATATACTAAGAGGCTACCTTTGAACACCTGCCTTTCTTATATTTGCCCTATTTTTGACTAAATAAAAAATTATACAACAAGATATACAAAAAACTCTCAACAGTGTACAGCGATAGAGAAGTATGATACACTTTGTGCAGTATACTGTCCGATAACATTGCCCATTTTTGGCTAAATAAGGTTGAGAGATTCTGTTGTAATTATCTATGGATTAGCAGACATGATTTTAGTTGCGTCTTGGAAATACTTCCTAATATCACCATATCATGCTGTGCTTATGTTTATAGGTTAGCACAGGTGCCAACAGGCATCTGCTTAGGAACCGTACACACAGGCCGCATATAGGGCCACATTCGGCCTGAGTGTACAGCAGCCAGTCCAGCAGAAGCCACCTGTGTGCCAGCTTCTGTTGAAGGGGCACGACTGAAAGAGATCTGCCACCCCCTGTCAGAACACAACAGCTCAGCAGGGGAGATCACTGTACTAACATCTCATAGTTAGTACATCATCTCCTCCTGAGCTCTTAAGGTTATTTTCGTTCAGTCCGCTAGTTAAATGAAAAAAATTGATGGTGTGTACTAGGCTTAACGCTGAACATCAACAAGCCACAGCATGCTATGGTTCTGTACATACCTTGGCAAGTTGTACAGTGGTGTCATCCGGAAACAGGCCACAACGGCACGCCGCCGTTGTTTGGAGAGAAGCTTATGCCAAACAGCTTTCTTGGATTTGAAGGGGTGTTCAGTCTGGTGGCGAAAAAGCAAGATGGAAGGCAAATAGAATGTGAGGAGGATGTTAGCAACAGTAACGCTCCAGGTAGATATAATTCAGTTATATGCTTATTACAAAAAAATCATTAAATGCTTGTAGTACTCCGCATTTCTTTTGATATTAGCCTACTGTAATTCCTTGCAAAGTAGGAGTCAGGATGGAGCAGTACAAAGAAAATTAGGTTCTTCTGCAGCATCAATCTAACAGAGGAAATATGCTCACAGGAGTGGACAGCAGACTTGGTTGCATCGCTCAAATGTACAGTGTTTTACTGCAAAGTCCAGGACGTACCGTAGTTATATTGTCTGCTGCACAAGAGATATATAAATATATATATATATATATATATATATATATATATATATATATATATATATATATATACATACAAACACACACACTATAATATTATTTATTTACCGGTTTTCTTGGAGTGAAACTTTAAACAACTTTAATAATGCAAAGAGCAATGTGCATCAATACACAGACAAATCACACGTAATTAATCATTGGCCTGACTGCAATAAGCTGAATTGCTATTGATTACTATTGGTTTACACTCTTTTTTACTCCATGATTTGTTCCATTATCTCAACAGAACATTTACAGTTTTGAATAAGGACTCACCAGCTCCAGATGATAGAGGACAGCGGAGACCTCCTGTACACGTTTCACAATCTTCTCAGGATTGTTGGAGTCTTCTGCTTTACCTGACATCCTATTATACAAGGCCATCTGCCAACGCATTGAGGAATTATCCACCTGGTCGGAGAAACCATATCAACGTATGAAACAGAGAGAGAAAAACAGTGCTGGCCTTTCTGTATAGTGAAGGATGCACCTTATATTCAAATCAATGTTCATGAAGTCAGCTTATCCCTAAGAACTAACATTTTTTATGGTGGCAAGATATAGGGTAAATGTCACCCAAAACTCAGATTACTCCTGTTATACTCATAGTGCAAGCAAAAACTGGAAACCATCATTTAACTACTATAAGTAATAACTCTACATCTTATTTACTCCTCTATTTATCTGTAATTGTGGGGTACAACTGCTTAACTCCCTAATATGTTATCATACCCCCTTTCATAAGTCTGTCAAAATCATTACCGGTCCTATTAGGTACATGTTATTAGCAGAGTATTGAAATCATTATGCGTTGGAAGCTTGTTGCATGCAGCAGAACACCTTTACTTTTATGGAGGATATCTTTATCATTAACCAGAACAAGGAGCATACAAGTACACACTTAGATACAGACAATAAATCCTGTTATTACATTACCACAGAGAATACACATTATAACACTGCAGTGCCCCCTGCTGGGTAGAAAAGTATAATGCATATATATATTGTCAGTTCATATAAGCGACTTTGCTGTTGTTCTTCCAACACCCCCTCCCAACAGCATGTGCTTTGTCAAATTATATTCAGCTTCTTCTGGAAATATCTATGACGTTCCTTCAACAAAGGTTTGGTGAGTGCATCAGCAGTCATCTCCTCTGATGGGCAGTATTGAATGTCAACAACACCTTGCTCTTGATTGTCTCTCAGTAGGTGATACTTGACGTTGATATGTTTGGATAGGATTGACCCTTTCTGATTGCGTAAGCTTTATACAACCCTGGTTGTCTTCAATAATGGGATTTGGTTTTGACATGTCTATCCCAATGTCAGCAAAAAGTTGACAAATCCATATTACTATCCATATCGACATGCATGTACTGCTGCAATATACTCTGCTTCAATTGACAATAGAGCAACGGTTGGGTGCTTGTTTTTGACTAGAGCAACTTATGGTTCCTTTCCCATACTGGAAGATGAACCCACCTGTGGCTTTGCAGTCTGTGCAGTCCCCGGTCCAATCAGCATCCACATATCCAACGAGTTTTGAATTTGATGTTGCTGATAATCGTAACTTTATTTGAATTGTTCCTTTGAGGTATTGCCTCACACTCATCACTGCATTCCAGTCACACTGACAGGGAGCAGAGACTTTCCTACATAGTATGCCCACTGCTGCTGTTGCTATGTCTGGTCTTGTCACAGTAGCAACACATAGCAGCTTACTGATTGCTCTGCGATATGGGTCATTGTTGGGTAGCAAGTTTTCTGCTTCATTGCTCTTTTGATATCCTGGTTCCATAGGAGTTTTCACTTCCTTTGTATCTTGCATATAGAATTGTTCCAAGATTTCTGAGATTTACTGAGATTTTCTGAGATTGGTTGAGAAGATGACTTCCATCTTTTTCTCTCTCCATTTGGATTCCCAGTTAGTAGCTAATGTTCCCAAGTTCTTTGATTTAAAAAATTTCTTTCAGCTTGTATTATTTGAATTTATGATTTCTTGGCCATTTTTCCAGAGAATATTAATGATAAAACAAAAACCTTTTTCTTTCACTCATGGTTAGTGTTTGACTGAAGCCATTTATTACCGATCAACTGTGTTTACTCTTTTTAAATCATAATAACAGAAACACCCCTAGACCCTGATCAAAAGTTTACATACTCCAGTTCTTAATATCATGTATTGCCCCTTTTAACATCAATGACAGCTTTAAGTCTTTTGTGTCATTTGTGGATGAGGCCCTTTATCTTATCAGATGGTAAAGCTGCCCATTCCTCTTGGCAAAAGGCCTCCAGTTCCTGTAAATTCTTGGGCTGTCTTGCATGAACTGCACGTTTGAGATCTCCCCAGAGTGGCTCAATGATATTGAGGTCTGGAGACTGAGATGGCCACTCCAGGAGCTTCACTTAATTCTGCTGTAGCCAATGACAGATCGACTTGGCCTTGTGTTTTGGATCATTGTCATGTTGGAATGTCCAAGTACATCCCATGCGCAGCTTTCTGGCTGATGAATGCAAATGTTCCTCCAGTAATTTTTGATAACATACTGCATTCATCTTGCCATCAATTTTGACCAAATTTCCTGTGCCTTTGTAGCTCACACATCCCCAAAACATCAGCGATCCACCTCTGTGTTCACAGTAGTAATAGTGTACTTTCATCATAGGCATTGTTGTCTCCAAAAGTAGCGTTTATGGTTGTGGCCAAAAAGCTCAATTTTGGTCTCATCTTTCCAAATGACTTTGTGCCAGAAGGTTTGAGGCTTGCCTCTGTGCTGTTTGGCATATTGTAAGTGGAATACTTTGTGGCATTTCTTCTGGAGACTCGACCATGCAGCCCATCTTTCTTCAAGTGCTTCCTTATTGCACATCTTGAAACAGCCACGCCACAGGTTTTCAGAGAATCCTGTATTTCTCCTGAAGTTATTTGTGGGTTTTTCTTTGCATCACAAACAATTTTCCTGGCAGTTGTGGCTGAAATCTTAGTTGGTCTACCAGACCGTGGTTTGGTTTCAACAGACCCCTCATTTTCCTCTTCTTGATTAGAGTTTGAACACTGCTGATTGGAATGCAATTCCTTGGATATCTTCTTATATCCCTTTCCTGTTTTTTATACAGTTCAACTACCTTTTCCGCAGATCCTTTGACAATTCTTTTGCTTTCCCCATGACTCAGAATCCAGAGACGTCATTGCAGCACTGGATGAAAGATGCAAGGGACTGTCATGAGTCCAGAAACTCATTGACCTTTCATACACACACACTAATAATTACAAACAAACAGATCTCAGGTGAGGATGGTTAACTTTAATAGCCATTCAAATCCCTTTGTGTCAACTTGTGTGCATGTTATCAGGCCAAAATCACCAGGGTGTATAAACTTTTGATCAGGGTCATTTGGGCAGTTTCTGTTGCCATTATGATTTAAAAATAGTAAACACAGTTGATAATAAAAAGATTCAGCCAAACACTAACCATGAGTGAAAGAAAAGTTTTTGTGTTATAATTCATATTCTCTGAAAAATGGCCAATAAATCATAAATTCTGCCAGGGTATGTAAACTTAAGAGCACAACTGTATATCCATCTGTCTCCTTGATTCCTGGAGTAGAGACAGGGGTCTGCTTTACTTCTTGAGAATCCCTCTCTGGTAAGTACTTCATTCACTTTCTCATTCCACATCCTTGCAGATTGCTTAAGACCGTAGATGCTCTTTTGAAGTTTTCACACAAGGTTGTCTTCTTGCCCAAACCCTGGTAGTTGCTCCATGTAAAGGTCTTCTTTAATGTCTCCATATAGGAAAGCAGTTTTAACATCTAAGTGTTTTACTTACATGCCCTTCCCGGCCGCAACGCTAAGAAGCGCTCTGATGGTGGAGTGTTTTACGACGGGAGCGAATGTTTAATCGTAATCTTCACCAAATTTCTGGGAGTAACCCTTGGTAACTAGTTTGGCTTTGTATTTGTGGATATTCCCTTCTGTGTCTCACTTTACTTTGAAAGTCCACTTGCTTCCTATAGTTTTGTGGTTAGGAGGGAGCTCTGAGTGTCCAGGTTTTATTTTCTTGAAGAGACTTTAATTCTTCTTCTGCTGCTTTTCTCTATTTATTGGCTTCATGTTTTGGCAGTTTTTTTATGTCTGTCTTTGGAGGATGTTGGTTCAAGTACGCTGTGTATTTTGACAGTGTATAATAGCTTGCGGGGTGGTATCCCCTTTGTAGTCCGAGTGGATCTTCCGATTTCAGGCAGTTCAGCAGGATCTGGTGGGAAACTTAATTTAGGCATTGTGAGTTCCACCTCTTGCTCTGACTCATGCACAGGTTCACTTTGGTTGACCTTTTCTTCTGTTTTGCTTGGCATATTCACTTCACAGCTTTTAGGGATTGGTATTTCTGATGATGGGCTCTCATCAAAATAAACACTATCGCTTATTGTCACTTTGTCAGTCTTTTGGGTGTAGGATTCTGTAACCTTTAGGCCGCGTACACACGGGCGGATTGTCTGCCCAACTAAGTTCGTCAGACAATCCGACAGACAGTCCGTTCAAAATTTGCATGAACGGACTTGACCACACACAATGAGCAGACAGTCCGCTGAAAGCGTGCGTGATGACGTGTACAGCACGTACGACGGGACTAGAAAAACGACGTCCTATACACTGCAATGCAACCTTCGGCCGTGTAAATCCTTTCTGAGCATGCGCCATACTTAGTCCGTCCAACTTGCCTACACACGAGCGGACTGTCCGCTGAAACCAAGTTTGGACGGACTGTCTTACGGAAATTCCGTAAGACTTTGTTCGTCAGATTGTCCGCTGAAAAAGTCCGCTGAAGCCCACATACGAGCGGATTGTCCACTGAAACATGGTTCAGCGGACTAAGTTGGACAGACAATCCGCCCGTGTGTACGCGGCCTTAGTTTGCTCACTGTAGCCTACTGGAATGCCCTATATGGCTCTGTTCTCCAGCTCGGACCACTTTTCACTCGGAATATAGCTATATGCTTTACATCCAAATACTCTGATGTGCCCTATGCTAGGCTTTAATCCATGCCATATTTCGAATGGAGTACTTTTCATGGCTCTTGAGGGTAGTCTGTTCTGTAGGTAGGTGGCAGTCATGACTGCTTTTCACCTGTATTTGTGAGGTAGGTTGGCATTCAACAACATGCACCTGGCCATTTCTATAAGATTGCAATTTTTCCTTTCTGTTGCACAGATTGTTCAGGAGTGTATGGCACAGTGGTCTGGTGTACTATTGCTCGTCTCTTCAGATATGAGGCCACTTCTTTGCTTATGTATTTTCCACCATTGTCGCTGCATATTATTCCTGATTTCCATTGGAATTTGTTGCTAAACATGGCAACGAACTTTTGAAGTTTCTCCGATGTTTCACTCCTGTGTTTCATCAGATAAGTAGTTGTGTATCTGGAATAATTATCAATGAAAGTCAGTAGATATCTGTTCCCGCCTGACGTGGGAGTTTTCATTGGACCCCATACGTCACTGTGTATGAGCTGCAGGGGGTGGGTGGTTTTTCTTTGAGATGCCTGTGGAAGGGGAGCATGTGTGGCTTTTGCTTCAATACAGCACTTGCATTTCACGAGCACTTTTCAAGGCATTATTGTCAAATCTTCTGATAAGCCTCTCTTTATAATGTCCTGTATAGCTTCTGGACTTCTGTGCCCCAGCTGCCTGTTCCATAAGTGAATACATTTGCTGTGTATGTCATTAGAGACTATATTGGCTTGTTGGTCTGTGGTGATGAGCCTGTATAGGTGATCGTCCAGTTTTCCTTTTGCAAGGAATCGCTTATTTATTGTGAATTGTGCATTCATTACCCTGGAACTTAACTGTGAGACCATTGTTTGCAAGACTTTTCACTGATAGAAGGCTGTCTTCTAGTTCTGGATAGGGATGAGCCGAACACCCCCCGGTTCGGTTCGCACCAGAACTTTCGAACGGACCCCAAGTTCGAACGAACGTTAGAACCCAATTAAAGTCTATGGGACTCGAACGTTCGAAATGAAAAGTGCTAATTTTAACGGCTAATATGCAAGATACTGTCCTAAAAAGGGTTTGGGGACCTGACTCCTGCCTCAGGGGACATGGGTCAATGCAAAAAAAAGTTTTAAAAACGGCCGTTTTGGCGGGAGCACTGATTTTAATGACGATTAAAGTGAAAAAAAAAAAAGTGAAATATTCTTTTAAATATGGTGCCTGGGGGGTGTCTGTAGTATGCCTGTGAAGTGCCACGTCTTTCCCGTGTTTAGAACAGTCCCTGCACAAAATGACATTAAACGGAAATAACACCATTTAAAACTGCTTGCGGTTTTAATGTTATATCTGGTTCCTGCAATATGGTTGAAAATCATTGAGAAAAATGGCATGGGTAGCCCTCCCTGCCCATTACCAGCCTATTTGGGTCTTGTACGCATATTAAGGGGAACCCTGTACCCATATTAAAAAAAGGAAATGCGTGTGGCCCCCATGCCCTATATACTCAGAACAGCAGTATACAGGCGGTGCAAACAAGACAGCGACTGTGTAGGTTTGTTGTGTTAAGTTGAATCTGTTTGTAATTTTCAACTGGTACATTTTTAAAGTGTAGCTCCAGTCAAAAAAACTATTTTTAAGCTTTTTGGAAAACATAGGGAAGGGTTATCACCCCTGTATAATTTGTTTTGTCGTCCATCTTTTTTCATCTCACTTGCTGTTGTCTCCTTCCGTTTGCAAGTAGGAGATGTTTGTAAGTTGGATGTTTGAAAGTAGGGGCCTGCCCTATATGCTCTGCAGAAATGGCGGAACAAGGTGTTGGTTTTGCCACAACATTGTAAGCCCTCAAAGTGACTCTTGGTGGGCGCTGGAGCACCCTGCTGTGAACGATTATATCAAGAATTGTAATTACATGCCATTGTTGAACAGTGGTAGAAAAATTGACCTTTGGTGGTTGTGGTCCTCACCGTTACTCTGGGTGGGCACAGGAAGGGGCCCTCCTGTGAAATATTATATCAAGAATTGTAATTACATGTCCCTGTTAAACAGGGGCAGAAAAATTTGGCCTTAGGTACTGCTGCTGGTGCCACCACACTGCAACCTCTGCCATATAATTACAAATGACATTTGTTCTGCCTATGAAGCAATAAAATATTAATTTAAGTGGGAGTTTAATGTAGTGGTACTGGAGAAAAGAAAGAAGAATGCAATAGGAAAATAATTAGAATGCATAATTTGCTGGATCCATTGGGCTCCCAAAATGTTTTCTCTACCTCTTCATTATTTGACTTAAATACCCACTATCTTTTTCTATTAGGCCTTTTCCCCCTTACTGTGTGAAGCCAGATATACCCACGTAAATCCCCAAACTAGATCCCACATCCCCACTGTTAGGGGTACCACCGACCCAGGGGACCACCAGTCTCCTCCAATCCTCTCTGCTGACGTCCACCTTTTTTTTACCATAGCCCATCCAATAGGAAGTGGCTACAACAGGCAGAGGTGTGGATTTTATCTCTGAGAGGGGCTTTAAATGAAAAGTATAACATACAGTGGCAGTGCGTCCGTAAAGGGCGCAGGAGCGCTGCCCCCTCTCTTCTGTCACCGCTCTATCACCATAGATAGATTCATGCCTTGCATGAATCTATTTATAGTCCCCGCTAACAGACCCTATTCAGGTGTCTGGCCCCTTTTCTGGCGCTGGGCACCTGAATTATAGTGATGTTTTTTTTAGACTCTAATAGGCACCCAAAAAGATGAACAGCGGGTGCAATGCTGTGCGTTTGCTGCTCACTCAATTGTTTGTTAGCAAAGCGAAGGAATTCACTTTGCTAACACTGAACCACCTCTCAGCCAATCAGGTGCTCGGGTCTGTTATCTGTCACCTGATTGGCTGAAACATCAGACGCTGTGATTGGACGCCTGATAGAGAGGACGGAAGAAGACATCAAGGAGCACGCAGGACACCGCCACTGACCCGCTGCGAGACAGGCAAGTGCCGGGGTGATACACACTGCCAGCATTTGATGGGGCACAGTTGCAGCGGCAAATGATGGGCACACTGGCAGCATTTGATGGGGCACAGGAGCGGCAATTGATGGGTACACTGGCAGAAATTGATGGGCATACTGACAGCAATTGATAGGTATGGTAGTTGTCACAATGGCTGCTCTTGATGGGCACAGTAGCTGCCTTTGATGGGCACAGTGGCTGCGTTTCATGGGCATAATGGCAGCATTTGATGGGCACAGTGGCTTGCGTTTGATGGCACAGTGGCTGCATTTGATGGGCACAGTGGCGGCGTTTGATGGGCACAGTGGTTGCATTTGATGGGCACAGTGGCTGCGCTTGATGAGCACAGTGGCTGCGTTTGATAGACACAGTAGTTGCATTTGATGGGCACGGTGGTGGCAATTGATGGGCACAGTGGCTGTGGTTGATGGGCACAGTGGTTGCATTTGATGGGCACAGTGGCTGAACTTGCTGGGCACAGGGGCTATGCTTGATGGGCACAGTGGCTGCGTTTGATAGACACAGTGGTTGGGCTTGATGGGCACAGTGGCTTAGTTTGATGGCACAATGGCCGCAATTGATTTTCTTTTTTCAGTTTGTTTGCGCCTCCCCAAAAATTTTGAGCACCAGCCGCTAGTGGCACCAGTAGCTGCGTTTAATGAGCACAGTACTTGCGTTTGATGGGCACAGTGGCTGCGCTTGATAGGCACAGTGGCTGCGCTTGATGGGCGCAGTGGCTGCGCATAAAGATCAAGTAGGCTTTGTCCATTTAAGGGGTACATGAGACAGCATTTGCAGAGCGATCCAATTGATTGATATTGCAAAATCCTACTCTAACTCAGCACGCACTATCTCCTAACACTACTGACTGCAAGCTCTATTATAAAAGATAGATCACTAGCTATATAGGTGAGGTGAATATAGCGGTGTATACTGCGGTCAGGGCACAGACAATAACCACTACACATCAGCAAGATAGAAAAATCGGCCGAAAACGATCGGTGTGTACTGTGTTGAAGGTACACAGAACACCCACTGCTTCAGACGCCAACACACTACACGAGGCCGCCGCGATGGCGGCCTTATATAGTGTGGGGCGTGCACTACACAGCCTGAGCTATGATTGGCCACAGGCATCCTGCCTGTGGCCAATCATGGCTCTCCTGGCTGCTGGCGCTGCGATTGGCCAAGCATGCGGGGTCACAGTGCATGCTTGGCCAATCATGAGCCAGCAATGCACTGCGCCATCGCACACGAATTTGACGCGAACGGACTAAAATGTTCGGATTTCGCCGAACAGACGAACAGCCAATGTTCGAGTCGAACGTACGTTCGACTCGAACACGAAGCTCATCCCTAGTTCTGGAACATACAGCCCTTTCTTTACAAGGATACACTGCTTGCCTTGTGGTGTAATGCAGTTCATGAAGCCCTGGCCTTTACCTTCTGATGTGATGCTTTTCCCGTTTGCTAGGAAAACATTGTCTTTTGTATGGTAATCAATGTTTTTGAAAAAGGTCTCATCGCTAGTCATGTGGCTTGTTGCTTAAGAGTCTATGCACCAGCCACATGGCTTTCCACTCTGTCACTTTAAAGGTGCCACTCTCCAAGCTGTGTCTGCAGTTTCCTTTGTGATTGCTTTGATTCTTTCTTTTGTGGATAGCTGTAGCTTTTGCTGCTCAGCTTTCCAGCTAGAACAGTCCTTTTACAGTGAAAACAGGCTCCGCTTTCTTTGTAGTGCTTTTGTACATCTTAAGAGCTTTGTCACCATGGTGCTTATTTTCTTTCCTTCTGTCATATTCATCAATTAATTTCCCTTTGACATATGCCAGTGTCAGCTCCTGCTCGGGTCTGGTTTCTAAAGCATTAATGAGAGCAGTATATGTCTGTGGAAGGCTGCAGAGGAGCAGGGCAACAGTGTGGTTATCTTTGATGTCCTCTCCAATGGCCCGCAGCTGCTCTATTACCTTCTTCTAGTCTCATCTTGTATAACTTTTGTAGCAAAAACAGTTTGCTTTTTAGACTTTAACGCTCATGGAGCTTTTGTAATGAAGCCCACATACCTTTGGTTGTTTATCTGTTCTTATGTGGATAAGCTGGTCATCTTCCATGGGCTAGGCTCTGCTTCTCGCCCAATTATGACTGGTTACACTATATTTAAATAAGTCACCTCTCCCTAGATGACATTCTCTTTTTGTTCCTCAAATGCTCAACTGGCTGGGGCTGTGAATCATTCATCTGGCCAGCCATACAGGTTTAGCCTTTTTCCTGTGACGAAGCCCCTCCATTCAGTTGTAAAACTTCCATACCAGGGAGACCCCCCCCCAGGCACGGATACTGGGGAGGCTGGGATACTGGTCTCTGCATGCAGGTAAAACAGTTATGCCTTGTGGTTGGTTGGGACTGACCCAGTCTCTCCTCCTTGGTCAGTTGAGGCCCCACACACACATTTTGTTAGTCTGGCTTTGGGTATGTTTTTTTTTTTGTCAGGGCTTCCTGCTTCCAAGATGGCTCCTTGTCTGCTTCCTGTGGCTGGACTGTGGGCTTTCAGTCAACAAGGAGCAGCAAGATGAGGTTGGGGTAACTGCTGGCCAACTGTAATAGTGGCCAGGAGCTCCAGGCAGCTGCCTGGGAATGGATTGTTGGTCACCTGTTCAGGAATGGAGCCTTTACCATCCCTCCTTAGAGCCAGTCAGGGAAGGGTGCTGCACAGAGCAAGCTAGCTTTCCATGGGCTGTCATGGTATGTCTGAATCATTATGCTGATAATATACAAGCTGCCAAAGTAGGTTAAACTGCAGTGCATAGTTCTGTTTCATTTGCCTCACAGGTTTGTTTGTCTGTAGGACTACTAATGAATGAACTGATATACAGGTGTTTGCTGCAAAGTTGAGTCTTTCCTATTAACTCCCAAGGCCTGGCTTTGCAGGTTTGAGGTCACTGTGTCAAATGCTCTCAGGCAGGGCAGGACTTAGGGTGGTGGGGGCCCCTGGGCTTGAGTCACTTTCGGGCCCTACCTTCTATACATTACCGTATTTATCGGCGTATAACATGTGCTGGCATCCCAAGTTTAGGAGGGAATTTTAAGGAAAAAACTTTTAGGAGGGAAGTTTAAGGAAAAAACTTACATTTAAATGCCCATCAATGCAGCCTTATCAGTGTCCATCTGCAGCCTTGCCCATCAATCTGCAGCCTTGTCCAGTGTCATTGCAGCCTTGTCAGTGTCATTTGTAGGCTTGTCATTGCAGTCTTGAAGTTTAAAAATGGCGCTGCCGAGATACACAGTCCTGTGTATCTTGGCAGCTCTTGGGGCCTCTCGCAGTCCCGAGTGGAGCCGAGAGTAGTCGAGTGCTCGGCTCACAGTCACGCCCAGTCTCTGTGTTATGTCCATCATAGGGCAGGACTGGGCATAACTGTGAGGGGAGCCGAGCTGGATACACTCGGCTATGTATCTTGGCGGGGCCCCCTATTGGGTGGGGCCCCTGGGCTTGAGCCCAGTCAAGCCCAATGGTAAGTCCTGCCCTGCTCTCAGGCCGTGTTTACACTGGTGCGACAAACGCTCCGACATTGGGAGCTCATGTCGCATGACGTGTGCAAATCAATGTTTCCCTATGGGAGCCGTCTTAACTGGTCTGACACAAGTCGGTCCAACTTTGAAAATACTCCCTGCACTACTGTCGTCCAACTTTGATCCTACTTCAGCCCATTGAATATCATTGAAGTCGGGTCAAAGTCAGATTGCCGTCTTGCCTGATCTGACTTTGGCATGCGAGTTCTGCTCTGATGATCTTGAGGGGGAACTTCACGGCAATTTAAAAAAAAAACAATTCAGCATGGTTTCCCCCTCCAAGAGCATAGCAGGCCTTTGGTCTGATATGGCTTTCAAGGGGAACCCCCTACGCGGGAAAAAAACAGCGTGGGGGTCCCCCCAGAGCTCGGCAGAATATACCGGAGAGTGGGAGAAGAACTGGAGACCGGGAGAAGAGGCTGGAGAAGTTGGAAGAGGCCCCCGGAGCTGCCTAATAAATTACTTTAAAGACCTGTCTAGTGTGTTTTTTTTATTGACACTTTTTCCCCCCAGGTGAATGGGTAGGGGTACGATATACCCCATACTCATTGACATAGGGTGGGGGGCAAGGATCTTATTAAAGGGGCTCCCAGATTCCGATAAGTCCCCCGCCTGCTGACCCCGACAACCAATGGCCAGGGTTGTCAGGAAGAGGCCCTTGTCCTCAACATGTGCGCCCCCTTGCCCCAAAGCACCCACCCTCCCAGGTGACATAATACGGTGTGGGGCCTCCAGATGACATCACAAGGTGACCCTTCCCCATGCCTATATAGGTAATGGCACACCGCGCACCCGGCAGTAGAGCGAGAGAGAGCATTGAGTCAACATCGGAAGAAGAACAGAGGGAAAAGACAGCAGAGAAGACCCAGCGAAAGAGTGTGAAGATAGCAGAGAAGACCCAGCACAGGCAGAAGACAGCGGACAGAGGGAGAAGAACCAGAGAGGGCTAGTAGCCATCAGCGGAGAAGACCCAGAGAGGGGAGAAGAACGGCAGAGGCAAAAGAGCTGGAGTGGGGAGAAGAGATCGAAAAAGATGACAGAGCTGCTTAATAAATGACTTATGTGTAATGGGTTTTATTTTTGACACTTTTTTTTAGGTGAATGGGTAGGGGTACAATGTACCCCATACTTATTCACATAGGGTGGGGGGCCAGGATCTGGGTGCCCCCTTGTTAATGGGGGCTTCCAGATTCAGATAAGCCCCCCACCCGCAGACCCCAACAACCAACAGCCAGGGTTGTCAGGAAGAGGCCCTTGCCCTCATCAACATGGAGACCCTTATCCAAGCACACAGCCCAGAAGGTAAGGAAAGGGGGTGGGGATGAGCGAGCACCCCCTCCTGAACTGAACCAGGTCACATGCCCTCAACATAGGGGGGTGGCTGCTTTGGGGTGGGGGGGTTATGTGCCCCCCCACCCCAAAGTACCTTGTCCCCATGTTGATGAGGACAAGGGCCTCTACTCGACAACCCTGGCCGCTGGTTGTTGAGGTCTGCGGGTGGGGGGGCTTATCGGAATCTGGAAGCAAGACATGTGGAAGAAATACATGCAAGTGGCCCTTCCCTAGAAGGTCAGACAGTGGCCACTTCAGGCCTGACAGTATCAGAAGAAGACTTTTCACTGACCATTAGAACAATGGCATTATCTCAGGTCAAAGTAGCCTGAGGGGCTTATAAAACGAATATTAATTCATCCATTTAGTACAGAGCTCACTTTACCAGACGGGTGGCATACTCATGGGCAAAATTCAGAGGTCCAGAATTTTACAGGATACCAACCAGGTTCATATACTACAAACCATTTTTTTGGCCTATTGCATAGTTAATCAATCAGCATTGAAAGCAGGGGAAGTCCATCCCTTGTGGGCCTCACATTTGGGTATAGTAAATAAACATCTTGTCTTTCACTCATTCATCCTAGTTCATGTATATGGTGGTTTTGTTTTTCTATGTCACTCCCTTATTGCTTTCCCTCTCCCTCTTTAGTTGGTTATTTCTTTTCATGCTTCACATTACACTATTTTTTAGTTGGTTCATCGTTTTTTATGCATGTGTTGTTTGTTATTTATTCCATTTAGTCCACCATTTTAAGTTATTTATTTCCTTCCATTTTTTCGCACATTTTCACCTATTTATTTATCTCTCATGCATCACATAGTCTATTCATCACATATTCACCTTATCATCTTTTAGCTTTTCACTCACCACATTATTCTGATATCTTGCAGGCACAGTCATTATTAGGTTCACTTGTATACACATGTCCCTCCCTTATATATTTTTTTTTTTTGGCATTTGGGTTACCCAGGGGTGCATTCTTTATTTTACATAGATTATGGGTATGATGATGACAATCTCATGCCACATACACACCCTGTGCTCATATATTAAAAAGGACATGTTCTTAATCCTTTTCATGTTGGGATTTCACTGCAGGTGTGACTTACCACATTATCCGGTTGCCCATATCTGCACCCACTCCCTATGTTTATGGGGGGTGTGGTATTCGTGTGACCTCTCGTGAGCCACGCCATTGGTTCTCTGACGCTACCTCCTTTCCCCTTGGTATCCTGGCGGTAGATATGGACCGAGTAACATTCCAGATATGTGAAGGAAATCGAGGCACCACCTTATGGGGGAACTCCATCAAAAATATCACAACTCATTTTATCTCTTTGGAAGTACATCTTTGGGTAAATGATATTAACAAATATGAGGTATTTCCAACACAAATAATACATAATACTTGATGTATTCATTCTGTGTAATTTTGTTTTATCAACAGACCACCATTTCTCTGAAGAAGACCCCCCAGGGGGTTGAAACGCGTTAGAATTATATATATTTTTACTGTTATTATAATATACAGTGTAATTTATAGCTGTGTCTGTTAATGTACGCCCATGGATATCGTTGTACTCTGTATATAAGAGTTTGCTTTTAAACTGCTCAGGTAGAGCTCATGTTTTTTACCAAATATTAAAATACTTTTTATATTATTTTGACATGCGTTAGTACTGTTTTTTTGCTGCCTAAAAACCCCGTTTTGTGGGGGAACTTGTTCTATTCTGAAGTCATGTCATTAGCTTTTTATTGCACATAGGAGTGGATTTACCATAGGCAAATAGACTAAGCACTTTGCAAGTACAGTTTCACAAATTTCACTTGTAGAGTGCACAGTCTATTTGTCGTTAGTAAATTCACTCCATTGTCTCAATGTTCTACCAAGAAGCTTGTGGCACTAAGGCTGCTTTCAGGCAGGGGCATTGGGGGCATTTTTAGCAGCGCTTTACCGCCGTTTTAGCGGCGCTATTCGTCCACTACTTTTAACCCCCGCTAGTAGCCAAAAAAGGGTTAAAACCCCCGGCAAAGCAACTCTGATTTCAATGGGCAGAAGCGCTTTAGGAGCAGTGTGTACAGTGCTGCAAAGATGCTGCTTGCAAGACTTCTTCTACCATCCAGCAAGTGCACCGCTCCAGTGTGAAAGCACTCAGGCTTTCACACTGGAGTGAGAGGAGAAGCTCTTTACAGTCGCTATGCAGGTGCTATTTTTGGTGCTATAGAGCCTGTAAAGTGCCTCAGTGTGAAAGCAGCCTATAGGTTGTTTGCCTACAGGCTCCAGTGATGGAAATTTGTCTCTGGATATCACACGTGAATAAAATACTTTCACAACAAAGATTCAGACTGCATGTCAGAAAGTACTAACCTTTCCCTGAAGATGGAGATTGTTATTTAGAAATTCTCTTACTTCTTCATCTGTGTCCTTCTGTAAAAAGAAAAAAAAGATACATTATACATATATGACACAAGAAATTGTATCATATATGAGAACAAAAGCATAACTACTATTATATATTTATTGGGTGAGCGATAGATGGCATGGGCGGGGATTTAAGGCTGAACTCTAGCTTCCCTGCTGCTTATTGAACGCAGGAAGTTGCTGTTCAGTGCAGGTGCCATTCGGAGAACATTTTGCATTTTCCCAATGAACTTAAAAAGTGTTCTCTAATTGGAAGAGGTGAAGATCGCGAAGTCACTACTCCTCCTCCCCTTGTCCAATCCAAGAACGCTTTGTAATGTAAAGTGTTCTGTGAATGACGCCCATGCCATGCAAGCATTAGCCTTTGTTGCTTATGTAATAAAATCCATACCAGGAGTTCATCTTTAAAGGTGTCCAAAATCCAGATCAGTTCCTTAAGCCCAGTGGAAGCGACCCACTTATTTATCTTTCCTTACATCCTCTGTCTGACTGCCTATTTTGCGACTCCAAGTGAGCTTTAAATATGAAGATCTATAGAAGCCATCTTTAAAAGATAGACTCATGAACAAAGTCTAAAGCCAGTCAAGGCATTTTGATCCTAGCTTTTTCCTTGCTTTTCAGCTCATATAATATATACAAAGCTTGCTGTGTCTAGAAATTCTGGGGTATGTATATACATTTGTAATATTAACATTAGGTAAAATACATACTTTGAATACCTAAAAATTATATTTTTCACCTCCCCCCTTTTCTACATACACCACACTCACCAGAGAATAGCGTGTCTTGGCCAATGTAATCAGCTCCTGGTCAGTTGGAGAACACATGTTGAGACCAATCGGAAGCATCTTCTTCAGAGTGGCCACAATAAGTGATGTCTGTACAGAGTAACGATCTCCACGGCGCTTCTTTTTCGTGCGCTCTTGGTCAGAGCCACCAGACTGAAGGGATGGAAAATAAGTAGACCATTTAAACATGAAAACATCTGAATTCTAAGCATACATGGCACATGCAGTTCAGTCACATGGAAATAACCAATGACAGACCCGAGGCCAGGTCAATTATCTTAACAGACTGACAACAACCAAACCAGGCATGAACTCTCCCTCCACACAGCATCAGCCACAATTTGCCAAGAGTCTGGTCAGCAAACATCCACAGCTGCTCCAACTAAACAGTGTCTGCCAAGAGCAAAGTTGCAGCCACTATCAGAGCCCAAAAAAGCATCACTCAAGTGAGAACCCCTATGTGCTGAGGTCCATTGTAATACACAGAAAACACAGACCTGTATGTAAAATATGCTCACCCAACATCTTTTCTGGTTTTACCTTTTAATCTTTGTGATATTACTGGTTAGTAACCTTTCTTGCATTCATTTACAATGTGGGAGATATTGAAAATAAAAAGAAGGCTTCTTTATGGTGTCCATGCATGATCTAATTATCTGGTAGATTATGTAAGTTCAGCCATAATCTGATGATAATCAAGTATTTTAGTGTAACTCTAAAGTCAGAAGATAACCACTCAGACATTGTATGACAGGTTAGTCAATGTAGTCATACAACACAATTTCCCCTGGACAATATGCAAACACTGAAAAGTTCAGCTTGGATAGATCTGGTTATCTATGAGTATAATCAAATCTTTCCTTGGAGCTCTCTGTACCCAAACCTAGAGTTTAGCTTTCTATAAACTAAACATTTTTAAATATATAAATATGTCAAGCATTATTTTTGTTATTATAGGGCACTGTATCCTATTATTAGACATGTGCATTGCCAAAAAATGGGTTTGTTTTCGTCTCAGTCGTTTTTTTTTGTTGTTTCATTTTTGGGGTCATTTTTTATGATTAAAATGAGTTATTTCGAATAAATTTGTACCTTTGGAAAAAATTGAATTTGTTATGTTCAATTCGTTTAGATGCGGTATTCGAAAATTAGAAAATTCGCAAAGTCGTAAATTAAAAAATTAGGAAATTCTAAAATCCGAAATAATAACTAACAATAGCTATTAAATTATAGGTATTGGAATTTCCTTTCAAATTTGGCTGTTTATGAACGTAATGAATTTATCCGAAGTTACAAATATTCCAAAATAAGGAATGCTGTATTTAAATGAATGGAATGTAACAAAAAATAATAGTAAATAATAACAATAAAAAGGTATTATTATTATTTATTATCATTAATTCATTACATACCATTTGTTTAGATGTGGCATTCGTTATTTCGGATAATTCGTAAGTTCGGATAAATCTGCATTCGTTACGTTCACTAACAGCCACATTTTAAAGGAAATTCTGATACCTATAATTTAATAGTTAGTAACAGTTATTATTTTTCGGACTTTAGAATTTTTCGGGCTTTCAAATTTTCGTTCGGTTTCTCATTCTAATTTTTTTGAAATTCAAATTTTTAAAATTTACGGATTTTCCCATTTACAAATCTTAGGAAAAATTTGTTAAACTGTTTTTCATTACATATAATATTTCCAAATTAACAAATGTATTGAATTTCATTTTTGAAAAACGAATTCGGAATGAAACAAATTGCACATGTCTAATTATAATATTGTTTTAATACCAGGAAAGCTAGCATATGTTTATCCGATACTTATTACTCTTATGCTGCGTACATATGATTGAAATTTTAGGCCAGCAAAAGACCGATGAGAACTTTTCATTGGAAAATGTGACTGTGCGTATGCTCCATCAGAATGTAACTGGCCGAATTCCTGCCAGCGAAAATTTGAGAGCATGTTCTCAATTTTCCAGATGGAAAAACTTTCCGACGTGCAAAAACTCACACATGCTCAGATTCAACTACGAGATGGAAGTTATTAGCTACTGGCTATTGATCTTCCTTTTTCTAGTCCCGTCGTATGTGTTGTACGTCAACACGTTCTTGTCGGTCGGAATTTGGTGTGACTGTGTTTAGGCAAGACAGCTTGAGTGGAATTCCATCGGGAAAACCATCAGACCTTTTTCTGACCATAATTCAGATCATATGTACTCGGATTTAGGGCTAGAGTTACTAAAGCTGGTGAGTACAAAAGCCGGTACAGCTCTGCGTAGAAACAAATCAGGATTTTTTTTGTCAACGCTCAACTGAACAAGCTGAAGTTTTAAGCTGATTGGCTACCATTCACAGCTGCACCAGATTGTGCCCTTTCCAGTTTTAGTACATTAATCCCTTAGTGTAGAGATATAGAAAGGTGTAATGTATACTTTCTAACACAAAAGAATGCAGTGAAGGTTCCCACAGTTTGCAGTGAAGTCCCTCCAGCAAAGTCTAATGGACAACTTCAGAGGAATCCAAATGAATATACTTGTTTGGTTACTAAATCTCAATGAACATGCTTGCACTACTCTTAATTGGTAAACCAAAGTTGATCTTTATGGATGGTATCAAAACCTCAACAATACACCATTAAACAGTGGTTGATGATGATGTTAGACAGGTGACAGCATAACTATATCAACATTAGAATAACATGGCAAGTTTTAGTTTGCATGTAAATAATTAATCTGAAATAGCAATGAAACTGCACATATGTATAGTAGGACAGTAGGAAAATGCATGATATGAAGAGGAAAACAAGATCACAGGAGTTCGGGGACATTATAGGCCAAATCCAGAGAAAACTGATTTGAAGACTTGAATTGATACTGGATGGTTGGCTCATCCACTGACTTCTGATATATCTCAGGGACCCTGCAGAAGAGACCTCAATGCCATAGTTCTCATCTCTTTTACAAGGATGAAGCCATTACCATGATTACAAACTTGTTTCTGGATTCTGAATTAACACAGCTATTTTATAGAGGAGGTATCAAAACCCCCTTAAGACTGACTACGACGACAGGTCAAAGCCTCAAAATCCAACAAGGGTATCTTCTAGACACACAAGCCTGGCATATTATTTAACTTGCTTATAACGCTGCCAAAACAGAAGTATCAGTTTTTGGTGAAGCTGGCCTTTAAAGATAGGTGACTGAAATTAGAAGGGACTGATGAAGAGAGGAGGTCAAGAAAATGAAGAAGTCACCAAGATGAAGGAAGTAACAGCGAGGATTATAAATGAGTCTGGATGTCTTCAGTATAATAGAGGGCATGGGGACACAGTTGACATCAAGAGTTATGAAAAGAAGATGTTGAAGTCATCATGCTAAGGATTATTACACACTAAATAAACTCAACAATTACATGTTACACAAGTAAGCAAACCAGCAGATTAGTGGAGAAGTACCTAATACGCCAAAGTTAATGCAAGGAGACACAGAAAAGCTTGAATATGACATGAACAAGGATGTTTGATGTCATGAAGACAGATGACAATACTTATCAAAGACAACAGAGGAGGATACATAAAGGGTGGGAGTGATGTGGTGATATAGGCGGGGTTAACACACACTCCTATGCACGTTCATCTGTCTATTCTAACATAACAATGACACACAATTTATTGCGACACCCCTTATCCTGCCTGAAGTTTGCATGTCAGTTTGGCATTGTGTGGGTTACAAGGCTTCTCTGTTTTTATGGGATTCTCAGCTGTGAGAACATGTTTTGCTGACTTCTCTATGTATTAATCCAAACTCAGAAGATGGCATACATGTTTACCTTTTGGGCCATGTAAGAGTCTTTAAGCCCCCGCCAACCCTGATTGTATATTATGGTTTTAAGGAGCCAATAAACATCATGGCAATAAACATCATAAGTAAACTTTTCTTAAACTATTTTTTTGGAGGCGTTAACATTTATATTTCCTTTGTCTACAATTTATAAGTAAACTTTTCTTAAACTATTTTTTTGGAGGCGTTAACATTTATATTTCCTTTGTCTACAATTTAAATAAAGCAATAGGCTTTACAGATCAAATATCCTAATTGCTGTATACTTGAGGGACATTTTATACTGTATATATAATATTTATATACATGTGTATGCCATTAGTAGCACTTTCACATATACATACACACATATACAGCTAGTAAAAAAAAAAGTACTGAACACATTTTTCTAGGTAAATATATTTCTAAAGGTCCTATTGACATGAAGTGTTTACCACATGTCATTAACAACCCATGAAATCCATACATACAAAGAAACCAAAACAATTAAGTTCGGAAATTAGGTTATGTGTAATACAATGGAATGATACAGGGAAAAGTATTGAACATGGTAAATGAAATGTATTTAATACTTCATACAAAATGACAGCTTCAAGATGCCTCCTGTATGGAGAAACTAGTCGCATGCATTGCTCAGGTGTGATTTTGGTCCATTCTTCCACACAATCTTCAAATCTTCAAATCTTAAAGGATCTGTGGGCTTCTTCTATGAACTCTGATCTTTAGTTCTTTCCATACATTTTTATTGAATTCCAGTCAGGTGACTGGCTAGGCCATTCTAGCAGCTTTATTTTCTTTCTTTGAAACCAATTGAGAATTTCCTTGGCTTCATGTTTGGGATCATTGTCTTGCTGAAATGTCCACCCTTGTTTCAGCTTCACCATTCTGGTAAATAGCAGCAGATTTTTATGAAGAATGTCTTGGTACATTTTCCATTCATCCTTCCTACAATGAGATGAAGTTTACCAGTACCGTATGCTGAAAAACAGCCCCACGCCATGATGTTCCCACCTTCAAACCTCAAAGTTGGTATGGTGTTTTTGGAGTGACGTGCAATGCCATTTGATCTCCATTTGTGCGTTTTATGGCATCCAAAGAGTTACATTTTGGTCTCATCTGACCAGACTATATTCACAGGCTTGTATTTCACATGCTTGTCTAAATGTTGTACAGCAAACTTTAAACAAGCTTCAACATACTTTTTCTTCAGCAATGAAGTCTTGTGAGGTGAGCGTGCATACAGTCCATGGTGGTTGAGTGCATTACTTATTATTTTCTTTGAAACACCTGCTAACTCCAGGTCTTTCTGAAGCTCTTGGGCAACTCTTCCTTGGCTCTTGGGCAACTCTTCTGATAATAGGATTTTTATAACAGCTTACCCGTAAATCCTTTTCTTGGAGTGCATCTGTACTGCATGCGAGTGGATCCCTTGTCCTGGACACAAAGTTGACTAACTTCATGTTGAATCTAGATGCTAAAAGATCTACGTCCAAAGTCCCCCATCTCTGGCAAACAGCCCGAAAAATGTCGGGGTGAAGAGACCATTCCCCCGGGAATAACTACTGGTGACTCAGGTAGTCTGCCTGCCAATTCTCTACTCCCGGAATGAAGACTGCTGACAGGCATGGTACATTCCTTTCTGCCCAAGTTAGAATATGGTTCACCTCTGTCTGCACTGCAAGACTCTTGGTGCCCTTGGTGATTGATATAGGCCACCGCTGTGGCATTGTCGGATTGGATCCTGACAGGACAATCCCGTAACCTGGAAGTCCAGGCCTTCAGAGCCAGACACACTGCCTGAATCTCTAGGATTTTGATGGGCAAGGCTCTTTCATTTCTTGACCACTGTCCCTGGACAGTTGTCTTCTCTAGTACTGCTCCCCAGCCTGAAAGGCTGGCATCTGTCGTTAACACTTTCCAGGTAACTGGTCTGAAGGATTTTCCTTTCAGCAGATTCTGGGTTAGTAACAGCAATTGAGGCTTTGGGACACCCTTGGGGACAGTCGCATTGGCAAGTCTAAAGCTTGGATCGTTTTGTTCCATTCCCAAATGCACAACTCGCTGGGAAAAATAGTTTAGCAAAAGACAATGCTAATAAACTTCAGCTTTAGTTGTTATCAATGTTATTTCCTGTACTGAAAATGCCTGCATCTCTTATGTGCCCCCTAGCGCTCATGTCCGCTGCAGCTGTGAGCGTCTGTCTCTGTCCTCAGCGCCTGCACCGTATGTTCCTCATGTAATTACGTCCCGCACATGGCGCCCACAGGCAGGAAATGTTCTAGATGAAGATCCCCCCTGGCTTGCTGAGGCCACACACGTGCTGTTTAGCTGGGACTTCCGTCCTGACTGAGAAGCAACGTACCAAGGTATGCATTTACTCCCTCTAGTGGAGACTTTAGGCATGACAACATTTTTACTTATGTAAGAAAAAAAAGCATAGGTGGACTTTTTACAGTTTCTAAGATTTTTTTTCCTTACCTTTTCCTCGCTGCAGGATACTGCTGTAACAGACAGAGCCAAACTTCATCCATCACAGCGGGCTGCATTAGCAAATCTTCAAGGACCGGGTCCCTATTATAGGGGGTCTACTGCCTTGGACCTGTATAGCATACCTCAGAAAAACTTTAGGAAATGTAGCATGACCAAAAAATTCCTGGGTCCTGGGGTCCAGCTCTAAAAAGAAAGGTGCTAAAGGCAAAACGTTGTTCTTATGCAAGGCCCGGGGTTGATTAATTTGCACTGACAAGAGGCAGGATAGCTTTCTTATTACTGATAGATTTCAGTTGGTGTCTTTCCACGCCTTTTTGCACCTCCCTTTCATCACATGTTCAATACCTTTTCCCTGTGCCATTCGATTTTATTACACATAGCTTAATTTCTGAATTTATTTGTTTTGGTTTCTTTGTATGGATTGAATGGGTTGTTACTGACATGTTGTGAAAATTTCATGTCAATGTCACCTTTAGAAATATATTTACCTAGACAAATGATGACGTGGTCACGTGTTCAATAATTATTTTACCCACTGTATATACACATATATAGTGTATATACAGTACATGCTATATACAAATTATTATTAAATATATATATATATATATATATATATAACCCTTACATTTTTGTAAATATTTTATTATATCTTTTCATATAACACAGAAGAAATGACACTTTTGCTACAATGTAAAGCTTGTATAACCATGTAAGTTTGCTGTCCCCTCAAAATAACTCAACAAACAACCATTATTGGCAACAAAAGGGATTACACCACTAAGTGAAAATGTCCAAATTGGGCCCAAAGTGTTTAATATTTTGTGTGGCCATTATTTCCAAGCACTGCCTTAACCCTCTTGGTCAAGGAGTTCAAAGAGCTTCACAGGTTGCCACTGGAATCCTCTTCCACTACTCAATGATGACATCATAGAGCTGGTGGATGTTAGAGACCTTACACTGCTCCACCTTCCGTTTGAGGATGCTCCACAGATGCTCAATAGGGTTTAGGTCTGGAGACATGCTTGGCCAATCCATCACCGTTACCCTCAGCTTCTTTAGCAAGGCAGTGGTTGTCTTTGAGGTGTGTTTGGGGTCGTTATGTTGGAATGCTGCCCTGCGGTCCAGTGTCTGAAGGGAGGGGATCATGCTCTGCTTCAGTATGTCACAGTACAGTGCCTTGTGAAAGTATTCGGCCCCCTTGAACTTTTCAACCTTTTGCCACATTTCAGGCTTCAAACATAAAGATATAAAATTTTTATTTGTTGTGAAGAATCACCAACAAGTGGGACACAATTGTGAAGTTGAATGAAATCTATTGGATATTTTAAACTTTTTTAGCAAATAAAAAACTGAAAAGTGGTGCGTGCAAAATTATTCGGCCCCTTTACTTTCAGTGCAGCAAACTCACTCCAGAAGTTCAGCGAGGATCTCTGAATGATCCAATGTTGTCCTAAATGACTGATGGTGATAAATAGAATCCACCTGTGTGTAATCAAGTCTCTGTATAAATGCACCTGCTCTGTGATAGTCTCAGGGTTCTGTTGAAAGCGCAGAGAGCATCATGAAGACCAAGGAACACACCAGGCAGGTCCGTAATACTGTTGTGGAGAAGTTTAAAGCCGGATTTGGATACAAAAAGATTTCCCAAGCTTTAAACATCCCAAGGAGCACTGTGCAAGCAATCATTTTGAAAAGGAAGGAGTATCAGACCACTGCAAATCTCCCAAGACCTGGCTGTCCCTCTAAACTTTCAGCTCAGACAAGGAGAAGACTGATCAGAGATGCAGCTAAGAGGCCCATGATCACTCTGGATGAACTGCAGAGAACTACAGCTGAGGTGGGAGAGTCTGTCCATAGGACAACAATCAGTCATACACTGCACAAATCTGGCCTATGGAAAAGTGGCAAGAAGAAAGCCATTTCTCAAAGATATCCATAAAAAGTCATGTCTAAAGTTTGCCACAAGCCACCTGGGAGACACACCAAACATGTGGAAGAAGGTGCTCTGGTCAGAGTTAAAAAAGTTTCAAAAATCCAATAGATTTCGTTCCACTTCACAATTGTGTCCCACTTGTTGGGGATTCTTCACAAAAAATAAAAATGTTATATCTTTATGTTTGAAGCCTGAAATGTGGCAAAAGGTTGAAAAGTTCAAGGGGGCCGAATACTTTCGCAAGGCACTGTCCATGTTGGCATTCATGGTTCTCTCAATGAACTGTAGTTCCCCAGTTCCGGCAGAACTCATGCAGCCCCAGAACATGACACTCCCACCACCATGTTTGACTTCATCTTTAGAAGAGGCTTCCTTCTGGGACAACAGCCACGAAGATCAATTTGATGCAGTGTGTGGCATATAGTCTGAGCACATACAGGTTGACCCCCCACCTCTTCAACCTCTGCAGCAATGCTGGCAGCATTCATACGTCTATTTCCCAAAGACAACGTCTGGGTATGACGCTGCGCACATGCACGTGCACTCAACTGCTTTGGTCGACCATGACGAGGGCTGTTCTGTGTGCAACCTGTCCTGTTAAACCACTGTATGATCTTGACCACCGTGCTGTAGCTCAGTTTCAGGGTCTTGCCAATCTTCTTATAGCCTAGGCCATCTTTATGTAGAGCAACAATTCTTTTTTTTATAGAGAGTTCTTTGCCATAGGGTGCCATGTTGAACTTCCACTGACCAATATGAGAGAATCAGCTCACCCATGTAAGTACAAATCCCCAATCCTATGAAGTCATCATATGTGTTTAGATATGCAGCCTTCTGTTGAAAGTACGATTCTAATGAGAAATTTATACTGAATTATTTTGTTACTCACATTTATATTAATGTTTACTACATTTATAGAACACTAAACGATTGTCCTAAATTACATTAAGCCTCTGAGGAAGGACGACATGGTCCGAAACATGTTAGGCATCATTTTCCGGCACGTATTCTCAGTAGCCTACGTACAGTTTTAGGGCAGCTAAGTTTCATGCCTATGTTTTGGTACTGAGCTTATTTATTATTAATACTGTATTTTTATATGCTTTTTTTTTTATATTGTAATTTTATTGTATGTTATCAATAAATACAATTTTTACACAATACCTGGTCTGCCTTCAAAAAATCCAGAGGGGTCATACCGTGGCCTTGAGCACTAGGTCTTCTCTTTTGTTTGATACATTGGATTAGACAGACCAGGTTACTGCACACACTGTCAATCCCTGCTTTATTAAATACGAGAGAGTGAGAGCGATAACACCAAATTTAACACACCTGGGACGCTGTAATACTAACAAGTCACATGACACCGGGGAGGGAAAATGGCTAATTGAGCCCAATTTGGACATTTTCACTTAGGGGTGTACTCACTTTTGTTGCCAGCAGTTTAGACATTAATGGCTGTGTGTTGAGTTATTTTGAAAGGTACACTGTTATACAAGCTGTACACTCCCTACTTTACATTGTAGCAAAGTGTTCTATAATAAAATATTTACAAAAATGTGAGGGGTGTACTCACTTTTGTGAGATACTGTAAATAATTCTATATCTAACAAATGTGTATGTGTGTACCACATACATTTTTTGTCTTGGAATATTATAGTAGCTGTTGAGCCTAGCCATATATATTACTGTAAAGCTAGTGTGATAGCCCCATGAAATTCAACAACAGATCTGCACGATTGTACTACAAACCATGCATGCCTGTGGAAAAATCGGGCACACAAACATCTGCCATGAAAATCCAACTTGGCCAAAAAGAATCTTTATCTGAGGTTGATTGGCCATGAGGGTCTACTTTTATTTTGAGATACCTGAAGATTTCATAACTGTTACCTGATCCTTCCAGAGGCAGAACAGGATAATAGATGATCTGATAACGTTACAGTTTATACCCCCAAAAAAGCCGGATATCTGGGATAATCTTGACTAAACACAATATGTACTACTTCAGTGTATAGTCTAATTTCTTTAGCCTAAGGCAGGCCATGGAGAAAATGTATTTCCTGCAACCAAGGGTTGACAGGTGAATCCCTCCCACCGAGCCTTTGTGTTCTCCTGGTGGGGTGGGGTGTGGCTGGGGAAGCTTGTCCCCGCTGGGAGAGGACATTGATGATTGCTAGTGGCTATAACAGCCTCTAGCAATAATCGCATGTAAAATCCAGGAGGCTGCTTGTACCCAAGTTGATCGATCAACTTACTTGGGTAAATTCCACCTGCCCATCGAATTGCAGCTGATCCCTATCCGTCTATGGCCAGCTTAAATGTCTCCCTGCATTTTATGGCTGGGGTTCCAACGGCTCCCTGCATTTTATGGCTGAGGTTCTATCTGTTGTGTAGACTTTGCCAGATGGTGTAATGCAGACTGAGACAGACAATAAAAACTGCACAAGAAATACAGCACCCCAAACCACCAACACTAGATTTCCGAGGACTGCAGCCCTCCTCCTTCCCCATACTCCCCACATCTTTGCCCTCATTCTGTGCCAACACATTGTGCGTGCCATGTGTTGCTCAGGCAGAAAACACTCAGCTGCTACGGTTTCTGAAAAGACCGCAGAGAACATGCAATAACTTATGTCTATGTGAGCCTCGTTCACTTCTCCAAGAACACTGAACCTTAAGTACTGGACCTCAAGTAAAGTCAGCTAGTAGTCTATCCTGACAGTTGGAATCTGAATGGTTGCTACAACAACACAAGCAAATTGCTTTCTGATAATAATTATATTATTCATTAAAAAGCCCATTACATTTTACCACTCCCAACCAAAGTGAAAAGATCTGAAGAAGCTGGGAAAATTATTATATTTCAATATTTCCCTGGTCAATTTGTGACACCAATGGATTGTATAAGCCCTTATATTTTACAGGTGATTTGAAGCCGACTCAAAGATATTTATATTTCTTATGTCCAATTATGCTGTGGAAATATTGTATATTTCTTGTGATTTCCAAAACATTATATTTGAAACCAATTACCATTTCCCCAACTGGTAGCTCGTACAAGTTGAAGGGAAATGTGCAGAAGCTCATGGGAGCTGAACCAGAGTGTTCATCCTGTTCTATTTAAATGGGATGCCCAATGCACAAAAAAAGTGCAAGTACCATTTCTGGCAGCACAGTGCATTTCTTTAAATAGTTTGGGCCCAGCCGGTCCAAATGTACTATTTACTTCACTAAAAAATATGGCCATGGTCAGTGCAGTATAAACTGAAAGCGGCATCACAAATACCATAACAGAGTGGCGTTAATTAAAGTAACACAAAAACTTGAAATTAGGCTTTAATAGATACACTATCCCAGTCTTAGTCTGTAGGGTTCAATATTGAGTTGGCCCACCCTTTGCAGCTATAACAGATTAAATTCTTCTGTGAAGGCTGTCCACAAGGTTTAGGAGTGTGTCTATGGGAATGTTTGACCATTCTTCCAGAAGCAGATTTGTGGGGTCTGGCACTGATGTGAACAAGAAGGCCTGGCTCACAGTCTCCACTCTAATTCATCCCAAAGGTGTTCTATGGGGTTGAGGTCAGGACCCTCCATGCCAAACTTACTCATCCATGTCTATGCACCAAAACTGTTCCTACAAAGTTGGGAGCATAAAATTGTCCAAAATGTCTTGGTATGCTGACACCTTAAGAATTATCTTCACTGGAACGAAGGGGCCAAGTCCAACCGCTGAAAAGCAACCCTACACCATAATACCCCCCTTCACCAAATTATATGGACCAGTGTACAAAGGAATGTCCATAAAGACATGGATGAGTGAGTATAGGGTAGAGGAACTTGATTGGCCTGCATAGAGTCCTGAACTCAACCCGATAGAACACCTTTGTAGACGAATTAGAGCAGAGACTGCAAGCCAGGGCTTCTTGTCCACATCAGTGCCTGACCTCACTAATGCGCTTCTGGAAAAATGGTCAAACATTCCCATAGACACACTCCTAAGCCTTGTGGGCAGCCTTCCCAGAAGAGTTGAAGCTGTTATCCACAGATACCAGGGTGCATTGACGAGGCTCTGTGGCTTACGCATGCTTTTGCAAACTAAACCCCTGCTTTTAAAGCATACTGTTAGACAGGTTATTTGGTTGTCTGCGGGCTGATGGTAAGTTAAGCTTGGTTATTCCCTTGGATTTATCCTTGGCCTTGTTTGTACTTGAAGCTGTTATAGTTGCAAAGGGTGGGCCAACTCAATATTGAACCCTATGGACTAAGACTGGGATGCCATTAAAGTTTATGTGCGTGTAAAGGCAGGTGTCACAATACTTTTAGTAATATAGTGTATATTTATATTATAACCCCAAAATGAGATCCTTGACAAAACCCCGGATGAAGGCGGAGTGGGGATCTGGATGTCTGCACAAGCACAAGGGCCCAAGTAAAAAATTACATAAGAACTTCAGGGTATCTTATAAAGCCTACAGATATTTGATGTAGAAAATGAAAAGCACCTATTTTGCTCTATTAGGATATGTGGTATTGATGCACTTTAAATTAATAAAAGTAAAACACTTTTTCCTTCCCCTTGGCATCCTACTTTCCAAAGTCACAATAATTATTCTTCATCATAACAAGCGCTGACAAAACCTGTAAAAAATAATCAATGCTATGTTCAATTTTACATCTAATCAGCATCTATTTTAAGTCTGACCTTTTTAAAATATGGTAAGGAAACAGAGGATTGTATAGACTGTGATAGTTGGCTACTAAAAGACAAAAATTTAGACTGCCACTTTTTTTTTTTAAACTATTATGACCAGTGATCCCATTCAGTGAATGAACTACTTTGCTATTTAAAATTATCATACTTCTCCATTCTGTCATTTAATTATTAAAAGTGGAGCGTGTTTGTGAACTGGGAGATGAGAAAAAGAATAGCCCCTTATACATGACTTTTAAAAATGCATAAACTATCAATTCCATACAATGTAAACCATTACTATATTTTTTTTAATAGCACAAAGGGCAGTTGTGTGCCAGTAGCCATATAAAGTAGCCTTAAAATAATTCAGGCCATTCACATTAAGCTGCAACAAAATCACTGTTGATTAGTTACGTGAGGTTACTGCACACAACCTATGTTTGCGCTATTGTTAAACAAGCCCAAGTGTGTTATCTTGATGCTTATATACAGAAAGTGATGTGCTGTGACTTAAATTCCCCTACGTTTTTTTCTGTTTTGAGTTGTAGATATTTTAGCTGAAATTGCAGGCAGCAAAGTGAAATGAGGCCTTGATCAAAGCAAGAGAGCATCATGACTGTTAGAGGTTTAAAAAATTTTTTTTTTAAATGGTTGAACGAAAGTCACAAGCTTCACCCAACCATCATGAATTCTGACCATATTTTGCTTAATATGTTGATTTCTTATGGTCAAAAGCTCTATCTAGTGGCCACAATGCATTATTTTCCTGGAATATCTCAATCAGTAAATTACTGCATTATGGCCACTAGATGGAGCTGAAAAACACAGAAAAATCAACATATTAAGCAAATTATGGTTAGACTTTGTGATATTCATCCAACTAATTATTTATAAATAGACCCCAAAGTGTGTTTGTCCCAGCAACAAATCTGCTTCTTCCTTTTACTATCTAATCTTTCCTAGAACAGATTAGGTGCTATGGACAACAGAGAACATGCATCTAACAATTCTAGTTATAAGGTCTATAAAATTTTATAATAAAAGGAACTTTAAGTCAACAGGGGCATTCGTGAAATATTCCGAAGAGAGACATTTAAAGGGTGTCTCCAAAGCAACCCATCAGAATTCCAGTTACCCTGGCATCTGGAAACTGACCGGTTGCAACTGGAAAATTCAGAGACTTTGCTGTATAGAATAGTTCTTAAAGCTAAGAGTGACTGGCATAGCACAGTATTCCAGAACACCTTATGAAGTGAGCAGAGGACAAACAGACAGAAGGAGCCATGCTATCCACACAGGCAGAGGGCAACACAGCAGCCCCACCACAAGAGAAGAGGTTGACTGCTGACCTGGCTGTCTCCAGACTAACACGGGAACAAAAAGAGAAACACAAGAGTTTGTTATAGTGGTAACTACAATCTGAGAATGGATATTGCATCAAGTGGTACACTTTTATCATCCACACGTTTAATAAAGTAGCAATATAGTAATACTCGGGCACATATATTGTCAGAAGATAAAGTGTGCCAAGGGCTAGTAACACCAAGGATACAGCGTGTCCTACAAAGACAAAAATTACTGAAATATTCTCTGCAGCTAATAGAAAAAAAAATTCTGATTATTTCATCTACTAACCTATGCTGCGATACACTTTGAACCACATACTGTACCTTTGCTCTAGTTTGGGAAGAGTATTTTCTGTTCATTTAAAATATCTCCAGAACAACCTTTCTCAACTAGGGTTCTTTCAGAGCTTGCTAGGGGTTCCTTAAGCTGTGGCAGATCGATCTCCTCAGCTCTTGACTTTCAAATATATAACCACTGACACCCATCATCTTCTCAGGAGGCAATTCTTCCCACTGACCCCCAATGTAAGGACGCACTTTTCCCATCTGACCAACAATGAAAGAGGGCCCACTGGTGGTCAATATAAGGGGAGGCCTTCTGTCATGGACCATCAACATAAGAGTCAACTCTCCCATTGATCATACTAATGCACTGGGAGTTGATTATACAAAAACAAGACAAAATGGAAGGCACGCACACCTAGTGCATTACCAAAAAAAAATCTTGGATAATAAAATTAGTAAAAAGGGGGTACTCACAAAGTCGCAACTCTCAATGAGCCATAAAACCACACAATGTTGAATAGGCTGCACATGTGCTGCATCACATCAAGGGGTAAACTGACGTGTTTTGGGTCGCACCCCCGAAATGTGTCAAATTTAAACCCTTGACGTGATACAGCACATGTCCGCACTATTCAACATTGTGTGGTTTTATGGTTCATTGAGGGTTGCTACTTCGTGAGTACCCACTTTTTACTGATTTTATAATCCAATAAATGTTTCTGATAATGCGCTAGTCCATTTTGTCTTGTTTTTGTAGTTTCTATCGGATAACCCCATCCGAGGAGGGCAGCATCTGCCTAGTCGTGGAATACTGATGTCCTTGTTGCTTATTACCATAGAAGACCTCTAAGAGCTGGAAGTGACTGCTTTTCCTTGGGAGTTGTTTATATATAACTTTAGCGGGGATTCCCTAAGGCCTGAAAACAATTGAAAGGGTTCCTCCAGGGTAAATAGACTGAGAAAGGCTGCTCAAGAGTTATGCCTCAAGCAAGGTCACCAGCTGCACCTGGCAAGGGCCAATAGGAAGCCTAGCAGTCATCACATTTCCTCAGAAGGTGTCTAATATATCTAGATGTTGGGGCTTTGATCAGGGCTCGAGTGCTGCGGGAACGCATGGGAACGGCGTTCCCGTACTATTTCCACAGCGGGAACGCCGTTCCCATTAGCTGTCTGAGCAGGGCCGGCTGAGGCTATGCAGCACGTAGTCCGCGCCGCTCCTCAGCCGCCGAGTGACTGGTTGCTAGGCAGAGGCCGCTCCGCATCTAGCAACCGGTCATATGACTTCGGCGTGGGCACGCACTGGCACGAGCCCGTCAGTGTGACACACGCTGCGCGCCGGACTGTCCTCCCGCTCCCCTCTACCCAGTGCCTCCTGGGGAAACAGCCGCTGCAGTGCACTTTGAGTTTACTTCTTCTACCCCCAGAACAGAAGGGAAGAAGAGAATACCAGGAGGTCAGTCACTAGTAGTGTCATGTGTAAGTTGCATTCTGCAATACCCTGCCAAATTGCCAATACTCATCCATACTCTGCAATACCCTGTCAATACTCATCAATACTCTGCAATACCCTGCCAATACTCGCCAATACTCTGCAATACCCCGCCAATACTCTGCAATACATACCCTGCCAATACTCTGCAATACCCCGCCAATACTCTGCAATACATACCCTGCCAATACTCTGCAATACCCCGCCAATACTCTGCAATACCCCGCCAATACTCTGCAATACCCCGCCAATACTCTGCAATACCCCGCCAATACTCTGCAATACCCCGCCAATACTCTGCAATACCCCGCCAATACTCTGCAATACCCCGCCAATACTCTGCAATACCCTGCAATACCCTATCAGTATCAATACTCTGCAATACCCTGCCAATACTCTGCAATACCCTATCAATACTCTGCACTACCCCGCCAATACTCTGCACTACCCCGCCAATACTCTGCACTACCCCGCCAATACTCTGCACTACCCCGCCAATACTCTGCACTACCCCGCCAATACTCTGCACTACCCCGCCAATACTCTGCACTACCCCGCCAATACTCTGCACTACCCCGCCAATACTCTGCACTACCCCGCCAATACTCTGCACTACCCCGCCAATACTCTGCACTACCCCGCCAATACTCTGCACTACCCCGCCAATACTCTGCACTACCCCGCCAATACTCTGCAATACCCCGCCAATACTCTGCAATACCCCGCCAATACTCTGCAATACCCCGCCAATACTCTGCAATACCCCGCCAATACTCTGCAATACCCCGCCAATACTCTGCAATACATACCCTGCCAATACTCTGCAATACCCTGCCAATACTCTGCAGTACCCTATCAATACTCTGCAATACCCTGCCAATACTCTGCAATACCCTGCCAATACTCTGCAATACCCTGCCAATACTCTGCAATACCCTGCCAATACTCTTCAATACCCTGCCAATACTCTTCAATATCCTGCCAATACTCTGCAATACATACCCTGCCAATACTCTGCAACACCCTGCCAATACTCTGCAATACCCTATCAATACTCTGCAATACTGTGCCAATACTCTGCAATACTCTGCCAATACTCTGCAATACCCTGCCAATACTCTGCCAATAAATACCCTGCTAATACTCTGCAATACCCTGTCAATACTCTGCAATACCCTGTCAATACATACCCTGCCAATACTCTGCAATACCCTGCCAATACTCTGCCAATACACACCCTGCAATACCCTATCAATGCTCTTCAATATTCTTCCAATACTCTTCAATATCCTGCCAATACTCTGCAATACATACCCCGCCAATACTCTGCAATACCCTGCCAATACTCAGCAATACATACCCTATCAATACTCTGCAATACCCTGCCAATACTCTGCAATACATACCCTATCAATACTCTGCAATACCCTGCCAATACTCTGCAATACATACCCTATCAATACTCTGCAATACCCTGCCAATACTCTGCAATAAATACCCTATCAATACTCTGCAATACCCTGCCAATACTCTGCAATACATACCCTGCCAATACTCTGCAATACCCTGCCAATAGTCTGCAATACCCTGCCAATACTATGCAATACCCTATCAATTCTCTACAATACACACCCTATCAATACTCTGCAATACATACCCTGCCAATACCCTGCCAATACATACACTGCCAATACTCTGCAATAACCTATCAATACTCTGCAATACTGTGCCAATACTCTGCAATACCCTGCCAATACTCTGCAATACCCTATCAATACTCTGCAATACCCTGCCAATACATACCCTGCCAATACTCTGCAATACCCTGCCAATACTCTGCAATACCCTGCCAATACTCTGCAATACCCTGCCAATACTCTGCAATACCCTATCAATACTCTACAATACATACCCTATCAATACTCTGCAATACCCTGCCAATACTCTGCAATACCCTGCCAATACTCTGCAATACCCTGCCAATACATACCCTGCCGATGCTCTGCAATACTCTGCAATACTCTGCCAATACTCTTCAATACATACCCTGCCAATACTCTGCAATACCCTATCAATACTCTGCAATACCCTGCCAATACTCTTCAATACTCTGCCAATACTCTTCAATACTCTGCCAATACTTATTCCTGTTTGTGGGATATTTTCTAATGGGCTGTGTAACAGAATTTGGAACAGGGTGTATTTGTGGTAGAAATTCCCTGCGAGGGAAAGATCATCACCCATTGTGTTGATTGTTTTGTTTGACACGTTATTTTGTTTTTGTAAACTGCCACTTTACAATAAATGTTGTACTGTATTTTCTGTGCAGTATATATGCATATGAGCGTACCTTTTTTTTTTTTTTTTGGTGGGGGAATGGATCTTTGGTGGGAGTTCCCACACTTTTTTTCCCAGGACTTGACCCCTGGCTTTGATGGAGATTTTAGTACTGGTGGAGCCTGGTAGCTGTGACAGACCCTAGCTTCTAATGTGTCTCAGTTACCCCAACAGTAAGATATATTTGGCATAATTCATAACTCTCTTTTTGTCCACTGGAACTTTGGAAGTTCCTACCCACTGCAGCATTCTCCAGTCTCCAAAAATGAAAGTAGGAAACCCTCATAAAAGACAAAGCAGGTCTTCAAACCCAGGAACTCAAACTCAAAGATATCACCATTAGAATCCCTGAGAGATATAAAAAAAAAAAATAAAAATAAAAAAAGTGGTCAGGTGGATTACCTGACCACCTTCTATCAAAAACTGGATTTGAGTTTTCGGTGGACTAACCTTTTAATGGCCATAGCTCAAAAATTAGTCACTGGTTTTATCTGCATTCCTGACACAAAGATGTCACTTTTATCATTTGGTGTTACTTGTCCTTGTCTCCAACAGTAGATCTGTTTAAACATTAAGGTTCTTACTTAAAGTGGTTGAAAACCCCTTGCATACACAAAGTGAAGTGACTAGCATCAGGTGGTACACAGAGCTGAAACAAGGGCACCTACATAAGTTGTACCAGTTTATCTGCAGCCATTTCTTCTGTAGATCGTTCTGAAAACACACAGATCAAGAGATTTTTTTTCTCAGCTTTAGCTGCAGGGGGGCAAGGATCTGGAGTCGCATAGTGCAGATTTCAGTGAGGGGAGCTCTGAATCCTGATTGGAGGGAAAGGACACATTCTCCTCCTCACAGTACATAGGATCAATGCCGAGCTGTTGCTGTCAATCATAGGCCAGGTGCTGGAGCTCTCCTCCCCCATCACCTTTTTATCTCTTGGTGTACTAGAACGCTATGCTTTGTTCATATTTCATGTCTGAGATTTACAACCACTTTAAGATTAAGGTGAAGAAAATAATACATAATAAACTTTTAGGACACTGCAGGTTTTCAGTGGTAGCAAATAAAGTGAAAGTAAGCAGTAGAAAGACATAATAAAAATGATAGGAAGTAATAGAGAGCAAAGGGTGATTGTGTTATTAGATGTAATGGGGCGGGGGTATAATGGGGCTCTCCCCCTTATGTTTTATATATGTGATATTACTAGATTTTCTTCCTAGTTTTTTAATGATAAAAATTGTATATAAATAAAGAATAAAAAAAAAAAAAGAGAGCAAAGGGTGTTAGCATTTGTATATATTAGAATAGTATTATACGTGATAGTAGATAAGAACAGATACAAACCTTGGACATTTTGCTCTTACTGTCAGCAGTAAGGAAAGACATATTGTTGATCTCATTTTGAACCACAAAGTTCTGCTCCTCCCGCTTAAAGTTCTGATGAAGATGAAAAAAAGAAAAATCCTGAAGTTACTTAGAGGTCAGTGTGTTATTCAGAGAACGTTTTTTAACATAGGTGTGGGTCTGCACAGGGTCTGCCAGGGCACATCCTAATCATCCTGTGTGGCACAGATTCCCCCTGTTTAAACCCCTGATATTTCACCAAAACCCCCTAACCGGGCTCCTAAAAAATGTGTATAAAACGAATTAAAAGGTAAAATTGTAAAAAGTAATAAAAATAAAAACTACTGAAACCATCCACTGCCCTTATGACACCAATCTCTGCCTTACTGACACCGTCCACTGCTGTACTGACACCGTCAGTATAAATACACATGCACACACACATATGTGCATGAGCTTTGAGGAGCACACCCAAATGCAATAAGCTGTGCACACCTATGGTTTTTAAAGACAAATGGCAATAAGTGGGCTTATGATCATAAAGCATGTCTATAAAAGATTTCTATCTGTTCCCTCATTCTCTGTCGAAGGATGACTAGGAGTGGTAGAGGTCAGCAAGGTTTAATAGTAGTTGCTCTGCCCACAGCCTGCCCTCGTTCTGAAAGCAATTTTGCAGTGTTGTCCGATTCACTTGAAAAGGTTAGGTTTGGCTAGATTAAGGAGGGTGATAAAACCAAAAGCTCAACGCCCTGTGTACTGTGCCTTCATAAGAGAACCCCGTACTTACTGAATGTAAACTACAGGGCTCTGTGATACTGTTATGGTTACTTAGCTGGAAAACAACGTGCGATAGCATCAATTTAAAGACCGAAAAGGCAAAAATTATTTATTATTTGGGGCCTTCTCAGTTCGGGATTTGGACTCCAAGAGTAATTAAACCAAGTAAAAGCACAAGGCTGGTTAGCAATCTTCCATATATAAGTCTACACATTTATTTCAAGCTGAACCCCAACCTTGCCTTCAGTCTTGTACAGTTATGCCCCGTACACACGAGCGGACTTTTCGACATCCAAACTCCGACGGACTGAGTCCGGCGGACTATCCGATCGTGTGTGGGCTGCAACGGACTTTAGCGAAGCTAAAGTCTGACGGACTTTAGAAATGAAGCATGCTTTAAATTTTCCCGACGGAACTCCGCCGGACCCGGTCCCCTTTGAAAAATCCGCTCGTGTGTGTGCTACTCCGACGGACTAAAACCGACGCTAGGGCAGCTATTGGCTACTGTCTAGGAACTTCCTACGTCGAATCCAGTCGTACGTCATCACGTTCGACTCCGTCGGAGTTTGGTGTGATGGTGTGTGGTCAAGTCCGTTCGGTCGAAAAGTCCGCCAGAACTCCGTCGGAACTCCGGCGGAACTCCGGCGGAACTCCTTTGGAGGTCTGTCAGACTTAATCCCTCTCGTGTGTACGGGGCATTATACAGGCTCCTCTCCTGTTCTGAAATTCCTTACGGTCATTTAGTTGCACACTCCATTGCAAGCTGACCAGATAGCTCCCAATATTAATCTGTATTTGTGCTATAAATTGGAAGTTTCTTTATACACAGTTGACTGTAAGGGCAAAAATGGACCGTAAGGGCATAAAACATGTTCTCTGGAATCTGCCTACACATTTTTACAAAGATTCAGCTGTAAATAGATAGAAAAATATTTAACAGCTGGAAATGTGTTCCAAGATTCAAATCATTAATCTGCATGATACTAGACAGCTTGTGTAGAGTAAAATGATTTTATCAGCTGTCCACCTGTCCTAGTAGAACAGGACCCTATATATGAGCCTTTATAACTTACATGGGATTTTGACCAGAAGATGAACACCTCCCCAACCATTCGGAACAATTCCTCTGCATCACAATTCGGCACAGTCAGCCAGTTTGCCCTGCAAAAATGTAGCATTTTTAATGGCTACCTGCTCAAAGTATACTGTACGTCAGGCAAAAATAATTATTATATGTAAAATGTATATCTATAGCGGCTGAAAAGGGGTTAAAATGACCCGCAAAGCGCCTCTGTAGTTGCGCTTTGCCAGCGCTTCGGTAGCGGTGCCCATTCAGTTCAATGGTCAGGAGCAGTGAAGGAACGGTGCATAAACCGCTCCAAAGATGCCACTTGCAGGACTTTTTTTAGCATCCTGCCAGCTCACCGCTCCAGTGTGAAAGCCCTCGGGCTTTCACACTGGAGAGACAGGAGAGGCTCTTTACATGTGCTATGTAGGTGTTATTTTTAGCGCTGTAGCGCCTGGAAAGCACCTCAGTGTGAAAGGGGTCTAATGTACTTAAAGTATATGTTCACCTTTTGGGAACATGTTACATGTTCCACCTGTTATTAGGTTGGAACGTGTAACATGTTCCCGATCCTGCACCAGCTCCCAGATCCCTACACTCCCTGCAAAAGCAGGCTGGGGATCTTCTCCCCCTACCTGCTGTCACTATTTGAAAAAAGCACAGCTGTGCAGGACTCCGGCCACACAGCTGCGTCACTGAGTCGTAGATGCCTCTGAATCAATGAACTACAAGTACCAACAGCCATTGCAGCTGTCGGCTTGTAGTTCTCAATGAATTACCAGGGCACTGTTGAGCGCTCAAGTAGTTAATTGAGTCTTCCTGTCTTGTAAAACTGCCTGTCCGTACACAGCTTACACTGACAATCTGTAGGAGTCCTGCATGGCACCGATTTGCAGATCGTGGGTGCAATGCTTTCCAGGCTTCTACAAAAAAACTGTTAATGCATATTTTTTACCTGCAAAACCTCCCGTCCGTCTGTCCCTTGTGCCTGGGGGGGGATGTTTGGGTGTGTTTTTTTGGGGAATCACCAGTCTCCAGTGGGGGGGGGATGCTGTTTGTTTGCTCCCACCAAAAAAATATTAGGCACCAGCCACCACTGCCTGGGAAATGTACCTTTGGGCATGAATTCCTTCTGAAGAATAGTAGTGCTTTTATGTATATATGCACTCCTGCATCTAGAGTCAAATAGCTACATATCTCCAGTATCTCGCATGATATGGAGAGAAATTTGGTCATATATCTACTGTGATGCTCACTGTCGTCCTTGCTTGATTGGAGGCTGTACCTTAGGACATGCAGTGCAAAGCTCTCCTGGCTTCTGCCTTATTCACTAAATAAGGCAAAGCCCCACTCCTTTACCAAGATGACTCTACACAGAGACACAGTGAGGTTGATCTACTAAAACTGGAGAGCGGAATATCTAGTGCAGTTCTGCACAGAAACCAATCAACTTCCAGGTTGTTTTAGCAATTTAACCCCAGTGTGAAACAAGGCATAGTAATCAGTAATGGGGAAAAAATAGCTGCAGGCAGCCTATTGGAATGCTGTGATTAGTCCTTTGCTCGCTGCTTGCCTTTTTGGGAACACCTTTTACATTAAAGTTTCTCTAGGTATCTTTAGAAAGGAACTAATAATGCCAAAGCATGATTATAGATTATGTAATTTTCATATGATGTATTCATCTAAAAATAGAGTTTTTTTTTTTTTATAAAGACCAAAGTTTAAATCCTATTCCTCCACCCACCTAAATTTTTGTGCTTCCCCTATATAACTGTACCTGTTATTGTCTACATAACGGATCAGCAGAGGATAGAGAGCATAGAGGTCTCTGCAGAGGACAGAGAACTCATCTCGTATCAAAGACTCTGAATCTTCGGACTCGCTCTTCGCCTCCAGACGCAGTTGCTCTTCCTCAGCCACTACTTTACCTGCCCGTTTCTTCAGCTTCTCCATTGTGGGAATAAAGTGAGTCCGGAGAAGCTCTGGCTTGGCCTTGCTAACGATGGGCTGTGCAAATACTGATGGAGAAGAGAAAATATATGGAAAACTTTACAAAGACCTGCGTCTTCTAATCTATAACCAGCAAGAATCTTTATTCCACCTGTCATTTAATTTACAGGTCCATTTGTGCTCACGCCACACAAAACTAGATATCTAGTTAAGATATTAAAATTGTAAATTAGATCAAAATTTTTAAACTATAGTGCATGGGCATTTTTATATAAAATCCTCATTCATAGTCCCTTGGTTATGACTTGGTTATATTTTGTTTCTCTAAAGCATCTGTCAAGTCTTATGAATTACCTGCAAGTCTTTTCATCCAGGAGGCCTCATCTATACCTAGATTGTTGACAACGATACGGAGGATGTTACCCAGGAGGGCATTCAGATGCTCAGAAGTAACACTGGTGCAGCAGGGTGTGGTTTCATCTGGCATATTTTCTGGCCCTCGTTCCCACCAGCGAGGAAGATAATTGCACAGCATGGGCAAAGTTACTTCAATGACATGTGGCATCTCTGTGTAACGGGCACCAGACTCTGCTAGCAAGCTGATTTCTTTTGTCAGGGTGTACAGGTCAGGGATATCTGGGCACATTTCTTCTACAGAGTTGGGGAGACCCAAAACTAGAAGGGAAAGAATGTTAAATGGCACAACTGATTGTACAGTTCAAGCTATATTGGCTTTCATTAACAATGGAATTATAGGAAACTTCACCCTAAACAAATTTGGTTAATATCAGGCTGACCTGGGCAAAAAAAGGTAACAAACGCTGAAGTAAAGGCATAATTGTGGTGACTGCAAGTATCTTTCAAATGGATCCTTACTCTACTATAGTGACTACTGGATCCTTCACCTGGCCTGTAAAATGGGTTAAATCAAGATTGAGCACCTCTTGGAAGATAAGCCTCATCTGACAATCATTACTCAAATGCCAGACCCTTGGTGAGCAGTAGAGGCTTTGACATTTAACAGTTGAGTAATTGTGGGCATGGTATAGCCCCTGGTTGAGGTGTGGTTTAATCTCAATTTATATAGAAGTCAAGGTCCTGTATACAATCTGGGATAAGGATACAAGGGGTCCCACATAGTCAAAGGGATTGATTTGGACACAGACACATACCTAACCAACCATGACAAAGAGGTTTGTACTTCAGCACAGTATTTACCTTAGCCGCCTTAAAGTTCAAGTACATTTTAAACTATGGAAAAAAAAAACCATTACATTCTATTATTTTTTGATTTCCCTAAGGGACATTAAGAAACCTTAGTAATATGGTATTTTGAGAAATTAAAATGGAAGATGGAGGGAAAGAAAAGGGAGGGGTAATTAGAAGGAGCAGTCTCAACAATGAAGCCTCCAAGATTTGCCATAAAAGGAGGTGGTGAGAGATTTAACCACCAGCATCCACACCTAACTAAAATATCCATTTAGGATGGGATCATATAACTGCCCAATCCTCATACTCACTGGCACGTTCACGAGGAGTCTTGGTGGTGTAGACAGAGTAGATGTTGTATTCATTCAGGTGGGGTTCCAGGAAGGCCACAGGCATGGCAGCAGCAAGTCTTGCCAAACATTCACCCAAAGCTGGGCGCTGTCTAAAAATAAGCAAGTAAGGAGCGTTAGATGACAATTTTTTTTTTCTACAAAGACAATCCATATACATGGGTGAATCAACATGCAGCCAGTAGTGGTATAAAGAACTTTTGCTCTTACTTTTCAACATAAGGGTTTTTGGTGGTACCCAGAGAGTAGATACTGCACAGTGTTCTGTAGCAGGAAACCTGTACATCATCCACTGAAAGGAAAGAAAAAAAAAGAAAAAGAAAAGAATTTCTTTTAGTATAGAGACAATATCTTAGTATAGTTAGAGAACATAAAAGGGATATGGGAATACTATTCAAATATGTGGGAACTGCCATTTGAATAAGTGATTTTCACTCATGTCCAAAGCACTCATAAGTACATATAAGTACAAGCATGTATTTTGAGGAAAAAGTACTTGCTTTTACTACCTTTACACCTTTATAGATATATGTCTGAGATTGGGGAGTCATTTTTTTTATTAATCAAAAACATGCAATGCTGCATAAATTCATTATAAACGTTATATTTGGAAAGTATTAACTTACATATGACATCATCTCCAAACTGGTGCTGTGCAATGTGCTCGAAGAGTGATGTAAGAACTGGCAAAAGGGCTACGGTGGTGTAATTGATATTCTGGGCTACACCCTTCACCTGAGTGCGAGATTGAGATACTTTCCCCAGCTTTAGGTTCTCAACCATCTTTTCTATGTCTTCAGATGCTCCCTCAAAGAAGGAACGCAAACCAGCCTTTACTATCTCTGGGCCAGACTTCATGACTGTCCTGTCAGAAGGAAAGAGAGTGTCACTAACCTGGGAAATAAGTTTTTGATAGAAGAAGGTAAGTCAATAAGTAACAAAGATATGATAGAAGAGGATAAGTCAAGAGCACATAAAGGCATCAGGAAACCAAGGTTTCACAATGTTATAAGTGCACAATCCTGTAGAGAAAATGTATGAATAGTATAAAATCCCACAGATAAGATGAAGAGTAATGCCCCGTACACACGATTGGAATTTTGGTCGGAAAAAGCTCTGATGGTTTTCCCAAGCTGTCTTGCATACACACGGTCACACCAAATTCTAACCGTCAAGAAGATGGGGTTCGGCCCATCCTTAGTAAAAACATACAAGGCACTTTCGCACTATTGTACAATCATGTGTACTGGGGCCTATAAAGCAGGAAGGAGTCCTGAAAAAGATGTAATAAAACGTGTATATAGATAGAGAAAAAAATCTATAAGCATATTTTCTCTCTTCTCTATCTATATACGCAGTTTATTATATCTTGTTCAGGCTTCATAGGCCCCAGCACACGTGATCCACTCCAACCCAGGACCAAAGCCCCTCTTGGATTTTGGGGCATGGTCCACACATATATTTCTTTTTTTACATCAAATCTAGGTTTGAGATATTCCTCTCAGAGTTCCATTCCAAGCAGGGACAATGTGGAAGGGATGGCGGATGGACTCCATGTGACAGGGTCTTTCTCTTTTGAAAAATGGATTTGCATGATTTTATGTATGTGCAATTCAACAAAATGTAAGTCAATGGTACTTTTTCTCACGGACAATGCACTTCGGGTTAAGTATGCTGAATTAATTTTTGACTATTTGTATTTTATAGATGACATATTTCCTGTTAAGCTCCTGATGAAGGAGACTACATTCATCTCCGAAACACGTTGGGTATAGGATCTCTGTATCGTCAATCTGCCCAATTTTGATGTCTCCATGTCCAAATTTTGTCTACTATTACATGTATTTTCTAGATCGTTATTTAATAAAATTATTACAATTTTTTCTATACTATGTGTTTGTAGTGCCTTAAAAATCCCACTCCCAGGGGTTCCTCTCCATTCCATTTTTCATGGGAAGTGGCACACTTTGTAAATCTTTCATATCAGAAAACAAATTCTTATAGATGTCAGAAGATGAGTTCTCTAGGGGTTTCCCAGGCCCAGATAAGTCATATAAGGGCCCCCACTACGTGGGCAGTAGGGACCTGTCTAGGTCTTCTGAAAAATGGTGGTCTATCCAGATGGGCCATGTTGGTTAGTATTGCTGCCATTTATTTGTGGATCAAAAACCAAGCCCTTTTTTTGTTTTACTTGGCTTATCGTTGGTGTGGAGGACCACCAGGCTTTCGTCGGAAGAAGCTAGTTTTTTAGAGAGAGCTGTGAATTAAAGTTCTGCTGTCTTTTAAAGGATATTGAGCCTGAACTCCAGTAAAAAAAATTGTAATAGCACAGAGACCAAAAATCCAGCACTGACACCCACAGAAGGGCCTCATCTCCATCAGATGGCACTATTGTTCTGTGTTAAATGATGGCCAGGGCCATTCAATCCACTTCCCATAAGCCCTGGCTGGCATTGACACATTCCCTAATGGTGCGTCATCATGCCAGTCTGGGCTTTTAGTACTGCTGCCCTCTGATGTAGTGACATGGGAGAAAGAGACAGTGGTCATCTTGCTATAAGCATCAGACATTTTTTTCATATATGAAGCCTGTGATATTTATGCATTTACCTGGCATCCAGAGAACGAGCTAGGATATGTAGACAGTTAACCACTGCAGGGGCATCATTTCCTGGGGAAACATGGCAGAAGTCAATTTTAAACAAAATTCTAAATCTTGATATCAACTTTCTTAATCCTTTTGGCCTCTTCAAAAAGGTCCACAATTCACATAACCATTCCAGAGAAAAGAACACAAAGAAAGTATACTGCTTCAACCAGTTCATGCCGTAAAAGAAAAAAAGAAGTGTGAACAGCAACAAACCGCCTTACCGAATAAGGACACGCGATGACGTACAAGAGCAGCAATCTTACAGAACAGGCTGAGGAGAGTAAGAAAGACAGATACAAAGGATATGGAGAGAAAGAGAATTAGAATACAGAATTTCAGTGAATCAAGAGGAAACTTCCAGCAAATGTGCATCTTAATGACATGCCAAGCCAACCCTTCTACATAGCTCAATTTAATATTTGCTGCTGTGATTCAAAATCAAACAACAAAACTTTGCCAATTCCTATTTTCTGGTTTGTCCATGCAACTGTTGACTCTTTAAAAGGAAATGTATCAATTAGACAAAGATTGCATTTCCTATTCTGTCTAAAACATTTCAGCATCTAGTATTTCAGCATAGATGAATTATTTTCATTCAAACCCTTACATTTAACCCCCAAATCTTTCCTGAACGAAACCCTTAACCCACGCTCTAATTTACAGCATATGAAAACTCATGATCCAGGTGCCTCATGCTCATCCATCCTAATGTAATCTTTTATTATTTTTTTTTATTTATGCAGTGCTATTAAAATTGTGTGATTGCTATATTAGATACTAAATTGATTAAGTTTCTACCCCAAAGGACCCTTCATTTTATAAACCAATATGACCTCAGTTGTGTATAACACTTGTAATATCACCACGCGCTGACCTGGCAATCATCTCTTTCTCCTTATTAGAGGCATGACCCCCACTGCCCAGGACTTTGGCTGGTGTGGACAGAAAATAGAGACAATGGTTCGTGAAGTACTGGTTGATCAGTGGAAGAAGGATCTATGGGAGGAAAACGGGTGTCATTGGTTGTAGGCCCTATCACAAACTTAGCGTATATTCACAGCAGAGATAAAAAAGAGAAACGTATTTTTAATTAAAAAAGTAAAGAATACGGAGGATGTGCAATAGATCAGCACTTGGAAAAAATAAATTTTTTTTCATTTTTATTTTCAGTATAAACCAGTATTTCTCAACTCCAGTCCTCAAGGTGCCCCAACAGGTCATGTTTTCAGGATTTCCCTCAGATGAAACGGCTGTGGTAATTGCTAAGGCAGTGAAACTGATCAAATCACCTGTGCAAAATAATGGAAAACCTGAAAACATGACTTGTTGGTGCGCCTTGAGGACTGGAGTTTCAGAAACACTGGTATAGACAATACTATAGCAGTGTACAAAATTGGTCAGGTTGCAATAGATACAGATCCACCAAGTTCAACCAAAAATAAAAAAATAAAAACCATATCCTCATAATTCCAAAACCAGCAGCTGATACAAAGAAAAGCCAAAATGTAACCCTTGCTGATTGAACATCCTGTGACACTTATAAACAGTGTATATTAGCGTTTTTGAAAATGCATTAAAATTTTTTAATCAATATACAGAGTCTGCCAGAACCAATTATATAAATAGAATTACTTTGTAATGCCGCGTACACACAACCGGACTTTTCGAGGGACTAGGTCCGACAGACTTTCGACTGAGTTCTGACAGAGTTCTGACGGACTTTCCGAATGAACGGACTTGGCCACACACAATCACACCAAAGTCCGACGGATTCGAACATGATGACGTACGACTGGACTAGAATAAGGAAGTTCATAGCCAGTAGCCAATAGCTGCCCTCGCGTCGGTTTTTGTCCATCGGACTAGCATACACACGACCAGATTTCTCGGTAGGAACTGGGTCCGGCGTAGTTCTGTCGGAAAAATTTGAAACATGTTCCATTTCTAAAGTTTGTCAGACTTTTGCAAATCAAAAGTCCGCTGCAGCCCACACACGATCGAATGGTCTGCCAGAATCATTCCGTTGGACTTCTGATGTTGAAAAGTCCGGTCGTGTGTACGCGGCATTAGAAACCATAGCCTGTCTCTTCTTGCAGCAGAAAAATTACAGGATGCAAGACACAATTCTCACCTTGGCAAAGAATTTGATTTCCCTTTCATGTGGAGACTTCTCTACCCTTCCACTGCTCACAACGGCCTCTAAAAACACAGAAGAGTACATGAGTTTAGAGTTTTTCAATATACATGGAGGATCCCTGCTATGGGTGCAGTACAGGTCATACATTTCTGCTTGGAAGGGGATGTCAAAGCAAAAATGGCAAAGCAGTTTTTTGTTTTTAGGTAAGGTATACTTGTATTATGTGATTCTTTATTAAAAGGTTATTTTAAAGGGCACCAGACTATTTTAAACTAAAAGTTCTCTTTTGTAATCTGCTAACGGTGGCAAAAGAAAGGCAAGAATGGCCAAGCTGGAGATATCTGTGACACCACAAGCAAGAGTCATATTATGCCTATTGCATAAATTTCTCCTTGTGTGTTTTGTTTGGTAACATGCTGTATACTTTGGTCCTGAAAAAAAATCCTCATACCCAAATGAGCAATGAACTCCTGTGCTGAATCCATTAGTTTCAGAAGTTTCTGAAGGAATCCATAAGCGAAACGCTTCTCAATAGATGAGGTGTCAAGCTCCATGTCTTTCAAACCCCTGTATTAAAATAAATTGAGATGTCAGTACATATTGTTTGAAGATTCCATTTTAACATATAGTATCTAAGTCTTATATTACATTAATAAATTACTTTTTGTAGTCTACAACCGATTACAAGGCCCTTAAAAAACTGGAAACAGGATGTTTGGATCATCTGTTGATTACCATTTCTCAGAGGCACTTAAACTTTTAAATTTTGAATTTTTCTTTAATTAAATATTTCGTATGACTTGTCCATGCTACATACCTTGTTACAGCATATCCTTGGAGCTGAAGAAACTTCAGCAGTTCGTGTGCTTTTTCCCTGTCCCGGGCCTTCTCTTTGGCAGTCAGAGTGTCATAGGGTACCAGCAATGGGTGAGTTCCCCCTCCTGTGATAATGTATAATAAAAGAAGATACATTTATATACAGAACACTGTAATTTAATAAACATGCAACAAAAAATGCAAAATCACCAAGGCACCAAACCAATCAGAGCTGGCACCCAGCATCTTATTGAATACATAAATCGTATTTAATATCTAGTCGAAAGGCTTTAGGGGGTGGGTCAGCCTTGAACTTTGTTAAGGCAATTGGATATCTGCATATCAGAGACCGTGGGCTTTGGGGTTCCCGGGGTGTTCAAGATGACGTTCAATGGTACACACAGGCATTTTAATGTTGTGCCTTATTGTCACTGCTTTACTAAAATTTCAGAATTGAACTGTTCACGTTAAAAGTGATCATACCCATAGCAACTACATATTACAATATTGCTGTCCACAAGGAAGGGGTGATAAGTACATGGGTTTGGTGCTTACCTTTTGTCTCAAGCTCCATCTTCTTCTTACGACCCCAGGTGTTGTGATAATTCTCAGCCAGCTGCTCAGCCATTGACTGTAGTGAGAGAAAGAATGCAAAATATGGCTTACATAATTCCAAGATGCAAATCTACACTCAGATACCGGCAAACTGGAACGCGTTCTTTTATCACTACAAGAAAGATCTCCCTACCAGAGTTCACATACTCTGGCATTAATCCCATAGCTAAATGAATGGCATTTTAGTGGACTCCCCATGGTGTGCAGTAAATTAATTGCGGTTTGCTTCAGTTTTGAGAGAGTGACACCATTTTTTAGCATGAAATGCATCAGTTTTTGCAATGTCCTGTGCACACCCCATTTCAGCAGAATAAAAGATTATGCTTCACATGCAGGTGTGTTGCTGTGTCATCCTTTTCTATGATTGGAAGTTCCGAAAACATCTGCAAAGAGATCTCACCAGGATACTTTTAGGGAGAAATGGCTCCCTAACTGGCTCATACATCAAAGCAATAGACCAGGCAGACTCATTTTAACTGGCTCATACATCAAAGCAATAGTAGTTTCTTGTTTCACCAGGCTTGCATGTCATGGCCAGCAGCAATGAAGGCACTGACTCTCACAAGAGTCAGCAGCTCCGTAAGGAATGGCTTCTGAGATTAGCAAGAAAACCACTGACACAACTCCTCAACTTTAATGCTATATAAGCCAGATATAAAAGATTCAACACTGAGAGCATGGCTTGGTCATGGTGCTGTGAGGTTTTAAGATAGAGAACTCCATGCAGTGATCAGGGAGAGAGTTTTCCGTAGTGTACTGATCTCAGGCTTTTCTCATATCAGTGACCGACAAAGCTCCAGGGATACCTGCCGCACACAGATATTTCTGCATATTTCCTGCGGAATTCCAAAACTCTGGTCCCGGCCTCGGATTCCAAGATAGTGCTGCCGTGCAACACTAATGCTGGCTTCAGCTCGCAGAACAGAGGAGATAAAATACTGCCAGCTCCAGTTCCTGACACTCAGCAACCTTTGGACCGTTCAGATTCCCCAATTCTATCTCCAGAGATACCTTTGCTGGCTGCCAGCTCACAGGAACAGCCGTCTGCAGCTGCATGGAAGGACATCATCTCCCTTCAGATGGCAGCCTCAATAGAGAGATACATGATCTTAAGCAGCAAATTGATAATGTGGACTCACGGGTTTCAGGAGTTGAGACCTCCTCAAATGTAATGGAAACTAGTGGCAGATTCCCTGGAGGAATCGCATACAAAACACCAACGCCACATGATCATGTTACATATATGGATAGATGATGGTGAAAACCACAATTGCAGAAACAATATTAGGCTGAGGGGTATATCAGAAGCCACCACTGGGGGCGATCTCAGAGCTACAGTAACTGCCATTTTTCCATTTTTAACCTCTTGCTGGATAAGTCACCCCCAGAGGAACTGGAGTTGGATAGGGTGCCCAGAATACAGGGACCCCATGATGTGGGGGGGGCGTTGATGCCTCCTTCTCCAGCGATATCCTTGCCAGGGTCCATTTTATACCATCAAAGAGGAAATACTGTGTTGTGCATGGCGAGGGGCCCGGTGGACTTTGATGGTGTCTCCATCTGCCTCTTCCCTGACCTCTTATGATTTACCCTACGGATGTGGGGGACTCTCCACCCATTGTTGGAAGTTATCAGGCGCTCTGGGGCCATGTGTTATTGGGGACACCCATTCCATCTCTCAGTTCAAAAGGGAAATGACTTCATTCTGCGTTTGCCTGAACAGCTAACAGATCTTTTTGTTTTCTTGGAGGCTCTGGAGGTCCCCATCCCCGATTAGCTGGATTTTCCAACTACCACTGGCAGCTCCCGTCCTGCACCTCCAAGACCTCAAAGATACAGGAGGTGAAGACAACAATCCAGCGCAAGGGTGGAATCCGGGGACACTCCAACCTCTCCTGAACCTTAATTGTGCCCAGTTTTCTTGGTTGTCATCTGTTTCTATGGTGGCGATGTAGGATGCTACATAGAGGCCGCTGCACACTGGCAAGTTCGCCAACTTAGTTGTTTGTGATACCTGCAGGCAACGAGCGCCCGAGAACTGTATGGGCCCTATTCCTCACTTTGCCATCATAAGACTGAACAGCTGTTTGCTACTCAACTAGGCTGGCAAATCAGTGCTCACAGAGACCTACCTCACGTTTTGCTCTTTAATGTGATTGACATGCTTGACACGTTCTGATCAGTCGTGCTCTGCAGCTGGACAAGGGGCATCCCTTCCCCACCATAGTCCAGGGTTGTTTTTTTTTACGTTTTCCCTGGTGTGTGGCTGGGGGCCATGGCAACTCTTCACAGAAGGCTGTGAAACACTATGCCTGGTGCTATTTCAGATCATGTAGTCTTGTGTACTATCTGTTACTGGGTTCTAATTACGGTTTATGTTTATGTTTGCATGAGTTTACACGTAGGCATATTTTCCGGATCAATGACTATTCATTTATCCTATAGGTCCCAGATCCTTGGTTGTTAGTTGGCTCTCATTGATCCCTCCCCGTCACAGTTGAGATCCCAGTTTAGACCATTAATATAGGCCCTCATCTGACAGAGCGTCTCCCACTACTTTACAGAGTCAGTCTTCCACCCCCAATCCCCCACCCATAGACTGCGCTCAAGTGTGCTAGGCTCTTTATAGCCAACTTTAGATCACACAGTACACTTTCTCTTTTTGCTGCCTCCCCCCCCTTTTTCAGCTTCTAGTGCTTATTTCTTTTATTCCTTTCTTGCTTGCTTCCTATTCCCCCCTACCCACACCTCCCCCTTTTTTTTCTGTGCAGTGAGAATGGTACCCCCTGCAAATCACACCTCCCGCCAATCAGAGAACGGTCTCAAATTTACCTCCCTAAATGTGCGTGGTTTGGCCACTCCAGAGAACTGGTCCAGACTTCTTTCTGACTTCAAAAGGCTCTGTACTCAAGTGGCGTTCCTGCAGGAGACCTATTTCAAACTACATGCAGTCCCTAGCCTCTATAACCGTAATTTTCCTATCGTTTATCATGCACCCTCACTTCTGGGGTGTTAGTATCTTGATTGCGAAATCAGTCACCTGGACTTTTTTAGTAGAGCGTGCAGATCCCCAGGGCCAATATCTGCTTTCAAAAGGGAAAATTGGACCTACCACAGTGACCCTGGTGAATGTATACTTTCCGAACTCGGATCATCTTACCTTCCTGAGGTCCTTGGTCCCAATGTTACTGGAGTTCCGTGAGGTTACCTTTCTGTTGGATGGGGACTTTCATTTCTCCCCAGAACCGTTACTGGACATCTTGAGAGGGACTTCCCATATATCTTACTCCTACCATAAATAACTAAAACCAAAAATGTTTAATCTAAATCTGGTTGACCCTTGGAGAACATAGATTACACCTATTCTTCGGTGCATCACTCGTATTCTAGAGTTTACTTCATTCTGATTCAACATAAAGATTTGCCACTTGTGGCCTCCTCCCAAATTGACTCCATCTCCTTTTCTGACCACACCGATTCATGTGACCTTGCTATGGGAAGATACCTCCCGTAGTCCTCCGACGTGGAGACTCAATGAATCACTGTTACAAAGTCTGGAGGTACGTTGTGATCTAGGCAAGGTACTTTCTGATTACTTCGCTGAAAAACATTGATCCGTCTTTGAATCCTGCGGCCATCTGGGAAGTGGATAAATGCGTGGTGCGAGGCACGCTGATACGAATAGTGGCTCAAAAGAAGTGGGAGACTTTTTAAAAATGCACTTATTATCTTTTCTCAAGGTGAAGAGGGTTATAGGGCTCCCCGACCTCTTCCACTACTACAGGGCAGTGCACCTCTTGAGGGTCATGGATTGGCATTGCAATGCAGAGTTTAAGTAGTGGGTGGCGATGGAGATTGAGGACGCTTCCATCCCTCTCTCGCCATGGCTCACTTCCTTACCTCTGGAGGACATACGAGATCATCCCCTGATAAGTGCTACTCTTGCAGTGGTTGGGTGGACCTTCCGCACCACGAGTCTCTCTCAGTTACCCTTCCCTATGACCCCTGTCATAGGAAAACCTGACTTAATTCCCAGACATTTCCAGGCTTTTAGAGCCACCATTGGATAGTCTGAGTATGAACCAACGCTACAGTCCCTTCAGAAAGTGCATTATAACTCATGAGCTCAAACTCCCTGTGGATCCCTGTGCAAGATGGGGGAATCCTCTAAACACACGTTATCCCTGTTATATGGCTATTTGAAAGCCGTGGCTGATGAACCAACCCTGACTTTTGTTCGTCAGTAAGAAATTGACTTGGATACTCAGTTTACACCACAACAGGTGAAAAAAATGTTCCTCTTCGCTCACAAATCTTCGATAGTGAACCAATATCAGGATGTTGGGTACAAAATCCTATCCAGATGGTATAGAGTAACTTACATACTCCACAAGATGGATTGGGCCTCCCCTGACACGTGTTGGCGATGTAATGTGGAGGGTGGTACAATATTACACATTTTTTAGTCCTGCCCCATTTTGGAGACCCTTTCAGGAGGAGGTAACAACCACTATTAAACACCTGACCTCAGTAGTTTTAAAAGGTAATCCGGCTGCGTGTCTCTTACACCTGACAGAAAGACTTCTGCAGAAGTACAAGAAAACTCTTACAAAAAGCAGCTCCTCAAAGCGGCAAGGGCTTGTGTCCCTGCATTGTGGAGACAGACTCAATCACCAACAAGGGTCCTGTGGTACTCTAGAATTAAGTACATTGACCATATGGAGGAACTAACAGTTACACTCCATAATACAGAAGAACAATTTGAAGACAAGTGGAGGCCCTGGAGATACTACCCCTGTACGGACGGAGGCTTACCTGCAGGAGGTCGCCGTTCTGAGTCCTTACTGAGCTAGACCTGGCAGCTGCCCAGATTTTCTTACTTGGGCTTCTGTTCACCTCTCGGAATAGTGACCCATTTGCCTTGTTTTGTTTGTTTTGCTCCCCCCCCCTCTTTCTTCCCTTATTTTCTTCTAAACTCTTGCTACATAATCATAATAATGGCAAATATGGAAATTGGCAGACTTCTCAGAAGAAATGTGTTATGGGATAATAGTTACGAATGAATAATGTATGCATAAAGTTAGGAACGCTAACATTTCTATTCACTTTCTCTCATTACTAAATATACTCCATTTCGTTTGATTTTTGATATGTGTACTTAGGGGCCTTCCGGCCCCTTGGCTTCCCTGAAGATAGATGTTATTGTATATACAAAGCTATTCATAAACTGTCAGCAAACATATTCACAGGTCTTTCATGTTTATGTTTTTGGATTTTGGTGTCTGCCGTTGAAAAGTTCCTATTTTGCCCTTGTTCAGTTTGGTAAAGATGACCTGACCTGTAACTGAGATGCTTTGCCATAATAAAAGAATTAAAAAAAAAAGATTCAACAATGGAATGGTTAATTTACTAAAGGCACTTTACTTTGCCAGTGAAGTTGCACCTTGCAAGTGAATGTTCCCCAGACCTTGGTGAATGTGGGAACATTTCACTTAGCAAAGAATGCCCAATCACGTGCAAGGAAAAAGGTAGCCACATTTTTGCTTGTGATTGGATGATGAATGCCAGCAGAGCTTCACCTCGTTCAGTAAGCTCTGGGGAGAATTCCCTTGCAACGTGCAACTTCCCCTGCATAGGGAATAGCCTTTTTGCCTTTAGTAAAACAATTCCAATGGCTCATTGCTTTAATCCAGGGGTCTCCGTACTTTGTAAACAAAGGGCCAGTTTACTGTCCTTCAGACTTTAGGAGGGCCGGACTGTGGCCATCGGAAGTACAAAATGTCAAAGTATCAGTAGGAGTGAACAAACCCCCATCATTGGTGTCATTGGGAGGAATAATTCCCCATCATTGGTCTCATTGGGCCCCATTGTTGATGTAATTGGGAGGGATTGTGCCCCATCATTGGTGTCATTGGGCCCCATTGTTGATGTCATTGGGAGGAACTGTGCCCCATAATTGGTGTCATTGGTGGGAACTGTGTCTGTGCCCCACTGTTGGTGCCATTGGGAGAAATTTTGCCCTTCAGTGGTGTCAGTGAATAAAATAGTGCTTCAAGGGCCAGATAAAGGCAAGCAAAGGGCTGCAGCTGGCCCCTGGGTCGCAGTTTGGAGATCACTGCTTTAATCAATCATTTTTTTAATCTTGGCATTTGTTTCTGCAAGATAGTAGATAAAGGTTTCTGAAGCAATAAACGTTTCTGATTTCTATGTACTACATTTCTACATCTTATAAGTTCTTTGTACCCTCAGTAGCATTTTTCTTACAACATCTGCATTCAGATGTACCTAGGTGTATCACAAACGCTTATAAATACAAGAAAATAATATAATATGTGCCTATTAGGCCATTACCTGCAGCTCTCGGGACAGAGTGAGTCCAGTCAAATCAATGGGGGTTGGACTAAAGGTCTGCACCATAGGATCATAGGTTTGCTGAAATAATGAATATTTTGGAAAAATTAAAAGCAAATACATATACAAAAGATGGAGCCACATGGTTAATGAAAGGGAATTAAAACTGTGATTACAAAATAGGTTCTAACCTGGGCTGTCTGGGAGATTTTTCTACTTTTTGTCTTCTTCTCAGTTTTTTCTTCCTCTCCTTCTCTGGCTTTCTCTACCAACCATTCCCAAGCAATCATAGCTTTCAGAGACTCTTTGATTGGCCAGCGATAGATTTCCTTGTCCTGTAAGAAAACAGCATGGCACAAATGTCAGATCATGCGTCAGTTAAAAATGACTTGCCACCATCAAAGAGCTATAGCTAGATCTATCTATATTATATATGTATCTATAGATTTTTTTTTTTTTTTTACAAAGACCCTCATCACCTGATAAATTTAGTGGAATTTGTATAGATTTTACCTTTTCAGAGAAGGTTTTGTATGGCCGTAGCATTGGATGAGTTTTTGCCTCTTCGTCAATTGTTTCTCCATAGGACCAATTATTTTGTATCTATCAAGGTAAAAAGGGAAGGAATCAGATTTCTTAGTAGCAATGAGCTTTAATAAGGGCACATACCTCACAATGCCATGGTTCCCTTGCAATAATAACTATTTTCTTACCTTTTCAAATGCCCATTTGTCGTGGGTGTACTCTGCATATTTGTTGATGAAGCCATCCAATTTTTCAGGAATGATAACACTGTAAAAAATAAGTGATATTGTTATAACTGAAAAACAAGTGAGATACATTAGAGAAACTGGATAGATGATTATTAACCGACAGTGTATCATTTCTACAGTGGGTGACCCAATTATTTGTCACACTGAATTCAATTGGGCATGCTCATATAAAGCATCAGGGGAGGACTGGGTTGGCGGGCAAAAGGGCATTCACCCCCAGAGCCAGTACTAATAAGAAATGTTGGGTTAGTAGTTCTGAGTGGAGTTACTTTACCATTCAGACATAATTTAGAGTGGTTCACCCACTGAGTGAATTGTGCTAGAAGTTATAAAGCTACCTGTTAAGCCTCACTATTCACAGCATCATGAAAAGAAGTCTTTCAGCATGGACGTTCTTTGCGGCTCTGAGATTTCATGTGATTGAATGAGTAGAGCTGCAAAGGAAGCGGATGCTGAAAGATGTGAAGGTGTGTCACAATAGACAATACCCTTTACCATACCACATCCATCTTTTACCAGGGTGTAAACCCACTTCTAATTTGGCGATCATCATAACCATTTAGAATCTTCTAAAACAGTATCCCAAATAGCTACTCAGAACATCTTTTTTTGCCCATCTTACTTTAGTGTTTCTACTGGCTTGGGATCAAAGTTGCCTTCAGCATCCACAGATGCCTTCTTGTCAGTCTTGGAGGAGTAGCTGGCATCCACATAGTCAGGTGGGATGGCTCCCGCGATGGCACACAAGCATGGCATGGCGATCTTATAGAGCTCAGCATCAAATTTCTGCAAGAAGATTGTTTGAGGGTAACAATAGAAAGTGGTCTGTTGGTCTTTATATTTAAGAAAAAAAAATAATTACATTAAAAAGCATAAAGATGCTGCAATACTTAAAATGGCTAACCAATTAACTTGGGTTATTTCAAGGGTTCCTGCATGTTTAAAAGGTTGAGAAAGGCTGATTTGAAGTATTATAACTGAAGAATAAATGTCACCCCTAGAAAGCTGGTCTCACATGAGAATCTGAAAGTTCCAAACGTAAAACATGGAATGCCAACTTTCAGAATTTATTATGAGCTTGTCTGCAAATGAAGAGGTTATAGATTTTATGTCATCTTGAGTAGATAAGTCCTTAAGACTGCATTCTAAACAGTCTTCAACTTTGTGGCAGAGCCAGTGACAGGGAATGAATAGCCGTGCTATATTAGAATATCGGGGACACCCGATTCCGTGGCACAAAAATGTACTGCTTTATACTTGAAACCTCCCCCGCTATCGTTTCATACATTTTGTCAAAAAAATGATCCTAAAAAAAATAAAAAATAAATAAGAGTTTTAGACTAGAAGAAAAGAAGTGAACATTAACTTGTACTTGCAAATGTGTGTTCGTTCATGAATGGACTCAAGCTTCTCTGTTGAGCTTTGACCCTTTAGGACAGGTTCTGATGTTGTTTTTGCATGAAATAAAGTTAGCGTAAAGAGTATTGCCACCCAAAACTTGTTTTTCTTAGCTTTGGATAAAGTGAGGAAGGGTTAGAACCTTTGTTAGGTTTTTACTTATATTCATGACTGTGTTACTGAGATTTTTCCATCACTTCCTTATATGCTTTTCTTTAAGTAAAGTAGGGTAAGTCTAAATGCAATTTTTTTTTGCAGGTAAAAAAATGTGCATGTACTTATTTTTTTCTTTTAGGAGAGCGTAAAGCCTTGCACCCATGATCAACAGATTGTGGGTGTAGCGCCAGGCACCTACAGACTGTCTGTGTAGCTGTCCACCTGTACTTCCTATATGGGCAGACAGTTACTAAATGACAAGAAGCTCAATGAACTACCTAGAGTGCTCATCAGCACCCTGGAAGTTCATTGAGATCTACATGCCACCAGCTGCAAAGTAGGACAGTAATTGTAGTTCATTGATTCATAGGGATCTGTAAAATGAATGATGGGGCGGTGTGGGCAGAGCCCCAGACAGCTGAACTCTTCTTGAAATGTGACAGCGGGTGCAGGGATAATTTTCCTGACCCCCTGTCATGGGCGGGAACAGGCAGATGCTTAACATGTTACATGTTAAACCCCAAACATGGGTGTAACACATAACATGTTTAGAAAAGTGAATGTATCCTTTAATTGCTCCTGCCTGCTGTTGGAAGAATGTGTATGTTCCAGAAACCTACTGCTACTAGGCTTCAGCACGTGATATAGGCTGAAAGCCTGAAAGACAACTTGCTGTAGAAAAACTTGCCTGTTGAAGCTCGATTGGAGGGTCCTTTCTGCCTTTAGGTGTGGAAGTACTTCCTGAGGGTGAGATACCAGAAGCTGTGGCAGACTGTAACTGCTGCCTTAAGGTCTCAGATTTACTGAATGTCCCCTATTTCTTTTGCATCATTTTGAGGTTGCTACTATAGGGCCTAATACTGCTGGAACAAGATTTTTCAGCTGTCCTCCAAGATCAGAAAGTGCCTTTGGGTATCCTGTAACCTTAACCCTCCTAACTACCTTTTTTTTTTCAATATCTGTAATAAAAAGGTAAAAAAAGGCCCTAGACTGAGCCTAATTTAGTCAGTGTGCTTCTGGGACTAAAAACCAGGTGGACAGCCTCTGGACAGATAAGGCTGGCCGAATATATTTCCAGGGGTTCTCTCTAAATTTTTTAAAATGTATTACACAATATATATCCACCATGCTTTTTCTCTAAGCCCTTGTACACACGGTCGGAGAATCCGTCGGAATGTGTCCTATCGGACCGTGTTGTCGGATAATCCGACTGTGTGTGGTATGCATCGGACTGATTCCGTCGGAATATCCGTCGGACCCAATTTTCCAACTTGTTGGAAATATTTTCCGACCAACTGGTTCGATCGGACATACTCCGATCATGTGTAGAGAATTTTGATCGGACCAAGTGCCACGCATGCTCAGATCAATTTCCTACATCAATGCTATTGGCTACTAGCCTGAACGTAGTCCCATCGTAACTAAATTACGTCATCACGTTCTGAATGATCGGATTTTTCGACAACTTAGTCCGACCGTGTGTATGCAACAGTTTCGGACAAGATCCGACGGACAAAATCCGACGGATTTGGTTGTCGAAATGTCCGACCGTGTGTACAAGGGCTTAAACCTTCTTGCACCACTACAGCTGTGGAGTTCCTGCACGGAGAAGTTTTGGGAGGTATAGTTACTGAGGGGAGAGAAACCAGAGGAGCTGCAAGGAGTGAAGCCGTCAATGGTTGAGAGCCAGCTGATCCAAAGGGAAGCTGGGGTGAATACAGAGATGGTAGCATAGGAGAGAACAAGACTCAGGGCTGGTTCAGATTACTCCCAACAGGGAGGAACCACAGATCTACAATAGAAAACTTAGGAGGCAATCCCACAAGCTTGTTTACACCCACAGAGATGTTGTCAATAATACAATTTGGTGACAACAACAACTGATGGCCAGTGCTATGTTCTAATAATATTCTAATATAATGTGCACATGGGGAATCCACCGGTTAGGGATTGGGTGCTGATGGTGGAAAGAAGAGGATTGAGGTTGGTGGTGGATGAAGGATGGGAGCTGGTAGAGTGGAACTGACCGAATCTCATGGACAATGGCAGGAGCTAATGATGGAGGTGAAGATAGGAATTATTGGTTAAATGGCTGAATCACTGAACAGTGTCAGGGGGCCGAGTGTGTCGCGGGGGGGCCAGAGTGTGTCGCGGGGGGGCCAGAGTGTGTCGTGGGGGGGAGTGTGTCGTAGGGGGGCCGAGTGTGTCGCTGGGGGGGCCGAGTGTGTAGTGGGAGCGCCGTGTGTGTCTCGGGAGGGCCGTGTGTGTCACGGGAGGGCCGTGTGTGTCGCGGGAGGGCCGTGTGTGTCGCGGGAGGGCCGTGTGTGTCGCGGGAGGGCCGTGTGTGTCGCGGGAGGGCCGTGTGTGTCGCGGGAGGGCCGTGTGTGTCGCGGGAGGGCCAAGTGTGTCGTGGGAGGGCCAAGTGTGTCGCGGGAGGGCCAAGTGTGTCACGAGGTGCTGAGAGTGTTGTAGGGTGCTGAGTGATAAATAACCAGTGTTGGTCATCTTACTTTAAAAAAGTAATTAGTTAAGTTACAAATTACTTCTCCCAAAAAGTAATTGCGTTAGTAACTCGGTAACTACATTGGAAAAATAATTCGTTACTCAGCAAAGTAACGGTGACTTTTTTTTTAATATTCTATAGACGGGACTAGCAAAGGAAGTGAATGTCGCCGCCTCCATCGGCGAGATTGACACCTTGCGAGCCCTGTTGCCTGGTATGGATTTAAAGGGGAACCCCTTTACCGAAAAAAATGCCATGGGGGTCCCCCCAAAGTCCATAGCAGACCCTTATTCAAGCACGGAAGGAAGAAGAAGAAAAGGAGAAAGAAGAAAGAAGAAGAAAGAAGAAGGCAACAGCGACAAGACCGGGCCAGCGCTAGTAAAAGAGCTGTAAGAAGAGAGCGGAGGCCAGGCAGAAGAAGTGAAGAGCGGGACAAGACCCCCGAAGTTGGAAGAAGACCCCCGGACAGCAGCAGCGACGAAGTAGAAATCAGGGCTCCTCCGCTAGTAAAAGAGCTAGTGGTAAAAGAGCAGAAGATAGCGGAGAAGCCTGGCGAGAAGACTTCCGAAGTCCGAAGAAGACCCCCGGAGCTGTCTAATAAAGTACTTTAAAAACCTGTGTTGTGTTTTTTTTAGTAACACTTTTTTCCCCAGGTGAATGGGTAGGGTTACATCGTACCCAATACTCATTCACATAGGGTGGGGGGCAGAAATCTGGGGGCCCCCTTATTAAAGGGGGCTCCCGAATTCTGATAAGCTCCCCCGCCCGCAGACCCCGACAACCAATGGCCAGGGTTGTCGGGAAGAGGCCTAGTACGGTTCAGGAGGGGGGCGCTCACTTGTCCCCACCCCCTTTCCTGACCAGCCGGGCTGCGTGCTCGGATAAGGGTCTGCTATGGACTTTGGGGGGACCCCCACGCCATCCTTTCGGGATAGGGGTTCCCCGTTAAATCCATACCAGACAACGGGGCTAGCAAGGTGTCAATCTCTCCGATGGAGGCGGCGATATTCACTTCCTTCGCTAGTCCCGTCTACCTGGAGTTGAGTTCAAAATGAGGCTGGTCAGCTGACTTCATTTTTCAGTGTCCACCCCGCCTCCCTACATTCTCTCTCTCTGGATAGGCGGGATGGGACGGTCCAGACAGGATGTAATTGCAGTAACGCCACCCAAGTAATGGGAACGGCCTTACCATGAGGGGAAGAGTAATCAGTAAGATTAATCGTTACCCTCTAAAGTAACTGCGTTAAGTAACTTTGTTTATTTTAACTGAGTTGCTCACATCACTGTAAATAACGTGTACTCAGTCTGGTCTGGAGTGGTAAATGGGGTAACCCAAGGTTCTGTCTTGGGACCAATTCTATTCAATCTTTTCATAGAGGATATAGAGGATGGGATAAATAGCTCAATCTCATTTTTTGCGGACGACACAAAGTTAAGCAGGGCAATAAATTTACATCAGGATATAGAAATTTTACAGAAGGACCTGAACAAAATAATGGAGTGGACTAATACATGCAAATGAGGTTTAATGTGGAGAAATGTAAAGTAATGCACTTGGGGCAAAAAACAAATGCAAACTACTCACTAGGGGGAGAACCTCTGGGGAAATTAAGGATGGAGAAAGATCTAGGGGTCCTAGTAGATGACAGATTAAGCAATAGCATGCAATGTCAAGCTGCAGCTACAAAAGCCAGCCGAATATTAGCATGCATAAAAAAAGGCATATACTCCAGAGATAAAGCGATAATCCCACCACTTTATAAAACTCTGGTTAGATCACATCTGGAGTACTCTGTCCAGTTGGAGGACCTCAAATACAACGCCTGCAAGCACTAAATGTATTCACGTGGTAAAAATGACACTTGAGAGGAGATATGATAGCCATTTACAAATACCTCCATGGTGATCCCAGCATAGGAACAAAACTATTCAGTCTCAAGAAGTGTAAGAAGACAAGGGCCAGACAAGGGAAGTATGGATATTTTTAAGAGCCTCTTGGATGTGCATCTTAAATAACACAACATACGGGGATATGGGAAATAATTATAGACATGGACACACGTACACCTACACGGGTTGAACTGGCTGAACTATTGTCTTTATTCAACCTTAACTACTATGAATATACATGTTAAACATAAATGAAGACTTCAAATATTTTCACTTTACCTTATGAGCAAGAGACTCAAATATACCCCAGAAGAGTTTCCGGGTAAGGTGAAGCTCTTCTTCTGATGATACACCATAGTTGGCCCAACCAGTTGGAAGACAATAATATTTCCAGCAACGCTCATAGTGATTAGTGAGGAGCTGAAACAATCAAAAAGGATTACAGTGTGAGTCATAGCAGGTATACAGTTCTATCAATCAAGTTTTGAATGGAAAATTTAAAGGACTGACTTTGTTGACAAGTCTTTCATTCAAACCCTGTGTGTTAAATTAGAAACACAGTTGCTTTCCAGAAAGGTGGACTTGGTTGAGAGTATTAGTGGGCTGGCCCCACCTTCTCAAAATAAAACCCCCCAAAAATATATATGCAAAGTTTGGTTGCTACTAATAACTAACATCCACCATGTCACCCTGCTGCCAGACCTCCATCTATCATTTCTGAGACAATGAACAGTCATTTCCGTGGTTTTGTTTATTGGGGGATATAACTTGGTTGGGGGAAAGGAAATATGGGATGCCCATAGAACAATTGCTTTGCCATCATATTTAAAAATTACAATGAAGGTTAAGCCTTGAAGTACTGATGTACACATAATATCTACAGTCACTTCCCCTGCATTAACACCATGCAGACTATTTCTCCTCCTCTGCGTATCTCGTGTAGGATGTTGCTCCCAGGACTTCCACCCTCCTGCACAAACTCCCACTGTAGGTCATTACATTTCCTGTCACATCATCCTCAAAAGTGAACACTCTGAACAATCCCAATTGTTGGCTAGATTTGGTTATACTGTTACTAGGCCAGAGGTCTGCAGTACCTCTCCCCGGTGGCCTAGTAATTTAGTAACATGTGCTGATTGGTGGACTACTGTTCCCAGAAAGCCCATCCTAAAAATCCTGTGCCCTGTGCGATTTGACTCTCCCCCCCAGTCTCTCCTCTGGCCTTGCACCCAGATCCCCTGGCATGCCTCATCCAGAAATCCACTGTGGTCCACTCACTGACCTTCTCCTGCCTCGAGTCCATGATGGAGAACTTTAACTGGACATACATTCTGGCAGCTTCTCCAGTCCCTTTGTTTCAGAACACTTCATCCATGATCATGTAAAGATGAATCTCACTCCACACTCTCTAGGCCTCGCACCCCCCCCCCCCACGATGGGGATGAGGCCCCTGCTGCTGCCTAGTACTCCATTCTCCACGTCTCCCGGCCGACAACTCCTCCCCAGTGGGCTCTTACCTCAGCTTATATGGGAGGCCTTCCCCCTGCCAATTCCAGTTGGGGATTGGTCAGGGCTCCTCACATGAGCTGCCTGCCACGCCAGTTCTAGGTCCTGCCCCCCCTCCAGATCATTCTCCCTGGAAGCATGGGAAGGCACCTCAGAACTAAAGCACAGGCGGTCACACCCACTGCTACACTAACCACTTCCTGCCCCCAGATCAAAACAAGCAGGCCTAGCCTGAAGCAGAGGCCTGCCCAAATTTACATGCACTGACAGTTTCCCTCACAAAATCCTCACTCTAGCACCTACCTATGGTAGAGGGTGCTACATACATTAATCTGTTAAAAATATATTTAGTCTTGAGATTGGCTAAACATACTTTTTATGAGTTGCATATATAAGCATAGGCTAAAAAATGTAAACCCAGTTTGTTTAAAAAATACCCATCAGGTCTATTACATATACATCCAATGTTTTAGCTTATTTTATTTCGTTTTCCTACCTGCTTTTGTTCTGGAGATATTACAAAGAGCATTTTACTATTTTTCAAAATGAGAAGTAAATGTGAGATGTTGCAGGGAAGATATGGTTGGGGCAGAGTTGAGAAATAGACACACATTTGTTTCCATCACTGATGTCTCATCTGCCCAGCACATGTGGTGGATGGAGATGACTCCCAGAAGTTTTGTTGGCAAATGGATATAGATGCCCATCAGCTACTCAAGGCTCAACAACAAAGTCATGAAGTAGGCATTCGATACAGATGACTGGCCTGCTGAACTGAGAGAAGTAAGGGATGTTTCTGCCCTCACTGGTCTGAATTAACAGAGCTTTATTTTTGACTGGAGAAGCTGCTTATCAGCCATCAGAAAATGTGACAGAAAAGAGCAGTACAAAAAATAATAATGCTCATTATTAATGATTTATCCGCATTGTTTTTTTTTATAACCAAAACAAAATGTTTTGAGAGAGATCTCACCTTTAATGGCATTTTGGAGAACTCATTTAGAATTGGCACATCAAAGACAAGCCTTCTTAAAAGGTGTTGCAGCATAGAAGGACGGAGGAATCTAGAAAAAGAAATACAACACTTCAACACTCTTATTTATTAAAGAATTGCTGACAATGGAACAAGAAAAATCTATTAAAGAAATTAACACACTTTAAAAAGTAAATTTAGAAGTACTGTATCATTGCGCTCTTGGACAGTAAGAACAATGCAGCCTTACCAGGGCTGGGACAAGGGGTGGGCAAGAGGGATGGCTGCCCCCGGGCGCAGTGGTTTAGTATAGGGATGGGGAACCACCATGCTGATTACATTGCTAATATGAATAGAGTAGTACATATAGAAAGACAGGGAGGGAGCACCGACCTTGTGCATTACCAGAGATAAAATGTATTTAAATAGTAATTGTCATACTCACAAACGTTTAAAAGAGGCTTGACATTGCTCAAAGAATTTGGAGAACACTCTTCATCAGGGTACCCTCTTCAGGCTACTGCTAAGGCTCTGATGAAGAGGGTACTCCCTCGTAATGCGTAAGCCATTTGCGATACCATCTGGTTCCTCCTATATACCCAATCCAGGTTGAAGGTGTCTAGAAGAGACAGCTCCAAATTCTTTAAGCAATGTCATACCTCTTTTAAATGTTTGTTTGTAAGTATGACTCTTGTTTTTACTATTTAAATACATTTTATCTCTGGTAATGCACAAGGTCAGTGTGCCCTCCCTGTCTTTCTATATGTTTCAGCTCCAAGGACATCCATTGTTCTAAGGAGGGCAGCAAGACCTGTGACTTTCCACATTTAGCTCAAAGGGTTGGCGCAGGAGATTGTTTTGTGATGAGTAGAGTAGTGACAACAGCATCACTACTCCTGTCAGCCAAGCCCTGGGAGCAGCAAGGAGACCAGCGAAGAGCTGGGAGGAGTTGCAGGCTGTGTTCGCTCTCCTCCTCCTTGTTCTCCTTGTATTCAGAAACCAGCAGCAGTGTTCACAGAGTAAAGAAGTTGCACTGGAAGGAGGGAGGACAGGGAGAGGCAACACAGCCGCCACAGCTGAGTACTGAAGTGTGCATGAGTAGAGGAGAGATCCGTGAGGAAGCGGGCGGAGTTCTCTCTCCCTCCAGCTCCCCCGTCAGTGCAGTACTCTTGTGCGTCTGTACACACAACTGCTGGCTTCTATTTACTTGAGTGTTGTCAGATCAGGACTCTGTGGGGTTTCTACTCCTCCTCACCTGCATCTTTCTGCTGTTATTTTAACTTTTTGTTTGACATTTTATTGAAATGTCAGACCGTAACAGTAAGTTCTATTGGCTGTGGCGTGAACTGCATCAAACTGCCCTTTACTGAAAAAAGTCGTGGATGCAGTCCTTATTTCAGCGCATTTCTTACCTTTTTTTTTTTAAATTAATTTTTACAATCAACAAAACAAAGAAAAACTGAACAGGGTACATACTGACAGGCCGGCAATACATACTGTCACAAAAGCAATTGCCTACATTGGTACATAAACATCAAGCCCATCAGAAGTACAATTCTAACAAAACAGCTGGTGAGTTCACAACATAAGGTATGAATTTCTTACCCTAACTGGCATCTATACCAGTGCTTCTCAACCACCAGGTCTAAGCTTCCCATCTGCTCTGACAGCTACTGCTCCCAGGATTGGAGTGGCCTGCTGGGCGACTCTACAGACGTCTTGCGCTATCAGACCAAAAATATATATCTGCATATATGTATATGCAGTGTCTTACCTGCAGAGTGCCATCAGACATTCCTCAATGACATCTCTCTGGGCTTTGGTGAGAGAACGTCCACGAGACAGGCGGTAAATGGTATGCAACATGGAGTCCACCATAATAGCACGGTGCTCGGTACCAGCAAACAGAGGAGCACACTTGGTGATCAGTGGAAGGACTGCAGAGCAAAGGTATCGGTTCATAGCCAGGGCCATTTCAGTGGTACTAAATGCAGCCTGAGGTTTAATGAATAAAGGAAAAAAAAAAGTCAATACAATTACTGAGCACTGGCTGTCAGTCATATTATGGACTGGATGCCATTATATTGGTACATTTTACTTTAAACCATTGCTCAGAAGAATTGCAGTCATGAAATGCCAGTAATGCTCCATCATTCAGCATGGAGCGTTTTCTTGCATCGCACACAAAAATATTCTTTCCTAGTCTTGGACATTAAAAATGCTCAATAGCCAGATCTTTTTTTCTGTGTACTGTACATTAATGTGTAAAATAAAAAAAAGTTTAAAAACATGAACTAGATACCAAATATGGACTAGATACCAAGAATGCACTGCATTGGCAATTGTTAGCGATTACAAGGCGTGAGAGCTTGTTTTGCCATCAGGTTTGTTAGAGATGAATTTCAAATTCTGCTACAAATTCACTACTAGACAATGTGCAATTTGTTTCATTCCAAATGAATTTTTCAACAAAATTTGCCCAACTCATTAATTCAGAAATATTCGAAAATTCTGAAAATCGAAGATTCGAAAATTTGCAAATTTGAAAATCCGAAAATTCAAAAGAACAAAAATCTGAAAATAAGAACGAAAATGAGAAAACCCGAAAATTCAAAAATCTGAAATAACTAACTAATAATAACTATTACTAACTATTAAATTATAGGTATTGGAATTTTCTTTCATATTTGGCTGTTCGTGAACATAATGAATACAAATTTATTTGAAGTTACAAATTATCTGAAATAACGAAAGCCACATCTAAATGAATGGAACATAACAAAATAATAATAATAAAACCTTTTTATTATTATTATTTATTATTAGTTTGTTACATCCTATTCGTTCAGATGCGGCATTCTTTATTTCAGATAATTCATATTCATTCCGTTCACTAACAGCAAAATTTGAAAGGAAATTACAATACCTATAATTTAATAGTTAGTTATTATTTTGGATTTTCAAACTTTTGGATTTTCAAATTTTCTTGCTTATTTTTGAATTTTTGGATTTTTCAAAATATCGAATTTCTGAATTTTCAGATTTCTCATTTCTGAATTTTCGGACTTACGAATTTACAAATTTATTTGAAATCACTAATTTCGATCTATTCATTACATATTTGAATGGCTATGCTGTTAAAAATGAAAAAAAAAATTCTGAAGTAAAAAATGTGAACCTCCTGAGATCTCTCTAGGTGCTCATGTTGAATAACATATAAATACTCACGCTATGTGAAATAAAATTCAAAACCCTGCAGCTGCTAAATTACTTCATAAATCAAATATCAATATTAAGGTGTTTACAGTCCAAAATATATGTGTATGTATAAAAGTGACAAACAGAGATAAGACAATCAAAAAAGTCCAAAGTCTTTTCAAACAAATCACCTATAAAGTGCTCAGTGCTCCAAACTCCATAGACAAAGTGCTGAAGTGCTTCAAGTAAACATGGCGTGCAGTGAGCCACACTCCCCTCTCATATCTCCACTCACCAGAGAAAATGGACCCTCAGCTTTTCAGTCTGGGGGTCAAACACGCATGTGTCTGGTGTTGGAAATACCAGGCCTCTTTGGCAATCTTATTGAGGTCTCCAAAATGCTACTTTTTAGGGCAGCTGGAATATCCACAAGGAAAATCTCGGAATAAAAAGGGCATTGGAACAATAACAAGGCTCTTCTGGGTTCGCTGCGACTCGACATGCATTCCACAAAGGGTGGAAGTGATGTCTTTGGTTGCAAAGCTGGAAATTACGTCAACATGTTAGCTGGATAAATTTTAAACAACATATCTATATCACATCACTTATTAGCTATACCATTCCATTGACAATCAATTAAAACACTATATTAATGTTTAAAATAAATCTAAAACATACATGCAAATACCACTTCCATATATGTGTGAATTTATTATGTATGTGTGAGTATATCATTTATGAATGAAAATGCAAATAAGGATGAAAATAAAATAAAATACAAAAATAAACACAAAAAAATTATAAAAATAAAAAAGGAAACAAAATAAAAAATTAAATATAAATAAATAAAAAAGATAAACCTAAAATAAATATGAATAAAAATAAAGCAAAAAATAAAATAAAAAAGAAAATATAAACTAACTGAAATGAATATTAAAACATAAATGCATTTGAGTAGTTCTATGAGGTCTTAAGGACAGAGCCTCGTTTTGAGATTTGTTTTTTACAACTTAAAATCAGTTTTTCTCAAATCGCCTTTCAGGACAACCTTGGAGAGAGCACAGCTCCGCCATTTTCCAGGAAACTCATGCAGCCTTTAAATCCCTTCTCTTCCACCATGGCCTCAGTTATTGTGTTTCTTCCGCCATGGTGAAAGTGCATGCTGGAACCAGGGGGGCTGCGCTCCCTCCAGGGTGGAGGGGAAAGGGCTTACCTCTAGTATTTTTTCTGCCTGGAGTGCAGGGACCATCCCAGCAACCTCCTGGTATGAGCGGGGGGTGTTCTGGAGTCTCCAACCTCTCCCAGCTCAGTGGAGCTGTGGCCAGCAGGAGGTTTTGCGGCGTCAGTGTGCCTGGAGCCGAGGTATAGCTCAGGAAGCCGGGCGGCTCACACCGTTGTTCGGCGGTATATCCCGCATCATGGTTTTGGGTCCTGGCTGGTGGGTGACGTCACGTCCAGCGACGTGGCTTTTGGCGTGGCGACAAGTGGTTCCAGTCGCCTGGAATGCAGGGGCCAAGGGGGCAGGTCTATCGACTGGTGTTTCCGCTTTCAGCCATCGTTTTTGACACCGGAGCCAGGAAATTTTAAAACGGAGGAGGTTTCTCATTCCCCGCTGTGCTCTCTGCTAAGATGCACGAGAGACCGTGAGCCACGGTGGAAACAGGCACCCCAGGCACCGGTCAGGCCCAAGTAAGAGGGGCACAGTGGTGCCTTTTATTCTTCTCCTTATGGGCTTATGCTGTGACTGTTTGTCCTTGTGTTTCTCCCTGTAGGGAGCCTGTTACTGCAGGGTCAGAGGTTACCTCTCTCGGATCCTGCAGTTTGATGGTGGAGGTTTTGCTATATTGCTGGTGGTGGTCTGTGTTTCTTAAAGAGGAAGTAAACCCTAATGGGTTTACTTCCTCTTTGATTCCCTGCAAAGGTAAAGCATAATGGACTACTATGCATCACATAGTAGTCCATTATGTGTCACTTACCTGACACAGGAGCCAGCAAAGTCACTGCTGTCCCCTGTAGTCCGGAGCCTCCATCTTCTTGGTGGGTCTGGCTGCTCCGGCGCTGTCATTCATTGGAGCAGCGATGACATCACTCCCGCGCATGCGCACGGGTGCCGCCACTCGCGGCATATCGCCGTTAACTGCAGCACGCTCAGTGCGCCTGCGCGCCGCTGTCTACGGCACATGTGACAAGTGATGTAAGCCTATTGGCTGAAACGAGAGGGAGGTGTATGCCCTCATGTGTAAATTAGAACATGGTAAAACCAGAAATCATGTCCTTGATGAGAACCCAGAAGAGCCTCGTTATTGTTCCAATGCCCGTTTTATTCATAGATTTTCCTGGTGGATATTCCAGCTGCCCTAAAGAGTAGCATTTTGGAGACATCAATGTGGATGCCAAGGAGGCCTGGTATTTCCAACACCAGACACGTGCGTGTTTGACCCCCAGACTGAAAAGCTGAGAGTCTATTTTCTCTGGTGAGTGGGGATACGAGAGGGGAGTGTGGCACACTGCACGCCATGTTTACTTGAAGTACTTCAGCAATTTGGAGCACTGAGCACTTTATGTGTGATTTTTTTTTTTAAGACTTTTTTCATGTGTTTTCTCTGTTTGTCACTGTTATACATTATTTTGGACTGTTAGGTGCTCATGTTAATTAGCACCTCTGAAAAACCCAATAACCAGAACATTTAATTGCCAGTCAGACTATGAGGAGATGAAAGAAGAGCGCTATCCAAGTTCCAGAAATCCTAGGATTCTAGTATTAAGAAAGGGTATTTTCTTGTTGGTGGTGTGGATTATAAGCCTATTGTGTATGCATAATGCCATATAGGGGCTGAAATTAAGATTCCTTTGAGTCAGGTCTACTGTATATGACATATATCATATAGACCTACTCAAAGGAATCTTCCTTTCTGCCCCTATATGAATGCCTGCAGTTTTTTTTTTTTGTAGAAAAGGACAGGGAGTCGCATTAGAACACTGTTTCAATTTTTTTTGCATTTCAATGACTCTTTCAGTCATCTGGAGTAGGTGTTTCCACACAGAGAAGGTTGTTGTTTCTCCGAAGATGCTACAGGATTTTGTCAACAGCTGAGGTAAAAACAGCCTTTCCTCGAGTACTTCACTAAACTCAGCCAGAAAAAGAAGTCAAAGCCATAACAGTCACAAAAAGAGATGAAGGGCAAATAGACTATAAATGCTCCAAGATTGAAAAGTTACACACCGTGTCTAGAGAGGCTGCAGCCCGCATGTCTGGCAGGAACCCAACTTCTAGAACTTCCAGCAGGAAGTCCTGATTGTCAATACCATAAACACGATCCAAGAAGAGCACCATGGGAGCTTTGTGGTCTGGGACAAAGCTAGCAGACATTTTTGGCTCAATAATGTTACCATCTATATATAAAAAAAAATAAAAAGACAACATGTACATGTCAAGTCTTATTGCAGTCTTTAATGGTTTCAAGAACTTTAGTCTCCTGTCAATGCAAGACTTTAATGCATATTTTTTTTTTTTATGGCTTCAAGAAAAATGTTCTGTGATTCCAGTGACTGCTTCTCTTACCCTTTCCAAATGCCGGTATTTGAAGAGGAAGGCTAATAACTCCGACCAAATCGCCAATAGGCACCAAAGATCGCAGAATTGCTCTTATCCTCAGAGCTTCTCCTTTGCCAGCTTGGATCAGCTGAAGAAGACAATAGAATAGAGGACAGTTTGATAAAATAATTGCATAAAAACTCTGATGGCTAAAAAGCTAATAAATAGCATTGTGCAGTAGCTCACCTGGTACAGAGCTCATTGTCTTAAATGTAATTTCAAAGAAGTGAGGGAAAGAGTAGATACATTGCTCTAGGTTAGAGATTTGTGGATACAGATTCTGTTTTTGTTTTCTACTCTGCCTATACAGTATCTTGTACAAGATTTACTGTGGAAGTCCATCTATATTATATTATATTAGCAATATTATGTTAATATTACTCCACTTCTTCCATGGAGTAATACTAACCCTAGATGCTGAACTTATTGTGCACCAATCATCAAATGGCAAACATAACTCAGAACATGGGGAGGACTCCTACACGTAATCAAGCCTTATAGTGATGGCCCTAAATTCAAATAATGAATATAGATCCACTGGTCTGTGGGTCTGTCTTTGCTCTAAAAATCCCCCTTGCACTGCTGAAATACTCCACTGATATGGACCCAGTCCCGGTCCCATTACCCACAGTCTACCCTTCCATTTAAGTCAGTTCACCGCAGCTCTAGCATGGACTGGCTGCCTCTTGCTGAGCAGTCAAATCAGCGTCTGTCTCTCACACAGCCTTGGTGAACAGACAGAAGAGAAGAAAGTAGCTGGCAAGATAAAATTACCAAAGTGTATAAAATTGACCTGCTGGATATTCATATTCTCCTTTTAAAAACCGTGAATTCATTTTATATAGAGTAAAATAGCATGTAAAAGAAAAGACTAGGAAACGTAAAGAGATGGATAAAAGGGAAGAGGTCTCCTCTCACTTACATGCATCTCTGGAGCACAACGGCCCAGAAGGTCAATGAGAGCCGCATAGAAAGACATGATGGCATTACCAAGGTGTACCCGATTCTCTTCATGTGGTTCCTCCCCACCGTACCTGGCAAATAAATGTAAGAGATTAACAGACATACAGTAAAAATAACGTTCCTAAATTCTAATTCCCAAGTGTAGTAATCCATAGCTAACCAGCTGAAAATACTGCGCTGATCTGCGACCAGAACAAAATGCGTTCTGGTTGGTCAATATAGGTTACTGTACCAAAGAATTAGCACTTTACAGTAAGAATTCTTTACTGAATAGGACTGAAAGAATTAAAACAAGGACAACAAAATGATGGTAACTTTATAAATAAAATGTGAAATTATTATTATACAGGATTTATATAGCGCCAACAGTTTTAGCACCGCCTTACAACATGAGGGCAGACAGTACAGTTACAATACAATTCGATACAGGAGGAATCAGAGGGCCCTGCTCGTTAGAGCTTACAATCTAGAACGGAGGGTCAAGTGATACAAAAGGTAATAACTGTGGGGGATGAGCTGATGGAGAAAATAGACATACAGTTCTTAGGAGTGGGTAGGATAGGCTTCTCCGATGAGGAGGTTATTCAGGGATCATTTAAAAGCTAATAGAGTAGGAGATAATCGTACAGATTGGGGTAACGAGTTCCATAGGATTGGAGAGGCTCTGGAAAAGTCCTGGAGGCGAGCATGGGGTCTTTAGAGGAACGAAGAGAATGATTAGGTTGGTATTTTGAGACTAGGCTAGTAATGTAGCTGGGGGCTAAGTTGTGGATGGCTTTGTAAGTAGTTGTCAGTAGTTTGAATTTAATTCTTTGGGTGAGCGGAAGCCAGTGGAGGGATTGACAGAGATGTAGCAGATACTGAGCGGTTGGTAAGGTGTAGGAGTCTGGCAGCAGCATTAATGATGGATTGAAAGGGAGATAGACTATGTAGAGGTAAGCCAGTGAGAAGGGAGTTGCAGGAGTCGAGGCGAGAGATGAGCAGTGAGTGAATTCGGAGCTTTGTTGTTTCACTAGTTAGAACGGGGCATATTTTGGAGATGTTGCGGAGGTTGAGGCGGCAAGATTTGGACAGTGATCGGATATGGTCCTTAAAGGAGAGTTCAGAGTCCGGGACTATACCTAGGACCTTGGCATGTGGAGATGGGCTTATAGTTGTGCCATCTCATTTTGACAAAGATTGAGGGAGGGGGCATTTGGGGATGGAAAAATTATAAGTTCGGTTTTGGATAGTTTGAGGAAGTGGTGTGACATCCAGACTGATATCTTAGAGATACGTGAAGAAACAGAGGGAGTGAGCTGAGGGGTAGAGTAATAGATTTTGGTTTTGTCGGGGTAGATATGGTATTGGAAGCCATGGGAGGCTATTAGCTGACCCAGGGAGGTGGTGTAGATTGAAAATAGGGGAGGTCCAAGAACAGAACCCTGGGGGACACCAACAGAAAAAGGAAGAGGAGAGGAGGAAGTAGCATTGTAAGTAATGCTAAAAGGTGTGGTTGGATAAGTAGGAAGAGAACCAGCGAAGACTACAGTCACGGAGACCAAAAGGCGTGGAGTTTTTTGTGGAGGAGGGGGTGGTCAACCATATCAAAGGCAGCAGAAAGGTCCAGGAGTAGGAGTACAGAATAGTGTCCATTGGTTTCATCTGTTAGTAGATCATTTGTTAGTTTTAATAATCAAATGAAACAACTAAGAATGATGTATACAGAATAAAAAACAGAATTAGGAGTTATGACACTCTATATACAGTAAGGGAAGAATAACACACTATGGGCAGCCTAAATATTTTATTAAACACATAATTCTTTAAAAAGGAAGCAGGAAGTATATCATGTATATGTAACTCATATGAACTCCAATAAGATGTTTTATGTGCATGCCTAAAACATTCAGAATATATGTTCACTCTATGACTGTAAACAGAGACAGGTATAAATGCAGCTAGAGGGGAATATTCTACATATATTAAAAATGACAGTCACTCACAGTTCCCTGCGGCGGTCCTTCTTGACAGTGGGTCCGTCCCTCGCAGGGTCCTCGGAGATCTTGATAGCATCTTCAATGGCACCCAACAGACCCTTACCACCCTCACCTCTCAGGGCAGGACCAAAACACTCTGGACGTCGGATCAGAAGACGCACCACCACATTCGCATTCTCCTCTACGCTCTCACCTGTGATCAAACACAAATAGTGACACATGTGTAATGAGCTGCAAGCGCTTTTCGTGTCATTTGAAATAAAATTCATTTTGATGAGGCACTACACTTATTGACACTGAAAGATTCCCTTTCATACTCACCATTCACAAAGACAGCAAATCGAAGGAAGTCTAGATACCGCTCTCCACCACCAGGGTTCCAACCAATGTCTGGATATCCCTTGGCAAGTAGCATGGGACAACTTTGTAAGCCACATCCAGCCAGATAGGACACAACCTACACAAAGGGAATTTAAGTTCCTTAAAGAACAGATATAGTGCTAATTAATACAGTTCAAGAGTAGGAAAGGCCGGCATTAGTGCCACCCCTTCTACATACAGCTTTTGTACAAGAGATTAGGATGTAGAAGAGTGTTGCACAACTTACAGTGATTTTCGGAGATGCTAAGCACCAGCTGAGTCTGTCACACCTAATGTTACTACAACCTGTGCTGCCACAGGAATAGGCAAACAGGCACACTGGCATACTCAAGTTACTTTCAGACCCCCATTACTGAAAGCACCAAGAATCATGCCATCCTTTCCTTCATTCCAGAAAACAAAAGGGCCTAAACTAGGGTTGCACCGATACCAGTATTGGTGCCGATACTAAGCATTTGCATGAGTATCGGTACTCGTGCAAATGCTCCGATACCTGAAACTGATACTTTCAAGCTTGATTCTTTCAGCAATATTCCCACACTGACAGCTGAAATGTAAAAAAAAAACAAAAAAAAAACAGCAATTATTGGTTGTTAAGGAGCTGAAGCTGAAGGGGAGGTTCCCCTGTTGACAGCTGAAGTGTAAACAATGTCCAGGCAATTGGAGCTTATTGAAAAAAATAATAATCAGCTGGGCAATGTTCATTAACAACATTGCTCAGCCACAGAAATATAAAAAGAAACCTGGTTTCTTTTTGTAACTTTCTATTTATTCATCGACAGATCAAAAGGGATGAACTTCAATCTGCAGATGATTTTTTTTTTTTCAACGTTCCACTGTTTAACCACTTATTAACCCTTAATTAACTCCAATAAGCCTTAACCAATTCAGCCCCGGAAGGATTTACCCCCTCAATGACCAGGCCATTTTTTTGCGACATGGCACTGTGTCGCTTTAACTGACAATTGCGTGGTCACTCGACGCTGTACCAAAACAAAATTGATGTCCTTTTTTTTCCCACAAATAGAGCTTTCTTTTGGTGGTATTTGATCATCTCTGCGGTTTTTATTTTTTTGCACTATAAACAAAAAAATTACTGACAATTTTGAAAAAAAACTATATTTTTTACTTTCTGCTATAATACATATCCAAGAAAATAAAAAAACACATTTATTCCTCAGTTTAGGCCAAAATGCATTCTGCTACAATTATTTTTTTTTTTTTAAATAAGAGTATATTGATTGGTTTTCCCAAAAGTTATAGTGCCTACAAAAATAGGATTTTTATCACAGCTTACCTGTAAAATCCTTTTCTTGGAGTACATCACGGGACACAGAGACATAGTATTAACACTATGGTATATGTGCACCTTCAGGTGATGGACACTGGCACACACAATACAGGAAGTTCTCTCCCTATATAACCCCACCTCCTACCAGGAGTACCTCAGTTTTGTAGCAAATCCCAAAAGAGGGGTGGGACCTCATACCAATGCTATTTCAGGGGAGGGAGACACAACCGTAGGGCACCCCCAGACTTGAGGGCCTATACTGCTGCCTGCAGCACACTGCGCCCAAAGGCAATATCCTCATGCCTCCTTACATCCACCTGATAAAACCTGGGTAATGTATGCACTGAAGATCAAGTTGCAGCCTTACAGATCTGAGCCATGTAGGCCTGGTGATGCACTGCCCAAGAAGCACTAACTTCTCCGGTATAGTGTGCTTTGACTTGAAAAGGTTGAATCTAAAGCCGCGTACACACGGGCGGACTGTATGGCCTACTTAGTCCGTCATACAATCCGACGGACAGTCCGTCCTACTTTCGAATGAACGGACTTGACCACACACGGATGCACAAACAGTCCGTTGAAAGCTTGCGCGATGACAGCACGTACGACGGGACTAGAAATAGGAAGTCCAATACACAGCAATGCAACCTTTCGCCGTGTAAATCCTTTCTGAGCATGCGCCATTCTTAGTCCGTCGAACTAGCCTACTGACGAGCGGATTGTCTGCTGAAACCAAAGTATGACGGACAGTATTTCGAAAAATCCGAAATACTTAGTACGCCAGACTGCACGCTGAAAAAGTCAGCTGAAGCCCACACACGAGCGGACTGTCCGCTGAAATGTGTTTCGACGGACTAAGTAGGCCATACAGTCCGCCCGTGTGTACGCGGCTTTACCCTTTAAATTATAAGCCTGAATTATAACTTGCCAAATCCACTTGGCGACAGTGGATTTCAACACTGCCTGTCCTTTCCTAGGACCTTCTGGCAGCACAAACAAGACATTAGTCTTCCGGGTCTGAGCAGTTGTCTTTAAATAGACCTTGACTGCTCTCACCACATCAAGACAATGTAGTGACTTCTCTTCCCTAGAACATGGTTTTGGAAAAACAATGGCAGGACAATATCTTGGTTCAGGTGAAAATCTGAGACCACTTTTGGCAGAAAACTTGGACGAGGACGCAACATGACCCTGTCCTTGTGAATATTAAAATATGGTGCTTTACAAGAAAGAGCAGACAATTCTGAAACCCTTCCTGCTGAGGATATCCCATCACGGCAGGCTGCATTTAGCAAACCTTCAAGGACCGGGTCCTTTTTTATCGAGGTTCCACTCCCCTGGACCTGTATTAGCACCCTGCCAGGAAAAACTTTAGGTAATGTGAGCATGACCAAAGCCCTGGGTCCCGGGGTCCAGCCCTGCAAGGAGAGGTGTTACAGGCAAAACCTCATTCTTCCTATATGAGGCCCGGGTACCCTCCACTTTGGCCTCAGTGGCACTCTGAATGGATCCAGTCTGTGGAGGCTGTTTAAATCCAGCTAGGATCCCTCCAGCAGAGCTCTTCAGAGCACATCTTCACTCGTGATCAACATCTTAGCCACTGGTGAAAAAACTGAGGTACTCCTGGTAGGAGGTGGGGTTATATAGGGAGTGAACTTCCTGTATTGGGTGTGCCAGTGTCCATCACCTGAAGGTGCCTATATACCATATAGTTAATACTATGGCTCTGTGTCCCGTGAGGTACGATAAAGAAATAGGGGAAAGATTTAGGGACTTTTTTTATTGCATTTACTAGTAATGGCTCAGCGATTTTTAGCAGTACTGCGACATTGCTGCAGACAAATCTGACCCTAAGTGACACTTTTTGGTGACCAGTGACATCATTACAGTGATCAGTGCTATAAAAATGCACTAATCACTGTATAAATGGCACTGGCAGGGAAGGGGTAAATACCAGGGGTCGATCAAAGGGTTAAGTGTTCCCTAGGGAGGTGTTTCTGTTAGGGGGACTGGGAGTAGAGAGAGAGATTGCGGTTTCTGATCACTAGGAACATCTGGTCTCTCTCTCCTCTCCCTGTCAGAACGGGGATCCACCTTGTTTACATAGGCAGATCCCCGTTCTGTCTATCTTCTCCGCGATCTAGCCCACCGAACTCCCACGGGCGAGCTCCCATGGCGCATGCTTGCCAGCAGAACCACATGCACAGACCGAGGTACAGGTATGTCAGTTTGCGCAGCCGAGCCGTCTTGCCACTGTATATATGTGGAAGGCAGTCGGCAAGTGGTTAATTAACTCCTTATTCCCCTTCTCCATTTTATTATCTCACTATTGATTTTTTTTTATTCACTTCTATTTGATCAACTATTAATAATTAAAACTTTTTTTGGTTTGTTAATATTTTTACACCTTTTTCATTGGAAAAAGCGCAAAATTTAAAAACAATACAATTTATATCATCAAGTGTAAACAAAACAGTTGCAGTAGTTATCGGTAATTGGTATCGGCGAGTACTAAATGAAAAGTATCGGTACTCTGTGTGAAACAAAATTATATTGGTGCATCCCTAGACTAAACCAATCACTGCACTGAAATGTAACATCAGCTAAAGATAGTAATGGGTCTCGTATCCTTGGTATGTTCAGAGTCTAGGGATGAAAAAAAGTGCATCAACATTGATTTCATCAGTAAGACATCTGAAGGTCTGTGACCCAAAGGAAAGAGGAACTGATGCATTTTGCAGTCATCTACTATTTACAGCAGATTAGTAAGTGAAAGCTGGTAAATTGTTGGTTGCTATGAACAACAAAAGATGACATATTTTCATATGTGCTGTGAAACCACATTACCTTCTCCAGGTCCTGCTCTTGTAGTGCTAGAGCCAGCTCATTGTTGTCAATCACCGAAGCAGCAGCCACATCAAGGGGAGTAGATCCTCTCATTCCTGCAACAAGTAGTACACATTGAAAGCTACTGGTCTTCACCTAATAAATGTTATTTATTACATAATAAATTCTGCAAAAATTCAGTTACTGAAATAAACTTACCCAAACCAATACCACTGTTTTGAAGCAAATAGCTAAGATGGTCAAACATGGCTCTTTGATTCTGTCGACTGATTCTACAGAAGTAGCACAGGAATCTACAGCAGTTGGTCACCATTTTGGGGAAGCGGATTTCCTTAAATATAATGATGGAACATGTGATGTTAGCAATTACTGAAATGTGATCTGGATAAAGAATGAAACAATTAGGGCTTAATTTAATAATGCAGGATGAAAAATTGTTGTGATCAATAGCCACTGATATACTGTAGCCCAAACACAGAGCAAATTTATTTACTACACTAAGTACTTATTGGGCATCTCTTCAGTACATAACTGTCAACTGCACTCTGTTAAATTAATCCTTTCATAATAGCCAAACATGCCATTTTGCAAGTATAGTCCCTGCAGCAGATTTCAGTTCTGCCCAAGGCCTTTCCCAGTTGGACAGGTCTGGTATGACTTACAAGACAGACATTTTTGAACACATATAAGCAATATCAGAACCACTTAAACTGTCACTTCTCAGCTGTTCCAGAATGTTCTTGATTTACTGAACTTTCACCTCTAACTATGCTCTAGTTGCTTCTGTTACCCAAGCACACTAAGTCTCATCGCAATTTTTATAACCTAACCGTACAATTACCTTGGATTCACCTCCACCGAGCACGTTCACCATGACTTCCATTACAGTCTCATGCATTCCTAGAGCTCGCATCAAGTTGGGGTGCTGGTAAAAGACCTTGTTGTTCATGATATTTCTAGATGAGGGGAAAAAATTAAGATTGTCAACTGGTTTCTTAAAACACACCTAGGTTACAGACCTATTAATGAACCAGTAAACAGTGATACTTAAAAGGCCATAAGTAAATATATTCACTCTAGGCACAGTTATAGGTACATATGATGGCGACAACCCTTCCATAAAGATTCCATCCCTTCCATCAATAAGCATGTTGAGCTAATTGTACTAATAAAGCTAGAATCTGAGTGCACTATTGGAAGCTTTCTTTTTTGTATGTAGTGCTACAAAAGTCAGGGCTGGAGTTACCAATAGGCACAATAAGCCAATGCCCATCAACTACAAACACAACTTTTTCCTGAATAGGTATCGGCACATTTTTCTATCATCTCCATACAATTATACTAAATAATATGATATACTTGACATTTCATTTACTACAAAAATATTTGAAATAGTAATTTTTGTTAATTTGGGTGCCTACAGTCTTTAGTGATAGAAGTTAGGTCCAGAAAAAGAGTACCCTATTACTTAGAAATTTGTAAAAACAAAAAACAAAAATACAGAAAAAATACTAAATTGCTGTATGGTATGCTATAGAAAGCTCAGCTCAACTCTTGTATTACTCAATCTTAGGTGAGAAAAGAAAAAACGAAAACAAACTAAGCAGTAATTGCACATGTTGCCTTATAATAAAGCCATTCCTGGAAAAATAAGTACAATTTTAGAAATGCAAATTGAATCACTATTTCAAAGAGTGGTTAAGAATTACCCCCTTTTATAATCAAGTTATTTTTTTATACATAGCATAAAAGTTGCACCAGTACTGACCCGATACTCTGGATCATCAAGTTCTCTTCCTCGGGACCCATCTGCACGATGAGCAGTGAGCGAATCTGCCCAAGGCTCTCTAGAAGATTCATGGTGTCCTCCACCGATACAGCATTGATGGTGTAGGCTTTGGGCATTGCTCTGATAAGTTCACCTAGCCCATCATACTGACGGTGCAGCAGACTGAACATCACCCGGACCAGCTCAGGGTTCTGGACGAAAGACTCCTGGGCCCAGTGCACCATAGTGTGAGAGATGAGCTCCTGCAAGGTGGCTGTGAGGAGAGAAAGAGAACACGAATCACCATGAAGATGTTTATTTAAACAGCAGTGTTAATACATAGAGAACACAGTATACGTTAGAAGGTTAACGTCTTCCATCCATAAATATTAACACTTCAATGACACTTTTGTAGCAAGGTCTCTGGCCTTCTCCAGTCTACTGAGAACTTTCCAAGCCACAGATAGCTGACATCCTTAAATATGTAGTGGGTTGTGAGGCATAGTGGGTGCAAAGATGGTGAAAGTCATTGGGTGCCAAACACTTCTTGGATGTAAAAGAGGTTTTATTTCTCCTAAAAGTCCTTTTTGTATTTTTGGGGGAAAGAGGGTTAGGGGCCAGGACACCCTTAAGTAGTTGCAGATTCAATTGGCAGATTCCAAGACTTCAATAGGAGCACAGCCATGCAGAGAAAGGCCCCAGCAAGATGCCAATCTGCACAGGCAGGAATGCTGTCTCCTACAGCAACAGTATTTAACAGTTCCTAACTTAACGTACCTGGCGGTATGATTATGTCAGATTTTTGCGTCTCAAAGTGGTACAATTATTTTGCATAGAAATTTGGCGTTTTATATAGTAAGCCTGTAATGCTTAGCAATAACACACTTAAATCTGTCCACCAAGAGTCTAGTAGATATCCGGGGTATGATGAAGTTTGAAACACAAAATCATAAATTATAATATAATAAATAATTATAAAAAAATGTATAATAATAATAATAAAATTAATTTCCGCACAATTCACTATCGCTCAATTCTGCAAGTGTTCTAATTTACTATCGCTGTTTTCTAGCTGGTCTAAAAATACTTTTGACGTAAAGGGACACTTTTTGCTTGTTATGGACAATCTCAAGTTTCCAGGCAGAAAGAACAGTCTATATAATGTAGCCGCCGGCTCCTGAAGAGCACGCGCTATTTGTTTTGAAAGTTAATGTTACACCTGAACTGTGGTTTGGTTTGGGTACAATTGTTCTAAATTTGGACCTCAGCATCAGTCTGACTGGACTACAGGATGTTCAGCCTGGCGACAGGGGGGCACTGTCTCTTCTAGCAGGCATGGAACCACAGTCTAGTTGGGTGCTTTAAGTTTACTCTCTCTCGGAGCCCGCCCAATGGGAGTGTCACTCTTGCTGTGCTTTCTGGGAGAGGGTACTTAAGATGTGGACGTCACGTGGTTCGGGGTTCCGCTCCAGAAGTTAGTTCTGACTCCATGGTTCTGGTCCTCCTGACCAGCCCCCAGGAAGGCTATGGCCTGGGGTGCGGATCCACCCGCCTTGTTGTCTCGGGGCTGGCTAGCCCAAGGTAAGAAAACTAAAGAAGGATTCCAAGGTGGTCCGGTGCCATGTTAGATAGTTGGAGAGGCCCAGTAACTCTGTAGCTATCCAGGGGAGGACTCTTTAGAAGAAGGCCACGTATGGGTTGGCTTCTTAGCAAGAGCCTGGAGGGGCTGAAGTACCTAAGTAAATACCGTCTCATGGGTATCACCAAGCTGGCTGAAAGATCCAGGTATCACACGAGTGTTCCACAAGTTTTAGTTTCCTGAAGTTCTACAACACCGTCTGTGGCAGAGACGTATTCCTGTAAGTTCTACAACAACATCTGTGGCAGAAACGTATTCCTGTAAGTTCTACAACAACATCTGTGGCAGAGACTTGTTCCTGAGTAAAGCACCTTGTTGGCTGCTAGGCCTTGTGAGAGAGGGACTATCCAACCTGAGTGAACATCCAGTTGAATGGCTATTCTCTGGATCTAGTGAAAGTAAGCAAGTCCTTCATTATTGACTTTGACACTAATGCCGCGTACACACGGTCGAACTGTTTGACGTACTTAGTCCGTTGAAACACATTTTAGCGGACAATCCGCTCGTGTGTGGGCTTCAGCTGACTTTTTCAGCGTGCAGTCCGGAGTACTAAGAATTTCGGATTTTCCAAAAATCTGTCCGTCGTACTTTGGTTTCAGCGGACAATACGGTCGTCAGTATGCTAGTTCGACGGACTAAGAATGGCGCATGCCCAGAAAGGATTTACACGGCGGAAGGGTGCTTTGCTGTGTCTTGGACTTCCTATTTCTAGTCCCGTCGTACGTGCTGTACACGTCATCGCGCAAGCTTTCGACGGACTGTTTGTGCATCCATGTGTGGTCAAGTCCATTCAGTGGAAAGTACGACGGATTGTCCGTTGGATTGTATGACGGACTAAGTACGTCAAACAGTTCGACCGTGTGTACGCGGCATAAGAGTACCTGAACTTCCTTCCTAACCCTCTGATCCTATTTTAAAGAGACTGTTCGTTGTCTAAGTTTTTTCAATAAAAATCCCTTCATGCGGAACGGTCGTCAGTCTCTAGAGTTATTGGGGATCTACCACGGGAAACCCCTAGACACAAATCGAGGAGAAGAAGGTAACGGTAAGCACAATCAAAGCAGCAGCTCCTTTGGGGGTTAGTGCTACAATAATATAAAACTGCATGCAGGGCATTGGACAAAGCACTGGGGACAAAAGGGATGTGAAATAATTTCATACAGTAATGTAATCTGCAAGATTACAGTGTACTGTATGTATTAGGATTCACTTTTTTGAATTTGGTGCCGGGCTCCGCCCCCATGCTTCGCGAGGCTCGTAGGGAACGGAGGCCGACACAGAGAGGCTTCGGGCGGAGGACAGAGCCTGAGAACACAGTGGGGTGACATCGCAGGAACCTGGGGACAAGGTAAGTATATTGCACCAGTATCCTGCAATGCAATCCTGAGTGTGGCTCAGGGTTACCACTAATGATACTGAAATTTAACCCCAAGCCACACTCAGGAATAACTCCAGGGAGGTTAAATGTAACAGTTCCTTCACTACAACTGCCTCTTGTAGTTCTTCACCACTGAGCTCCTGGTCTCTCACTAGACCCTCTGATTCACTGACTCTGAATCCCTTGAGCTCCTCCAATCTTTGCAATGGTATCTCGCTCAAGCGTCACTCACGCTTCCCTGCTGGGTCCCTAGCTTGGCACTTCAGATACTTATCAAGCTTCACCGCGCTGACTGGCTCTTTCCCTGACTTGACACACAAGGCTGCTCTGCAATCGTCACCTCTGCTGGTTGGGTCCCTGACTTGAGCACCGCCTGAAGTTTCCTGATTCTCCACTGTGCCAGTTTGGTGAGAACACTGTTCCGGTTCTTGCTTCAGTTACTCACTGTGGTCCCTGGTAAAGGTGGTTGATGCTTTAGTGACAACAGCTTCCTTTCTACCCCCAACCACGACAGGTTCTCCGGCCGACAGAACCGTCGCTTTGTTTGTCTTACTTCTGGATAGGCCCTCACACAGCCTGGCAGTAAGATGCCCCCAGGATAGGCCAAATATCTGTCCTAGCAGCCTGGGGCATACAACACACATCCACCCAGACAGCCGTCCAGGTGGCACAGAACATAGATCACCTGACTCCCCCCCAAATATATAGGTGCTCCCAGCAGGCCAAGGGATTCAAGAAAACCCCTGCCCATTGGCTGAGATACCCCATATACCCCTAACCTGACCTTGGGTTGCCCTTCTCATATCTAGTACCACCAAGTACCTGAACACTTAGGCCGCGTACACACGGGCGGACTGTTCGCCCAACTTTGTCCGCTGAACAGTGTTTGGGCGGACAGTCCGCTCGTGTGTGGGCTTTCAGCGGACAGTTTCAGCGGACAGTTTGACGGACAAGGTTTTTCGGAATTTCCGAAAAACTGTCCGCTGAAACACCTTGTTTCAGCGAACAGTCCGCTCGTGTGTAGGCTTGTTCGTCAAACAAAGTTGCGCGCATGCTCAGAAAGGATTTACACGCCGAAAGTTATAATGCAGTGTATAGGACGTCGTATTTTTCGTCACCGTCGTACGTGCCGTTCACGTCATCGCGCACGGTTTCAGCAAACTGTTCGTTCGTCGTGTGTGGCCATGTCCGTCCATGCTAATTTTGAGCGGACTGTTTGCCGAAACTGTTGGACGGACAAAGTTGGGCGAACAGTCCGCGCGTGTGTACGCGGCCTTAGAGGTAGAAGAGAAAAGTGCAACAAGGCCAAACGTAGGGAGAATACCATGGCTCTCTATTAACCGGTTCCCGACCAGCGCACGACGATGTACGTCGACAGAATGGCACAGGCAGGCATATTGGCGTACAGGTACGTCCAATATTCAATGCCGCCCTGCGATCGGGAGCGCGCCGCCGGCGGCGCGCTCCCGCGCTGTTCGGGACCCCCGTGAGTCCGGTTGCGGGACCCGCGGGCTCAATCGCCGCGGGCATCCCCGCGATCGTCTCACGGGACGGCTGAATGGAGGAAATGCTGTGTAAACAAAATTTCTCCATTCTGCCTAGCAACTAGTGACGCTGATCTCTGCTCCATGTGATTGGAGCAGATATCAGTGTTCACTAAATGAAAGCCCAACCCCCCCACAGTTAGTAACACACCCCTAGGAACACTTAACCCCTACACTGCCACCCACTGGTTAACCACTTCACTACCAGTGTCATTTACACAGGAATCACTGCATTTATATAGCAGTGATTACTGTATAAATGACAATGGTCCCAAAAATGTGTCAAAAATGTCCGATGAGTCCCCCACAATGTCGCAGTCACAATAAAAATCGCTGATCGCCACCATTACTAGTAAAAAAAAAAAATAATAAAAAATAATTAATAAAAATACTATAAAACTATCCCTATTTTGTAAACGCTATAACTTTTGCACAAACCAATCAATAATCGCTTATAGCGATTTTTTTACCAAAAATATGTAGAAGAATACGTATCGGCTTAAACTGAGGGAAAAAAAATTTTTTATATATATTTTTGGGGGATATTTATAAAAAAAAAAATAATGCGTTTTTTTCTAAATTGTTCTATTTTTGTTTATAGCGCAAAAAATAAAAACCGCAGGGGTGATCAAATACCAGTAAAAGAAAGCTCTATTTGTGGGAAAAAAAGGACGTCAATTTTGTTTGGGAGCCACGTCGCACGACCGCGCAATTGTCAGTTAAAGCGACACAGTGCCGAATCGCAAAAAGTGGTCTGGTCTTTGACCAGCAAAATGGTCCGGTCTGTAAGTGGTTAATCAACCAGGATAATTACTCCTTGCAAGTAGATTTGTGAGGAGCTACATGGTGTTACACTTTTTTCATAAAAAATAGTTATACCTGCTTAAAACTCACTTTTGTCTATCAGGTTTCCAGAAGCACCTGAACTAAAAGTAAAATCAGATCTAGTTACTTATGATTTATAGCTATGCAGGTATGTCATGTAATGACTAATGGTGTCCACACTACAGTCATGATTTTTTACATGCATTGATTTTGGGGATGTGCTAGACTGAAATATGATGTAGAACATGTTCCACCCAACTAGGCATCTGCAAACAAAAAGCAGCTTGGGGTAGTAGCTATTTTTTAAACTTGAAAACAGATTTAAAGATTTTTGTAGCACTTTAAAATGTCCAAATTTCAACCTGACCCAATAATCCAATCAAGAAAGCCTTTCTCCATTTTGTAGGGTGACACTCTGTCCCTGTCTCCCAATTGGGCTTTTGAAGTGTTGCCCTGTTATGATGGAGACTAATTTCAACGTACACTATGCAGGAACAGTCTATTGTTGTCATAATAATTAGGCAACCCACCCTAGGAATTGCCAAGCAGCCATCACTGATGTGAGTGCATGTATACAATCATGGCTGCAAAGACACTGAAGGAGATCAGAAATACTGAGATACAAAAAAGTATGAATAAAAAGATTTTTTTTTTTTTTTTTAAATAGCAAAGGAGACACTTGGTAATTTGAATTCTCTGTTCTGTGCCTCAACTCCAAGAATAACCTCATCTGGTTGAATAAAAGTCACTGCAAACACTTGTAGGGACACACGCATAGATGCCTTTACCTGGCTGTGAGTTAGTACCAAGAAAGACACAAAACCATTTAGTGGTAATATAACTCAATGTATTGATATGGATTAAAATGAATGGAGGTTTGAGCATAAAGGAGCATACAGAAGGTAGGCTCAGACACAGTTCACTAGACAGTATGATCACTTTGCCATAGTAAATTAGAATAGAGTTCTGTAATAAATTCATAAATCAGTAAAGTCAGCAACAGTGCATATAAGCCTTAAAGCAGATCTCCGGGCAACCATGCAAACATTACCCCTAATATAAACTTAGATCCCCTCTACCAACCCCCCCTTTTTTTTTTCTTTTTTTTTCTCTCCTCTTTTAACCCCCCCCCTCCCCCCCCCCTTTAGCTTCAAATACAAGAACAATAATCTCCTTAGTACCTCTGCTGGTCACTCGCACTTTGGCAATTGATAATCACAACCTAATAAGATCAATTCCACAAAGTATGTATTACTAACGGAAGCTCCTAATTGACATATCCTATACTGGATTAATTATATTAGATAAACTTAGCCACAGAAGGAAGAAAAAAAAAAGACAATTTATTATACCTCTCATCTACAACAGCCTTAATATCTCACTCAAGTTACATTACTATGACTAACTTCTGTAAGCAACATCAAAGCTATACAAGTACCTTTATGTTTTTTTTTTTCTTGTTCACTTGTGTCTGATGTTTTAATTCATGGCTACACTTATACTTTGTATAACATGTTCAATATGTCACATCATCTTATTGACCCTGTAACTGTAAAGTAACCATACGCTGTTAACTTGCATTTGTCTCAATAAAATTTATTTGGAACAAAAAATAATACTATAACTTGTTTAGCGTGCACTCTGGGAAGGACACACTGCAATTTCCCAGAGTACCACTTAGCATAGGCAATAGGTAAATTTCTCTGAGTACCAGCTGTAAAGGGGCAGTCTTTAGTCCTTAGACCTCTTCAACTGGCTAGCGTTAGGGCCCAGTTGGACCATTGGTACACATGTGAATAGTCCTCGTCAAGCCTGCAGGCAGCAATAAGGCTACTAGATGGCTGTGTGGTCAGTTCCTAAAGGGCTAAGTCTCTCTAGCAACGGATAGTAAATCCCCACAGCAGCAGATCACCAGTCCCAGTAATTTTCAGCTCACTATCTGGTCACACTCAGTGATTAGTCCACTCTCTGCTCTGCACCCAGGTGATTCTGTCTGTCGGCACCCCTGAACTCAGCACTCTGCATCTCCTCAGATCACAGCAGTGATGGCTCATACTTGACAGTGATGTGCACTCTCCGGTCTCCCTCATGGCAAGGGGAAACCGTGTCCTTTACACCTGAGAAAATGCAGCACTATCCCCTCCTCCCGACAACCTCCTCTTTAACCACTTAACAACCGGCCATTGCCGATTAACGGCTTCAGGGCGGTTGTTTAACTCTGAGAAGCCTTAATTAACGGCCTCCGAGAATTCTGCTCTCGCGTGCCCCCTGGGGCGCGCACACGAGAGCATCCGTGACAGCCGGGTCCAGTGGACACGACGCATCACGGATCATCGCGGCCGATTACCACGTGATCGCTCCGTCAAATGATGGAGTGATCACTTGTAAACAAACCGGCCTCATGTTATGACGCCGGTTCCTCCCTCCCCCTCTCTGTACCGATCGGTACAGCGGAGGGGGGAGAGATCGGTGTCAGCAGCGCTGTGGGCTGCATCTGCAGTGCCCACATCGCTGCTCACCGAAAATGTAACCCCTCAATTCCCTGCCAATACCCTGCAATACCCTGCAATACCCTGCAACACTCTGCAATACCCTGCAACACCCGCCAATACCCTGCAACACCCGCCAATACCCTGCAACACCCGCCAATACCCTGCAACACCCGCCAATACCCTGCAACACTCTGCAATGCTCTGCAACACCCGCCAATACCCTGCAACACTCTGCAATGCTGTGCAACACCCGCCAATACCCTGCAACACTCTGCAATGCTCTGCAACACCCGCCAATACCCTGCAATGCTCTGCAACACCCGCCAATACCCTGCAACACTCTGCAACACCCACCAATACCCTGCAATACTCTGCAATGCTCTGGAACACCCGCCAATACCCTGCAATGCTCTGCAACACCCGCCAATACGATCAAAGCCAGATTTTTTTTTTTCAGGCTTCCCAGCTTAGAGGTGATATGCGGGGTCTTATTGACCCCATATCTCACTGTAAAGAGGACCTGTCATGCCATATTCCTATTACAAGGGATGTTTACATTCCTTGTAATAGGAATAAAAGTGATCAAAAAATGTATTTTTGGGGAAAAAAATGTCAAACTAAAATAAAGTAAAATGAACATTAAAATTTTTTTTTTAAAGCGCCCCTGTCCCCATGTGCTCGCATGCAGAAGCGAACGCATACGTAAGTCCCGTAAGTCCCGCCCACATATGAAAACGGTGTTCAAACCACACATGTGAGGTATCGCTGCGAACGTTAGAGCGAGGGCAATAATTTTAGCCCTAAATTTAAAAAAAAATTTAATCGTCGCCTATGGGGATTTTTAAGTAGCGACGCTTGCCGTCATTCCACAAGCGTGTGCAATTTTGAAGAGTGACATGTTAGGTATCTATTTACTCAGCGTAACTTCATCTTTCACATTATGCAAAAATTGGGCTAACTTTACTGTGTTTTTTTTTATTTTTTTTAAGCACAAAACTGTTTTTTTTCAAAAAAAAAGCATTAGAAAAATTGCTGCGCAAATACTGTGTGAGATAAAAAGTTGCAACGACCACCATTGTATTCTCCAGGGTGTTTGCTAAAAAAACATATATAATGTTTTGGGATTCTATGTAATTTTCTAGCAAATAAATTATGATTTTTACATGTAGGAGAGAAATGTCAGAATTGTCCTGGGGGCTCCAGAACGCCTGATGGCGCTCCCTGCATGTTGGGCCTCTGTATGTGGCCACGCTGTGTAAAAGTCTCACACATGTGGTATCGCTGTACTCAGGAGTAATAGCAGAATGTGTTTTGGGGTGTAATTTGTGGTATGCATATGCTGTGTGTGAGAAATAAACTGATAATATGACAATTTTGTGAAAAAAAAAATCTTGATTTTGCAAAGAATTGTGGGAAAAAATGACAACTTCAAAAAACTCATCATGCCTCTTACTAAATACCTTGGAATGTCTTCTTTCCAAAAAGGGGTCATTTGGGGGGTATTTGTACTTTTCTGGCATGTTAGGGTCTCAAGAATTGAAATAGGCCATCAGTACTTCAGGTGTGATCAATTTTCAGATATTGGCACCATAGCTTGTGAACTCTATAACTTTCACAAAGACCAAATAATATCCACCAATTTGTACTTATTTTTACCAAAGATATGTAGTAGTATAAATTTTGGCCAAAATTTATGAAGAAGAAATTATTAATCTGCTAAATTGTATAACAGAAACAAAGAAAAATTCATTTTTTTACAGAATTTTCTGTATTTTTTATTTTATAGCACAAAAAATAAAAAACCGAGCGGTGATTAACCACTACAATACTGGGCACTTTCACCCCCTTCCTTCCCAGCCCAATTTTCAGCTTTCATCGCTCTAGCGTTTTCAGTGACAATTGCGCGGTCATGCTGCACTGTACCCAAATTAAATTTTTATCATTTTGTTCGCACAAATAGAGATTTATTTTGGTGGTATTTATTCACGACTCCGTTTTTTATTTTTTGCGATATAAGCGCAAAAAAGCGGAAATTTGGAAAAAAAAACAATATTTTCTTTTTTCTATTTTAAAAGAAATCCAATAAAATCAAATTTTGTCATAAATTTAAGCCAAAATGTATTCTGCTACATGTTTTTGGTAAAAAAAATTCCGTTAAGTGTATAATAATTGGTTTGTGTGATCACGGACATATGTACGCAAATGATCATGTACATATGTGTGCAGGTGATCACGTACATATGTGTGCACATAATCATTGGGACAAGTGATTTTAGTGGGACATATGTGGGGGACATGTTTTTATTATTAGGGACATGTGTTTTTATTTTTTGGGGACATGTGTGTTATGGGGACATATGTGGGGACTGTGTTTACACTGTGTGGTGTGTTGTGTTTACACTAGACAAGATCAGTGAGTAAAAAGCTGTAAAAAACAGCTCATACTCACTGATCATCAGCCGGCTGCAGCAATCTGCTCTCCTCTCCTCAGCGATGACTTCTGTGTGAGGAGAGGAGGAGCCGATTGCCTAGCAACCGGCTGTTTGTTTACATCACATGACGGCCGTGATTGGACACGGCCGTCATGTGATCAGGAGGGCCAATCACAGAGCCCTCCTGCCGATCTGAGATGCGCAGTGTCCCGGTGACACGGGCGCATCGGGATCGCGCCGCTGCGCGGGCACGCGCGCGCGCGCGATCCCGCTCCTCCTGATGGACGTTCCTGAACGTCCTATCAGGAGTAGACGGCTCCCACCCGGCCGTATATGTGCATTGGCCGGGTGGGAAGTGGTTAAATACCACCAAAAGAAAGCTCCATTTGTGTGAAAAAAAGAACAAAAATTTCATATAGGTCAAGTGTTTCATGACTGAGTAATTGTCATTCAAAATGTGAGAGCACCGAAAGCTGAAAATTGGTCTGGTTATTAAGGTTGTCTAAGTGCCCAGTGGTCAAGTGGTTAAGGAATGTAGTGCAAAAGCTTTTGATTACACAATAGAGTCTCTACTCAGGACTACAGTTCCTACAGTGCAGTGCTGCCTTCGTCTAATGAACATTTTTTGCTCAGCAGCTCCCTCCTTTTGCTGCAATATCTGTTTTATTTTAGTGTATCACAACATGGCAGCAGCTGCAGTAAGTGTCTCTCTCACTCTGATTCTTAGCCAAGCACCTGGCTACATTTATGGCAAAAAATGATTTAGCAAACTTAATTTCATTCATAAAGTTTATATACTTTTCAGAAAAATGGTCCATGAGTGCAATGAAGGAAATTGGAAGTTTATTACAGAAGATTCATTACATACTTACTTTATGTACTTTAACTACAAGAGGTAGGTATACCAAACAAGACAAAGTTAAGCCAGTAAAAACCCAATCGCCCAGGCACCAACTGTAAACACTTACTAGGTTTAGGTTCCTCCTCCTCTTCCGGCTCGGGTTCTGGTTCTTGCTTCTTGCCACGTAGATTCTTTATTTTCTCCACTAAACTGAGTAGGCGTCTAGTCAGGCTGGTGTCTTCCTGTTCTTCCTCCTCCTGTCCCTCTATATGGACCCCTAAGGGAAGAAGGTTTGAAAGAGTTACCCTGAAGCTCCAATACCGTGCTAAGCAAATTACACAGTATAAGAATTTTGGTTGATATAATTTTTTGTAGTCAAAACATACTGGATACAGCAGAAAATAAATCCCACTTCAGAAGCTGTCCAATGCTCAAAATGGCAGCACAGCATCAAAGTGCTTATCCCTTTCACCCTTAAGCTCTACTACATTCTCAATGTGACAGACCAAGCTGGGGGACAGGGGCATTTTGGAGGGGACTAGGGGCTTTCCTTCTACCCACTGATTAAGGAGACTTGTCCGCTTCTCCCAGTCAGAGCATGGAAAAGAGCTTAACTCAGCCCCTGATCCCATGGAGAGCAGATTGTTCTCTAACGATGGAAATCATGAACGCTGTGAGCGAGGCTTGGATTAATTCCCTGAATAAAGACAATGAGGCTCCCCATCTAGAGTGGATGGAAAGATGTAAAATTAATCATGCACAGGTTAATAGTCAGATGAAATATGGTGGCCCTCCTGTAGACTGTGTTGGAGAAGCTTCTCCAATTGAGACAGAAATGTATTATTTATCAAGAATCTTCCTCAAGAGATCTATGAAGAAAAATGAATTCCATTTTTTAAGATTGCTGGAACATTTTATGAGTTTTGTCTTTTGTGGTGGACAGATTACACCGGTGAAAGCCAAGCAGCATGTATAATGTACTTTCTGTATCTGTGGGACTGGTGCCAAACTGTCTGGCTGAGCAGTGACCTGGGTCACCTAAGCTTGTCTAGGTAACTAGTTGTTAATTAGCTTACGGTGTATTAGATCACTGTTAGCCGTTGACTGATCCTTAGATAGTGCTAATGATATTACTGTTAACAGTTTGCATGGTTTAGGATAAAGTGATCAAGCCCTTACCCAATTTTGTGTGGTATATATTCTGAGTTAATTTAAAGTAAAGGGAGTCCCAGTTTGCACCTAAGCTAGTGTTGTCTAGATCTTGGGTGCAATATTCTGCTATAATATCTGGTTCCTGTTTCCAGAGTGCAGAAAGCTGTATCTTGGTGGAAGCACCCAAGTGGGATGCTAGGCAGTCTGTCACACTTACACTATATATAAACATTATTCTTTACATTGAACATATATATTTTGCACCAGAAATGCTTATATCAAGTCCTCTTAGGCAAAGACGGACTTGAATGATTCAAATGCTCTTTGAAAGGTTACAGGAGAAATATTAGTTCAGGACTCTTACCACAGTGGGCCAGTAGATCAGTGTGAAACTCGATGAGCTCATCCCGGATTTCTTCTGGCACAGGATATTCCTCCTCAGGAATATTTTTGAAATTCACTAGCATATTAATCTGAAAAGAACATCAGATGAATGTGAAAGGCTGTGCATGGCTAATAAGTCATAGGAATGAGACAAGTAGAAGTATATAGGGAGACATGGAAGGCTAGATTATAGTCTGTGTCTGCACAGAGGGCAGCCAATATTGCAAAAGCTGTTGTGAACTTCCCTAGTACGTAAACATATACTGCCTATCCTTTCTCAATTTCTTTCTCCTTATTAGCACTTTGTTGAAATGCAGAATAAAAACGATACAAAATGTCCTGTTGCGGTCAATGCTTCAATGTAATTGCCTGTGTTAAAGTGGCTAGCAACAACTCACAAATCTGTCTTGCTCTTCGCTTGGGTCAAAAATGTGTTCACCCAATACTAATACAGAGTGAAGGGTGGATTCTGGAAACACTGGTTTCTCATACACTATATTGTCAAAAGTATTGTGACACCTGCCTTTTCGTCCGTAGGGTTCAATATTAAGTTGCAGCTATAACAGTTTCAACTCTTCCGGGAAGGCTGTCCACAAGGTTCAGGTGTGTCTATGGGAACGTTTGGCCATTCTTCCAGAAGCATATTTGTGAGGTCAAGCACTGATGTGCACAAGGCGGCCTGGCTCGCAGTCTCTGCTCGGATTCATCCCAAAAGGTGTTCTATCGGGTTGAGGTCAGGACTCTGTGCAGGCCAGTCAAGTTCCTCCACCCCAAACTTGCTCATCCATGTCCTTATGGACCTTGCTTTGTTCACTGGTGCGCAGTCATGTTGGAACAGGAATGGGCCACCTCCAAATTGCCATTAAAGTTCATGTGAATGCAAAGGCAGGTGTCCCAATGCTTGTGACAATATAGGGTATTTTACAGACTCTAGAGGTAGAATTTCCCCAACTCCCTTCCTGGGTGATTCCAAACACACTCCTGCTTCAGTAATGTAATCAGAATCCTTCTGATCCATTACCTTAACTATTAAATATTAATGCAAAGCAAACAAAAGGTGAGGCTTTCTCATAATAGTGGATGGCAGATAAATGGTCCTGTGAACTTGATTTTTAAAATACTGCCATCCTAGTCATAGTCTTGACCCCCCTGAAACTCTGATGACATCACCATTCGACAAAACGTGTTGGGAGGAGCCAGACTCACTGACGTCATTGCACACAATGTGAGTTACCAATTGGGACATCTTTGTTTATAGAGCGCCGTCATGCTCTGTAAAATTGAGTGTTTTTAAAGGTTTTAATTAAAAAGACACTATGTGAGTGTTCTGCTTCCGTTTTTTCTCATGTACGAGTTGAATTAATAAGGTTTGGATATAAGACTGTGGATTCTCTGAGGACCTTGGTGTACCATATAGTACATGCTGTTTATGATCACTCAATTTGTGGTTCATGCATCTCTGGTAAGCACATATCTGTTGCATTGCTGTGAATTCACAGATGGATCACATTCATGGGTTATGGGATGCATTTTCACTGGTACTGTAGGACATTGCTGTGATAATTTGACACATTGACACATTATTATGTGGATTTGAAATAAAGTGACTTCACATGGACTCTACATGGGAATTTTATATTTAATACGTTACATTTAGAATTTTTTCAAAAAAAAAAAAAATAAAAAAATAAAAAAAAAGAATTTTCATTCTTTATGTCTAACTTGAGCATAGAATATCATTCACTATAATGTTTATTCATTATTCACTACAATGTTTATCTATATATGGTATATCATTTGTGGTGCAACACATTTATATATTTAGATATGAGTGTCCAATTAGATCAATAAGGTAAAGCACTTAGGAATTACCTGTTCTTGTGGAGGGGAACGGAATTCTCTGGTTCGCCGCGCTGTCTCTGCTGCAGACATGGTGAATGCTTGCATTAGTTCTTTGTAACGCTGCCTCTGATTGGTTTGCAAGCTGTCCATGTGGCGCTCAGAGAAGGCAATGATGGCTTCAACACGATGCTGCAGTTCCCGATCACAGAAATACTGCAGCAGGTTACACATCTGTAGAAATGGAGAATATTGACTAAGCAGTTTTTTCCAAACGTTTGTTGTTTAGGTTTATATACAGTCACAGTGGTGAAGTTAGTCATTCTTTTACCAGAGGCAAAGACTCAGATCAGTGCCCCCACCCGAGAGCGAAGTTCTCAATCTAGGGGTTAATATAGCTGATTGGCACCCATTATAGGTGAGTGAATGGGGGCCGACATTTGGCCTTAATGCTGCATGTTTCACTGTATCTGTGGCGTGAAGGCCTGCACAATCACTGCATAAGTGAGGTATGAATGAGGCAATTTTAAGCCTCACTTCCATAGCGGATTAGGAGAGGGGTGCCACCTGGAAAGCGAGCCAAGACAGGGGTCCTTAATAAGGCTTGCTTCTGTGAACGCTTCTTCCTTTTAGGCAGCACCCCACCTAATCCACCATGGAGATGCGGCTTGAAATCTCCTCATTCTACAGTCACGGCTGGCTTATTAAAGACCTGCCCTGCTGGGCTGTTTTTCTTTTCTTGCAGCGGTGCTGCTTCTAATCTGCCACGTAGGTGAGGTTTGAATAAAGCGATTTCAAGCTTCATCTCTGGTCAGTGTAATCTTAATCGCATCATGGGCCCCTAAGCAAAGTAATGCACTGGGGTCCCTAGAAGGGAGATGGGGAATTGTGGAGCAAAATTATGCTACATATTAGGCATGGCCTTTTAGTCTGAATAGAAACAAAATAAACACAACCAGGAAAATTATCCCAAATTAAATTCACCCCCTGTACACACTGTTCCACTCTCTCTACACGTATACTGACCCTCTTTTCCCTATATTTTCCCGTATTAATTTTTAGCATTTATTTTAATTTATTACTTTTTACATTTTTAATTATTTTTTACAATTTTGTAAATAAATAAAAAAATCACAATGCTTTTGAGGGGTCTTCGATGAGATATCAATGGTCTAAACAGACCCCTGATGTCTCACTTATGGTACAGAGAAAGGGACTAGGCACAACTTCCCCAATCCCTTACTCATACACTATATACTTATATACTATTATACTATATCCCTTACTCATACACTATACACTTACTGGAGATCATTAAATAGGAAGCACTCTGAGGCAGAGCATATTGAATGGCAGCCACGCGGCCCGGGCCTGAGTAGCAGGGGGGAAAAACTGATCCTGTGTGGCTCAGTATTTTTCAAACTTTTGTTGCTTAAGTTTATATACAGTCACAGCGGTGAAGCTAAACATTCTTTTACCCGAGGCAAAGACTCAGATCAGCACCCCCACCCGAAAGCGAAGTTCTCTATCTGGGGGGTAATATAGCTGATTAATTATAGGTGAGTGAATGGGGGCGGACATTTGGCTTAATACTGCATGTTTCACTGTAGTGTGAAGGCCTGCACAATCTCTGCATAGGTGAGGTTTGAATTTCAAGCAATTTCAAGCCTCGCTTCCATAGCGGATTAGGAGAGGGGCACCACCAGGAAAGTAAGCCAAGAAGCTGGTCTTTAATAAGGCTTGCTACTGTGCACTCTTCTTCATTTCTGGCAGTGCCCTACCTAATCCGCCACAGAGGTGAGGCTTGAAATAACCTCATTCTACAGTCATGGCTTTTTAAAGACCTGCCCTGCAGCAGCTGAAAGGAAGGAGGAGGAGATGCTGCAGTGAGAGCAACACAGAAGACAGGTTCCAGTAATTTTCCCCACTGGTCGCACGGATTAGCAGCGCCCCTCTCAGTGCGTCACCAAGGAGACATCCACCCCTTCCTCCTAGTTTCAGCCTTGTACAGTCATAATGGCTCCCTCAGTCCTGCTTATACTTATTCACAATGCAAAGCTGAGTGTTTGTGAGCTAAATGTACCAACCAACATTTATTTGAACCACACAACTCTGCCTCCTAACTCTCAGTTCAATTTCGACTTGACTTTGTTTTTCTATGCAATGCTTTTCCTTTCTTATAAGCAGAGCCAACTCTGAGATAGTTAGAATCAAAGAAATTGCCCTTGCCAGACAGGTCATTGGAGCCTTTAAAAGCACACACTTCATTGCAGTTCATTGTATAGCTGCATGTGCGCCATCTGGCAACCATAATTTTGTCAATAAATAGATCCAATTTCTAGTGCCAAGCACTAAAAAGATCAAGGGAATTGAATTTAAAAGGCTGTGTCCTTTTCTGTAGCAGATGTTCTACTTACACCAAAGCTTGTACACATCTCGCATTTAGAGGAACACTACAGTGGCAGGACAGTTCTTCTTTTGGCCTTTATACCCAAAAGCAGCCAATGAATGGAAAAATTAATGTATATGAAACTAAAAGAGGTTTACCTGCAACTTCACAGACTCAGGCAGCTTCATTTGCAGTAAGCCTTCCTCCAGGGCCTCCTCTTCTTTGGCTTCGACCTCTCCAGCTTCAACTGTTTTCTCTTCTCCGTCTTCAGTCTTCTCCTGTCCTTCTCCCTCTACTTCTCCTTCCTCACCTCCTGTTTCTGTAGCCTCCTTTTCTGCTCCCTCCTCTCCACCTTCCTCTGCTGGCTCCTCCTCAGAAAACACATTTGGTTCAATCATCTTTAAGATGTGTCGTACATCATCATCCTGAAAGACACCCATAATTAGAAGGGTGGAGATGAGCTTTAGGACTGGTACAAACTGGAATTCCACACTTCCTCCAACAGGATCCCTGGTGTGTTGTCCACCATCCTGGACAGATTCTGTCAACATGTTGATAGCCTTGGTCTTGAGAATATCCAGTGGGATGTATGGACTGTGCTGGTAAAGTTCACTGATAGTGCTAACAAAGCAAGTATGTGAAAAATGTAGCTCTGGTCTAAGACACGTACTCATGCCAACGCCAGGAAGTCCATGCTTTTTGTTTTCGTTGGGGAACAATTTTATACTCTTTGTCTGGTCAGTCATAGGAACGATAAACTCGCTGTTCATGGTCATACGACCTCTCTTGGCTGACTCCAAGTGGATGCTAATAAGAAGGTCATAGAAGCCACTCCGAAGAAGACCTGACAGGTTATTACTCTCAATAGTATAAAGCAACTGAGATTCATCAACATGGCTGGTCAGGGCATGAGCCACACGATTGTTTCCTAAAGCACAGACTGAACAGTACAGTTTAAGGGTGTGATAGTGAAACTTTAGCAAATCCAAACGTTCTGACAATTCAAGGATATCAATACACCTACAAAAAACAAAACAATTTACGTTAACAGTTGAGCATTTTTTGGGGGTTATTTTGCTGTTGGTTTAAGAACTACAACTTGACTAATAAAATTAAGGGTTAATGGGGGTTCAAAGCTCCAGCAGTTTAAACCTTAACAGCTGTCCAATGCTAAGACTTATCCTCCTCACAGAAGTCCATAAATATAGCGCTCGGAGGATCCGCATCTTTGAGGGTGCTACCAAGCCACTAACAAAACGACACCAGTGATTGTTAGTCCAGACCTAGCTTAAAGTGACTATGCCTTTTTGTCAAAATGGCAGAAAGTGCAGGTACCTAGAGGTACCTGCAGTAGATTTTAAGCACTGCACTCTGAGCAAATGCTGGCCTGTTCTCACTGAGCAAAGCTTTGACACTTTCTGGTTGAGTTTAAGACTATCCACCCTCTCTGCACCCCGCACATACCTATTGGCCAAGATAAGGCTCATCATGGGGAAGGGCCACAAGGAATGTATAAAGAGTAAATAAAAATAAGCAAACAGCTTTCCTGTCTATTATTTCTAGCACAAATGACACCTTCACTAGCAGTGACTTCCTACTTCTCAATCACATCTCCATGCCACCTTTTTACCTTTTTGACATTTCCCTGTTTTCTTTGCTACCCTCCACCATCTGGCACTGGTTTCCCCTAAATACCATCAACCCACTGCACACAATTTTTTCGTGCTTTCTGCTCAACGGTTATATATACAGTATATATCCCCAAAAATGCTAATTCTGCTATGGACATACTTTTACCAGTTAAACTGCAATGCTAATGGTTTGCTGTGTCACAATTAAAAACGGTCAAACAATCGTCAGACTGCCCTCCAAAACAGCTCCTTCCAAAATGGTTACATAAATGATACACGCAAAGTTGGTTCAACAGTTTTGTTTTGGCAGCAATCTGGTCCGTGACTACTGGGAAGAGAAATCTAAAATTTGCAGTAATGTATGTTCAGTTCACAATGGAGTTGTTACCTATTCTCTTCAGGTATATGAAGAGCCATCATCATCAATGGATCTGTACACTCTACCATCCAGCCATGCCGGTCGCTGACCTTTGATGATTCCACCTTTAAGAAATCATTTGGCATACGGCTCCATACCACAGGTCTCAGCACCTGTACATCCAGACGAGGTGGGCACTGCGGCACTGGGTTCTTGCTTTCACTGCGAAACATGGCAGCAGAGATAGGCATGATGTTCTGCAAACGGACAAAATAATTATTTTTGGGTTAAGGACATTAAATTTAATTAAATACAAAATATCTTGGTTTACAGAAAATGTATAAAAAAAATATTTTTCCCTACCTTCAATTTTCCAAGTTCAAACTGGAACAAGGTTTGACTCAAAGGAGTAACAAAGACAGCTGGAAAGAGTTTTGTGTTGGGCTCAACCTGGTAGGATAGCAAAAGGGAAAATGGAAACAGATTTAAAGAACTTAGACTAAAAATTCTGACAGAAGTCATTGGTTTAAGCACCAAATTCTTCCACAGTGTTGTACAAAGAAAGGACATATAGAGGCCATAACACAAGCCTTACACAAAATGTAGGAAACAAAATGTATGAAGATTAAAACAAAAGAAAAGTAGATACTAAAGGTATGGGAAGAATAGTGAATGTTTTGTAGAGCTACCTCTGAAGGGGCCACTGGTATTAACTGCTTCTTCCCTAAAAGTACAGGGGCTATCGTGCCTGCAAGCACCAGTCCATACACCCTGTGTTCCAATAACAGTTTAGGGGATGTCTTGTTAAGGTTTATTGCTTGAAAAAACTCTAAACAGGAGAGAGGTTGGGACATGGGATACTCCAAAACGATTAGCACATATTAGAGGACAATATTTCTCACTAAGTAAAGGTGAATGTTGGACAGTCTAAACCCTCACAGCTGAAGACCATCAGTTAACTTTGAGTCCATTGGGGCCATGAAGCAAGTTTCTTTGGCTTCTGGCTACCTTGCACCCGTGCACAACTATTGGTACCCAATGCGATTTCCAGAACACTACACAGTGGCAGGGATCAATTTAGGCTCTTTACTCACAAGACAACTGTCACCTTCCAGCTTCCACTGGACATTGTCCAATGAGATAAGTGCTTCTCCAGACCAGTTCCCTTGTGGTGAGGTTCTGCACTCAGCTTCTAAGAGGATCCATCCAGGCCCTCAGCCCCAACACAGCTAAGGCCTCTAGAACCCAGTCCATGCGCTGCCTAAAGGCAGCAGCCCCTCAGGCTTTGGAACCTAGCTCTCCAGTGCTTCAGACTATTTATCACCTCTCCAGCCTCCTCCTGGACACTCTTCTCATGGATTAGCTGGTGCAGGATAAATATTCTGACTGGTTATTGGCATCTCCCTCCCTAAACTTTGGAAGCTTCTTCCAAAGGTCGAGAGGCAGGGAAGGAGCAATTAAACTCCCAGTCCGTGAAACCCTGAACAGACCAGGACAGACGATCACTGCTCCCTTGAGTGCAGAAGGAGCCAAAAACGAAATTTACCTAGCATCCTATACTAGGAGGGTGATACAGTGTGATAGTATGTGGAAAGGCAAACCAACAAGGGGGCAGCACAAGAGAAGTCGTGAAGGCTCAAGGAGCGGCAGCACTCATGTGCTAACAAGGAACATGCTGACAGGAGGGGAGAGGAGAGTGACAGAGAGATAAGCTCATCAGTCTGCTGTTTCTCGTTTACTGGTCAGTCAAAGGCTGGGGAAGGACAAGACTTAGATGTATTGCTGAGGTGACTTATAGAAAAGTAAGTTCCCAAAGCTAGCTGTGCTTGCCAGAAATAAAAATCAGTTTGCAGGCAGGAAAAGCTCTTTCATATGTGTATATCATGTATATATTCAGCTGTTGGGAATTCAGCTTTAAGTATGCTGTACCCTTTATCAGTATTCCAAACTCTGTGGCTAAGGGACAGCTTGTTAATTTGTTCCATATACTTCCTTGTATTAAATTTGTAATGGGTTCAGTGAACTCTTAATTCTTGAATGGTCTAATATAGTCAAGACATTTGTTTATTTAATCATAAGTAATATCTGTGGGAAAGCCATTTTCTGAAGACAGAAGGTAATGTATAGTGTAATTTATTTCTAAAGCATATCCAAACCCTTAGCAATGAACTTCTCTTACTTGTTTCCCTTTGTTCTGTTAAATATAGTAGGGAAAGAATTTGGTTAAATCTGTTGGGTGTCACTGCCAGGTGTTTTTTCACCTTTATGCATAGGATGCATTAAGGTGAAAAAACACTTACCTTTACAACCCCTTTAAGTAGCTTTGAAACCACTAGAGAACCAAACCCCTCTATGTTATAGACAATAGGAGAGGTTTCATAGTCCTATCTTGCATCTGTTGTCTTGATCCAGATGGGTTTGTGAGCATTGTCATCCTAGGACCAAGTCAAAATAAAGAAAAAAAACAAAAACAAAAAATAATGCAGCCACCACAGCTAAGGACTGGTAAGCTAAAATAAATTATATTTTGTTTTTGGGTTTAGATACACTTTAACCAAGATCTATGATCTGTGGAGCATTGATATGACAAAGGCAATAAAGCTCAATTAAAGGGGTTGTAAAGGTTCATTTTTATTTTCTAAATAGGTTCCTTTAAGCTAGTGCATTGTTGGTTCACTTATTTTTCCTTCGATTCCCCTTCTAAATGTTTTTTTATTTAATTTGTATTTGTCTGAATTTCTCACTTCCTGTTTCTCCTCAGTAAGCTGTTCTGGCTGACTAAACACCGCTCGGATGATGGTGTGAAGTTTACTGAGGAGAAACAGGAAGTGAGACATTCAGGCAAAGAAAAAAAACATTTAGAAGGGAAATCGAAGGAAAAGGTAAGTGAACTAACAATGCACTAGCTTAAAGGAACCTATTTAGAAAATAAAAAACGAAGCTTTACAGCCCCTTTAAACCATATTGGAAAATTGGTTATTTGGTTAAATTGCCTTTGTGTCATTCTATTGCATCTGTTTGACCTAGGATTTGCAGATGCACTGTGGGAGAGTGGAGGTCACTTCAGAGGCTAGGGGGTACTATGGGAGGTTGAGAGGCACTGTGGGATACTCTTGGAGGTTGAGGGCTCTATTGAGGAGCTGGAAGCTCTGAAAAAGGCTTGAGCACTGAGGAGTTGAGGGTTCTCAGGGGGGCCTGGAGGCACTATATGGGATTGAGGGGCACTGCAGGCAGTTATAGCAGGTTGGTAGCACTATGGGATCTGGGAAACACTGTGAAAGTTTAAGGGATCTGCAGAAGGCTGGAGGGCTGCAGGCCACAGCTGAGTGGTTGGGAACCACTGATGATCTAAGTTGTCATGACAGAATGCAGTTGAACTAGTGGTGAATGAATAAAGAGGCTTTTACAGTATTTAAAGCACTGTAAGATTTCAGCATTTGCAAATAGTATATAAAAATTATACAGAAAAGTATTAATATGTCATAGTTACATAGCTAGTCAGGTTGAAATAAAGACAAGTTCATCCAGTTCAAGCAATAGAAAAAAAATCGAATAAAAAAACCTCCATATACACAATCTTATAGCCACAGTTTATCCAGAGGAAGGCAAAAAAAAACCCTAATAAAGCATGATTCAGTTCACTCCAGTGTGAGAGATAAATTCCTCCTAGATCCCCCAGATATCAGATATTCCCTGGATCACTACTCCTGGTGATGTTCGCCCTAAAAAAATAAAAAATAAAGTACTACTTAGCAGAACTTAAAGTCCAGGATGACACCTACCTGGAAGAAAGTGTTCACCTCCTTCCCATTGGCTGTAAATGTCATGAGTCCGGTAGCCAGGTCAATTAGGCAACCGACAATAAGGTCTTCCTTTCGGACACGAGCCTGTTGAGTGTTGTTGCTGAATTCTCCACCCCAAACCATATAACAATTACTGCGATTAATGCTGGGAAAAACAAAATTATTTACAAGGTAAAAAACGTGACAAGCATGAAACAAAAAAATTCTAAATATTTTTTAAATCCATACAATCAAAGGCTGAGCCCTTGATCACCCCCTAGTGTTAACCCCTTCCCTGTCAGTAACAATTATACAGTAATCAGTGCATTTTTATAGCACTTATCACTGTATAAGTGTCAATGGCCCCAAAAATGTGTCAAAAGTGTCCAATTTGCAGTCCCGATAAAAATTGCAGCTTGCCACCATTACTAGTAAAAAAAAAAAAATAATAAAAATGCCATAAATCTATCCCCTATTTTGTATACGCTATAACTTTTGTGCAAACCAATCAATATATGCTCATTGCAATTTTTTTTAACAAAAATATGTAGAAGAATACACATCGGTCTAAACTGAGGAAAAACAAGTTGTTTTTTTAAAAAATGTGGGATATTTATTATAGCAAAAATTAAAAGATATTGTGTTTTTTTCAAAGTTGTCGCTCTTCTTTTGTGTATAGCGCACAAAATAAAAACCGCAGAAGTGATCAAATACCACCAAAAGAAATCTCTATTTGTGGGAAAAAAAAGGACATCAAGCGTAACACGACCGCCCTTTTTACAGTTAAAGCGACGTAGGGCAGTATCGCAAAAAATGGCCTGGTCATTGAGCAGCCAAATCTTCCGGGGCTGAAGTGGTTAAAATACTGCCACTGTATACCTTTTTGGATTTTTATACCACGATTACATGATAAACTGCAGAGTTTCTCCAGTGCTGAGAGTTCAGAAAGGAGGAGATTTCCACTGCAGCCTATACACACGCCCACATGTGTGATGTCAATATCATGTGACCTGGCTATCCCTGAGAACAAGTAACTGTTCTCTTCAGCATAAAAGACACAACTAAGCATGTGCAGGCCGGCTACCCTGCCTGTATTATTTGGCCTTCCCCAGATAGAGATTGCAAAGAGGGGAAGATATGTGCATACAGGATAAAACCGCCTTTTTACACAATGCAGAGGATTAACCCCTTAAGTTATTACAGTGAGTATAACAAGCATGCTTTGCTGCATATACAGACTGATTTTACTGTTGTGGGTTTAGTAACACGTAAAGGGAAGTTCACCTAACTCATTCTAAATAGAAAAAAAAAATCTTGTAATTGTCAGATGATTAGCAAACAAATGGTCAGACTCTTTTTTGAATGTACAACTTCATGCACAGAAGACACTCTCCAGAACACTGTTATCATATTGGGACATAATCTGCAGTGCTCATGGCAGGCAGATTTAAAACTACCAAAGCCCAAATAAAGGGGAATCTGTAAACTGTTGGCCTTGTTTTATGTCAAGCACTAACAAAGTGATAATTTTTCTGTAGGTGGCTGCAGTTTTTAAGACTTTCTATCCACACACAGTGCTCCTAAAGCCGCGTACACACGGGCGGATTGTATGGCCTACTTAGTCCGTCATACAATCCGACGGACAGTCCGTCCTACTTTCGAATAAACGGACTTGACCACACACGGATGCACAAACAGTCCGTCGAAAGCTTGCGCGATGACGTGTACAGCACGTACGACGGGACTAGAAATAGGAAGTCCAATACACAGCAATGCAACCTTCCGCCGTGTAAATCCTTTCTGAGCATGCGCCATTCTTAGTCCGTCGAACTAGCCTACTCACGAGCGGATTGTCCGCTGAAACCAAAGTATGACGGACAGTATTACGGAAATTCCGAAATACTTAGTACGCCAGACTGCACGCTGAAAAAGTCAGCTGAAGCCCACACACGAGCGGACTGTCCGCTGAAATGTGTTTCGGCGGACTAAGTAGGCCATACAATCCGCCCGTGTGTACGCGGCTTAACCCACCACCAAATCTTTACTTGGTCGTTCCACCACCAAGTTCCAGCATTACCTTACCCATACACTACATAGTGTTTCTTTGATAGGGTGAGCTATTTTCTAGTTGTAATATTACAATCTTGTTCTCTCACCTGTTAAAGATGTTTCCTTTATCATCACCCATAGTGATGGTGGCATTGCGAACTTTGTTCAGGTCAAAGTTCATATCATACAGATGGTAATCAGGAGTCACCCAGCCAATCCACACTCCAGTGGGCTCCTGTCCAGCGAATACCCTCACAGAGTAATAATACTGAATAAAGAGACGGAACATAGAAATAAAGATTAGACATGGACCTGTACCAGTAGGAAAATCTACAATGGCTAGAAGCAGTCTATGTTCACATTTATGATAAACCATTAAACTTTTTGCATTTTATAACTGTCAAAGTGCCTAATCTCTGCGTAGTAACTAGCAACATCATCAGTTCTCTGTCTGATGCATTTTCTAACCTAATTTATAAAATGAGGAGGTATGCTTTATGGACAAAAATTTAAGGACACCTGACCATCTCACCTACACTATTTGCTTGAAAGTGTAGGGACATTCCTCTAAATTACTATGTTCAGGTGTTTCCAGTAAAGGACACAGTTAATGCTACAATCTTCAAAGATATTTTATACAATTATGTGCATCCAATCTTGTGACAGCACTTTGGTGCAGGACCCCTTTCTGATCCAGTTTAACGTGGCCGCTGTGCACAAAGCCAGCTCCATAAAGACATGGTTTGACCAGTTTGACGTGGAAGAACTTGACTGGCCTGCACAAGACCCTGACTTCAACCCAACTGAAGACCTTTGGGATGAGTTGTGAGCTGTGTCTTCTCACCCTAATTGCTCAAATGTTATTTTAGCCAAATTTCCACAAACCCACTACAAAATCATGTATAAAGCCTTTTCAGAAACGCAGAGGGTGCAAACAAAGAGTGGAGGGTGGGAGGTCTAAACACCTCCATAATAATGCTTATAGTTGGTAATTTGGGAATGGGATGTCCAACAAGCTCATAAATTTATGCGTGAGATTTAGGCAATTTGCTATAATTTTACAACAAAATTGATGTACTATGTGTATCAGCATAGCAGCCTTTGAGGGAATCAAACAACCACTGGATAGAATTTCTTATAGAAATGTATTACGTTTTTAAAATTATTTTTCATATATACAATGTCTATCTGACACTATTTATGAAAACATACCTCTAAAAAAAAAAAAAAAAAAGATACTTTGATCACTTTGATACAGGGCAATTCCCCCCTTCCTGCCCAGGGCAATTTTCAGCTTGCAGCGCTGTCACATTTTGAATGACAATTGCGCAGTCATGCAACTCTGTACTCAAACTAAATTCTTAGAATTTTCTTCCCACAAATATAACTTTCTTTTGGTGGCATTTGATCACCACTCTGGTTTTTATTTTTTGCTAAACAAACTAAAAAAAGACCAAAATTAAAAAAAAAAAAAAGTTTCTCTGCATGACTGCAGGCAAGTGCGGGGTGTGGAACGTCGCTTCCATCACTTATTCCGATGGGTCTCTGATTCTGAAAGAACACTGATGCCAAGTAGATGACATGCGCACATCGATGGTGGCCGCGAGCATGCTCTGCCTGTACGAGGTTCTGCCTTTGCGACGCTGCCAGGCTAGGGAGAGTGTAGAGGTGGGAGGGGGAGTCATGTGACATTACGACTCCACCTGAGCGCCGGCAAAGAGACCTGCCCACAGGAGTAACTTTTTTAAAGGTAATGGCACATGCATGACGTTTCTAACTATGGACACCTTCGTGTTGTGCCTTTCATTTATACTGTGTGATCACCAGATTTACATCCACTTTAAGATTCTTGTACCACTAACGGTCATGCATAAGATTGATTTTCCTGTAATTTTCGGTTACAAATGCACTTTTAGCAAAGTTCTATAAAAAATAGAAATAGTATGTGGTTCCATACTGTTGTGGTGTTCATAATGATCTCAGGATCATCCCGGTCATCTGGCACTACTTCTCTCATCAAACGTGGCATTGCTGGCACAACAGGATGTGTAGAGATGAAGGCTGGTCTCTTGGGTTTAAAAAGAAACCTGAAAAATAAAAAAATTAAAGAACCTTGAGACAGGAAGTTTTGCACAGAAAGTTTCTGGTCACTATAAACGAGCAGGAAAAGTTTGGTTCACATTTTGGTGAACCCAGCAAAAAGTCCACTGACCCTCGAACAAAGCCCACTGAAGTTCATTTGAGCAGAATAGAAGAGGGTCTTTTTAATGCAGCTTAAAGAGCAACATTAAAAATAAACAAGTTATTTAAAGAAAATGATTTAGGGATGCCTTAAATCTACAGGTGAATTTACAAAGCAGTACAACGTATGCTGCTTAATTACAGCATTCATTTAGATTAAGCACCCCATTGCAAGGTGCCTTTCCATTAGCTACACTCGCTTCTCCCTCTTTCCTGGCCACCCAGGCTGCATGCCTGGATAAGGGTCTTTTTATGTGTTTGTAGAGGGATTCACAATCTTGGCGCTGCCCCTTTAAGAAAATGAAATCATAAATTGGCAGGAGGACCCTCTATAGATTCATATACAACTCATATCCAGTCATGCACCCTGAGTGGCCAGAGAAGGACCACCCCAAAACCATAAACTTCACTATAAAGGCTGCATATGCCTTGAACATTGGGCGAGTCCCTTATAAGGGATCTTACAGGGAATCTGGAAGCTCCATTTAGAATAAGGGGACCCCGAGGCACTCAGACTCTCCCCGGGGGAATTAATAGAATACATAGTTCCACTTATTTCCCATTTAAAAAGAGTAAAAATGTAAATAGAAAACATCCACCTCATGAAAAAGTTTTTTATAAACATCCCCCGATGTGCATTTATCATCAACCATGAGCCTCCACAACTGATGATGTTCACCTTCTGCTAAAATTACAGATTTCTAGCTGGCAACTGTTTTTTTAAATGAATCAGCCAGGGATCAGTCCTTTAATGGTGGTAGGGCAGCAGTAACACTGGCATTAGTGCAGCGGTAGTACTATCAGCACTAAATTACAGATTCCCAACAGGTTTGTTTACAAACAGTTGACCAAATATGATGATGATTATATTTGGTCCATACCATCATTCAGAACGTAAGCAAACTGGCCAAATGTTGCCCATTTGTTACCCCTTCACCAAACTGCTGGGTTCAAATAGAAATCATGTTTAACCTGAACCTGGAGCTCATTCTCACTCTGTAGTTTCTTACCCTCTCTTTTTGGTCTTTTCTGTTGTTGTATCTTTCTCATTTTCTGGCTTTGGTGGTTCCTTGGGAGTTTCCTTAGCTAAATCCTTCTCATTGGTTGCTTCTATTTCCTTGCGGGCTGCAGATTTCTTCAGGACTTCAAATTCAGAGTCCACGTCCACATCTTGGACTTCTTCTTCGACTATGGTAAAAGAGCGAGTGAGAGGTGTAGCCCCTGGGGTGCATTTGAAGGTCTCATAGAACTCCACAGGCATGCTAAGCCTAAAGAAAAGCATGTCAGTGTTGCTGTTCTGAGATCCAAAAGTCTTATGTGTCACTTTGAGGCATGGAGGATTATCTACTGTTCCATCTATTCTTGAAACCTGAAAACATGGGTTTTGAAACAAAAATATAGTCAGTATTCATGCCAGTGGACTATCTGCTCTAAATTCCTCTTATTGCATGAATAAATAAACACACCCAGTCCTTAACGGAGAGACCAGTGATGAGGTGTACTTACACTGGGCACGGTTAAACCAAACCTTGCTCAATTTAAATTGACCCCCATCCCCACTCTTCTGCCAGCCAGACCACAGTGATCTATGGAGAGCTCTGTGCTCAGGCACGGTTTGCAATAACACTGAAGTGAACTGTACCGGATTACAAGTGAAGCATGCCCCAGACCAACTCTTCAAAGCTGTCCTGGGCCCAATAGGCTTAACCATTCTCGGGCATGGTTTGGAGCACTACACAAACAAACCGGGGAGGGGTAACTGTCCTGGGTACAGTTAAAACTGCCAGTGTTAGTAGAACTTTCGCTGATTAGTCTAAGCTCAATCAACACTGCAACCAATACTCGGTGTCTCTTCTAAGTTTTTATCATTTCTAGACATGTGCAGAATGAAAAAAATGTGTTTCATTTCAATTCGTTACATTCATTTTCGGAATTCGTTTAGTTTAATTCCGTTTTCTAATTCAATTCAAATTTTCTGAATTCAATCACACTGAATTAAATTCAACCGAATTTGTCAAATTCAAATCTCCATTTGAATTTTTTTTTATTCAAATGTGGCTGCTGATTTTTCACATCTATGAATTGCAATATTTTGCATTTCGTAATAGTTTCCAAATTTGGATTCGAATTTTGGAATTTCGGACGAATTTCCCTTGGTTATTTTGGAGGATTCGCTTACATTCGTTAATATTGTGATTCGGAATTCGGATACATGCAAAGGTGTCTGAATTTCAATTTAAAACAAAACTAATCACACAGGTCTAAACATTTGTAAAGAATGAGAGCCTGAGTACACTGGCTTTTATACACTTCAGAACTGCCTATCTCACATGGAAAGTTAATGGAAATGTAAAAGCGACTTACAAGGAGTACAAAGACCCGTCATAAGGAGATCAAATGTAAGTCTAATGCAACCACGAGGACATTTCAATGAAATTCAAGAGCATCTAATGCCTCATACACACTATCGGACTTTCCGACAACAAAACCATGGGATTTTGTCCGAAGGGCGTTGTCTCAAACTTGTCTTGCATACACACGGTCACACAATTGTTGGCCAACAATAACAAATGTAGTGACCTACTAAATGTACTTTTCAGCTCTTAAGTGCCAACCTTTTGGCTCCTTCTGCTGATTTCATGTTAGTAGAAGTTTGGCGAGTGTTGATTCACGCTTTTCAGATTTTCTGCCAACAGCCTGACATCGAACATTTCCCGTCGGAAAGTCCGACCGTGTGTACGGGGCTTTAAACTAAGCTCAAAAGCAGGCTAAATGTACCCGATTGCATACTTCATTTTCCCAATGGCACTTTTCAACTTGGTCTTATGGTACCTACATTGACTAATCCTACTGTTTACCATGGAGATCCATTGTGATTTAAACATACTGTTTGGGCTAGGTATTGAAATAGCATTTACTAAAAATATTTACTAATAAATCATACACCATTTTCCTACCTCAATGTGACCATGATCTGCAGGCACGTTCGCAAACTGAGGAAGGCTTTTGCTAAACCAGGTGGTAATTTCCCTCTTCATGTTGATAGCGAATGGCTCAAACCCTTCTTGCAGGCCACAGATAGTAAAGTAGCGCAGACTGCCCACATCTTGCCCAAGATTCAGTCTCCCTACTTGGGACATTCCAAGACTACAAACTGGTATAAACCCTGTGAAGGAATATGGACCAAACACACTGAGCTCTATTGTTATAGACAACACAAATGTTTCCAACTATTGGTCCCACAGAGAAAAAAATATGAAAACTGAAACATGGATATTTTTTCTGTGCAAATTACATTTGGCATTTACACTGCATTTTCAAAATTAATACAGCTCTTTTTTTTATAGTCCCTATAGAATGTCAGGGCCAATCAACCACAACTAGTGTGGGAATAATCTGTCTTTAATGAATAAAAACACAAGCTAATAAAATATGTATTCATTAAAAACAGCATTTCTCAACTGGGGTGCCTTCAAAACACAGGACACAGTTTACCTTGGATCAGCGCATGTGTTGCAATGGTGCTGACAGGCTAGATACCAGCACTATAACAACCAATGAAGTTCTAGGGCCAGGACAACTTCCCTCTCACACATCGTGGCAATGTATGGTGCTGGATCCAGGACAGGTGGCATGCAGGGTTGCCCAATTATTCTGGAGAGGACAGAAGTGCCCCTCAGTACAGATTTACTTTATCTCCTGCCAAGCTACTGGAGCTGTAAGGCTTCTGATGAGAAAAGGAGACTCTGAGATGGGGGGCTCTCATGTCTAGCAGAGGCCTCTAATGTATAGGGGGACACTGATGGGAAGGAGGGGCTTTCTAATGTGATGAGAGGATTCTGTAAATGGGGACTCTGATGTGAATGGGGCACCTGTGATCTAAAGGGAACACCTCTAATGTAAAGGAGGGGTTCTGAGGAGAAATGAACTGCATCCAGGCAGTTGCGTGCATCCTCCCAGGCTCGGGTATCCCACTGATAATAGCATTTATGTTCTTTTTACATTTTAGGCTAGGGTGCCTTGAGCTTTTGAGTACTTTTAAAGGGTGACGTAACTCAAAAAATAATGCGTTGTTGATGAAGAAGAAAGAAGAAGAAGTTGATTTTCATGGTCATTATTTTCAGAGAGTTTTCACTAGAAAATGCAAAGGCTCATTAGCTTACTAGACAACAGGGCTTTTTTCAGCGAGAACACGGAGGGTAGACAGATCCGGCACCTCCAGCACTGACTGTATGTAATGGCAAGGGGTGATGGGGTCTATTGAATCTGGCTTCTGGAGGATCTATTCTAGATGGAGGGGATCTATTGCTGCTGGTGGAGCCCTATTGTTGCTGGGGGTGGATCTTATGATGCTGGGGGGGTCAGTAATTGCTGGGAGAGATCTACTGTTGAGGGAGGGGGTCTATTGTTGCTGGAGAGTCTGTTGATGTTGGGGGCTGTGGGGAGATCTGCTGTTGTAGCCGGGGGTCTATTGTTGCTGCCAGTGGAATTTTGCTTTGGGTGGTCCATTGTTGGGGGGGGGGGTCTATTGTTGCTGGAGGGGGCTCTTGTTACTGGCTACAGGGGTCCTATTTTACCACTTTTCCTAAATGACATAATTTGGAAGATTTTTCACAAATGTTGTTTTTAAAAGTGTATTTCAGCTTTAATAAAGGTGCCGCATAACCTTTAGGCTCCATTCACACCTTGGCGTTCCGTTTTGCGGGTTCGTAAACGTTGCAAATCTCCGGCCTTTTGCGCCCCTCGCTATTTTGAATGGCACTAAATTGTGGGGCACAATTGGCACCCCACGAATTGTGGTATCACTTTAAAAATTCACACACAGAATTGCGGTACACCGGATGTCCAAAAGAAGTACAAGTACTTATTTTTGGCATTGGGTGTCCCTCGATTCTGTTTGCGTGTTTTTACTGCATTTTTACCGCGACTCATCGGGTGCCAATCGCGGGAAAAAACTTGCTGCGATTTGGTGCCATTCAATATAGCAAGGATCGCAAGGGCGTCCCACAACTTGCGGAGATTCCAAATCGCAGAGCTTCCACCCGCAAAACAGAACGCCAAGGTATAAATGGAGCCTTAAACTTTTACTTTTTTGCCGCAGCCTATGTAGCCTTTTCACAAATGTCAATATGGTTTCCCCACATGTTTATAAATGAAAAGCAGAGAGATCCAACTAACATTTAAGAACATCACAGAAAGATTTAACTCACCTTCCCCAATTTCTATATCCTTGAATGCAACATCAGAACCAGAATCACCGATCAGCATCTCCCCATTCAGGGTGAACATGATGTTCATTTCAGTCAAGTCGATCATACACCCAACTACATCTCCAGGCTGCCAATTACGTCCAAATGGTTCACTACCAATGTGCCAACGTTGACCCTGTATAAAATCAGAAACAATAAATATATGTGTGTAGATTTAAAAGACCATGGGGTTGATTTACTAAAGGCAAATTCACTTTGCACTACAAGTGCACTTGGAAATGCAGTCGCTTTAGATCTAAGAGGAAGATCTGAAATGATCATGTACAAGCAAAAATGCTGTTTTTTATTTTCCTTGCATGTCCCCCTCAGATCTACAGCGACTGCACTTGTAGTGCAAAGTGGATTTGCCTTTAGTAAATAAACCCCAATGTCTCTACACTGCTTGAAACTCAATGTTCCTAGACAAGCAAACCATCCTGAAGTTTGTTAGTTTTTTAAATAAGTGTATTATACACATACTAATGTCAATGCTCACCCTATGGCCATTAAACACATAAGCCAGTTCATCTGCTCCCAGCTCTACATCTGGTCGCACTTCAGGTCGAGCCCATCCAACTCTCATCTCCCCTGTGGTGACGGCTTCAAACTCAAAGTACCACTTCCCTGACTTCACTGCATAGGACTTCTCAGCTCGGAATATGCGCATTCTCTCAGCACGAGTCTTTGTGATACCTCCCTGGGCAGCTGTGAATGATAAAAGGTCAGGTTAGGATTTTGTGCCACTGTTATTCTTGCTGTCATGCTTAACTCTAAATCTTAAACCAATAAATGTTTACAAAAATGATTAATAGCCAGAATTTTATGATTCACATCTTCTAAATCAGAATCAAACTTACGCTAGGAAATTAGAGAATAAATGTCTTAATCTAGACCAGCAGTCTTCAAACTATGGCCTGTGGGCCTCAATTAGCTTGCAGCTAGGGTCAGTGGCATGTAAGTGGGGTGCAGCGTGATGCGGCAGGAATAACTCACACAGCCAGTTGAAATTGAAAACTTTTATTGAAGTAAAGCAGCAACAGTTAATAACCCGGTTGGACAGCTACCCAGCCAGCCACACTCAGAGTTTCCAATAACATGCAGAAGTATGTTCCAGCCAAACCAACAGTGTCTGTTGAGAGGGGACAGAATGCAGCCTGTCCGTCTCATGCCTGAACAGGAAGGTATCCAGAAAGATGCAATCCTATGCTTTCCCTCCTCATCAGGAACCTTTCCTTATCAATAGTAAACCTTTCCATATTCTACACACTTACATAGAGCATGCCAAACCCAGGGGCCAGGGTCTTAAATAGACTCTGCCACACCTAAGATGGCCACCAGAGTCACATGGGCAGCCAGAATCCAATTGGATCGCTGCCCCAGTGACTCAGGAAACCATAGAGGAACCCTGTTCCTCATGAATTCCCCTCCCTTGCAATGCCGCTGTGGTTGAGCACCACCTGCAGTGGAGACAGCAGACTGTACCTGCCTACTCAATGTGGACAAGATTGATGTTTCAGGTCAACCTATGAATTCTGCTCCATCTCCACCCCAACATGCACCAGCTCAGGTTCCCCCTTGCTTATGTGTCATCATCCTTGTTGGTTGTTGAGAATGCAAAGAACTTCCTCTGGCCAGACCTGCTCCACTTGCCAGCTCCTGCTGTGCTGCTAGTCATGCTGTAAAGAATTACAGTGGTAGAGAGGACTCTAATGGGGACCCAAAAATAAGGGCGTCCCTAGTGGGGATCATGATGAAAGCACTCTGATGGGGACCCTGAGGTAGGGCGGAGCTCTGATGGGGACCCCCCCCCCGATTTAAAAAGGGACCCTGATGATGACCCTGATGTTAGGAGGGACACTCACTTATAAAAAACGGTTTTGTTTTTTGTTTTTCGGCCCAAAAATATTGTGTGTGTATATGTAAAATTTGCGATCCGGCATTTGTTTGGTAAAAAAATATGCTCCCCCATCCCAAATAAATCATGTAAACCATGTAAATTTTGTAATCTACAATGAATTTGGATCAAATTTATATTCTTTTTGTTAAATTTTTAAGTTTTTCAACTGGTTATAGATGTAGTGCACTAAGACAGGCAAATTTCGTTTTGTGGCTTTCCTATAAGCAGCAGAGTAGCATTTGATTGCTTTAGGCTTCTCTGGGCTCTGGAGGCTGCAAGTTTAGTTAAATTGCTTCCTCCCGTCTTTTGGAAATTTCCAGACTATAGCTGGTGGGAAAGTCAAATGGGCCTCCAGAATATTTATGTAGCTCCAGTCAATCCCTGGGGAGGTGCGCCCAGATAGTGGTTGGGGGGTGCATAAATAGTTTGGATCATCAGAAAGCAGTGTTCTTCCTTCCTGGCAGTCCAGCTGAAGATTTTGCAAGTTCATAAAGAGCTAAGAGGGGTTTCACAGAGGATTAGGTCTTGAGGCTCACTGAAGAGACGGTCTGCCTGAGTCTGGAGGGAGACATCTAAGCCCAGGGACACCAAGTACAAACCTGAGGAAGAGGGATCCTTGCGACTGTTGCTACTGTTAGCCCCTGGTGCACTAGTATTAAGGCTTGCCTGGCCTGGGACACTGTTTATGATGTCCCAGTGCTATCCACTTCATGTCCCGCTGCCTGAGGGACTGTTCTGGGAAGCAGCTGTAAAAGGGAAGAATGTCTTTATGTTGTGTAGTGGTAGCCTAATGATCAGACCAGTGGCGATATGCAAAGTCTGCTTTACTAAACAATGAAGGTCAACATAACATTGCATAGGGGATATCATATGAGCAGGGGAGTATAGTATAGAACAGTAGGGAACACAGTAATGGACCATATGATAACAATTCTCCAAATGGCCACTAGAGGGCAGTAGAGTTCCTGAGTTCAGTTCAGCTTCTGAGGGAGAGAGAGAGAGAGAGAGAGAAGGCAAATATTTCTCGTATGTCCACCTTATGAAGGAAGGTCCTAAAAAAGCTCATGGCTGAGTGCATCTGGGTTGGCACAGGCTTCACACTGGCACTGCTGCTGTTGTCTTTGGTCAGGGGGCTCTGGTGGCCTAAGATAGGGCCACCTCACTGCATAGGCAGCCTCTTCAAACAGACTTTAGCAAAGTCCTTTCCAGTGACTGGGGCTTACTGGTGCTCCCTGCTGGTGGCCTGCACACCAGACTTAACGGGGAAGAACACAGCACCCAGTGACAGCTCACTTGCCTAGTCACTGCTGTCCCATCAGGCATGGTTTCTCTGACCACAGGAAGCAGTGAGGAGCTAAAATTTATATCCCCTGGGCATGTTCAAGAGCTCAAGGGATGCTGGGAACCCAGAGGATTGTGGGCGTTTGACTTAAATGGACCTGCATCTGACTGTGGATAAAGGGGAAATCCGCCACACTTATGGATCTCCTATCACAATTTGGATTAGCAGCAAAGATTGTAAGTGGCATCATAATGGTGGATTTTAATTATCCAGACAGACTGGGCGGAGGGAACCACGCATTTTTCTAAGGCTTGCCAGTTCCTAAATGTCTTGCAGGACAATTGCATGGGTCATATGGTAGATGCACCAACTAGAAATAAAGCGTTACTGGATCTACTGATTACCAACACCACAGACCTGATCACAGAAGTGGAAATACTGGGCAATTTAGAAAACAGCAATCACAGGTCAATTGGCTTCAGTATAAACCACACAAATAGAAAACATAAGGGGAATACAAAGACACTGAATTTCAAAAGAGCCAACTTCCCTAAACTATGAACCTTGCTAGATGGCATAAATTGGGATAAAATCTTAGAAGAACATGGAGGAGAGATGGGTTTGCTTTAAGAGCATATTAAATAAGGACATTAGCCAATGCATCCCATTGGGTAATACATTTAAAAGAGCAAGCAAAAGTCCTGGATGGCTTAACTCCAATGTAAAAATAAAAATAAAAGAAAAAGGAGAAGGTCTTCAAAAAGTACAAGGTTGAGGGATCATCATCAGCATTCAGACTTTATAAAGAATGCAACAGGAAATCTAAAGGTGCAATTAGGGTGGCTAAGATGGAACACGAAAGACACATAGCGAGCATAGAGAGCAAAAAAAAAAAAAATTCTTTAAGTATGTAAACAGTAAAAAAGGGAGGACAGACCAGATTGGCACAATAAAGTATGAGGAAGGACACTGGTTACAAAGGATAGGGAGATGGTGAAGGTATTGAATGTATTCTTCTCCTCAGTTTTCACAAGGGAATTGGGGGCTTCAGTAACCAAAACTGCAATGTTTATCCTCATGACACATCACAGGAAGCACCTCCATGGTTAACAGAGGACAGAATTAAAATTAGACTTGGGAAACTTAACATTAATAAATCACCGGGACCAGATGGATTGCACCTGAGGGTACTTAGGGAACTCAGTCAAGTAATTGCCAGACCATTGTTCCTAATTTTTACTGACAGTCTACTGATTGGAATGGTACTAGCTGACTGGAGAAAAGCCAATGTAGCACTAATATTTAAAAAGGGCCCAAAATATATCCCTGGGAATCACAGACCAGTTAGTCTAACATCAATAGTATGCAAGCTCTTGGAGGGGATGACTATATAGAAGATTTTAGTAATGAGAACAGCATCATTAGCAGTAATCAGCATGGATTCATGAAGACTCGTTCTTGCCAAACCAATCTGTTAACTTATGAGGAGGTGAGTTGCCATCTAGATAAAGGAAGGCCCGTAGGTGTGGTGTATCTGGATTTTGAAAAAGCACAGTTCTCTATAAACGTTTACCATGCAAAATAAGGTCCGTTGCCATGGGCCATAGAGTACATGGATTGAAAACTGGGTACAAGGGTGAGTTCAGAGGGTGGTGATAAATGGGGAGTACTCGGAATGGTCAGGAGATGAAAGTGGGGCCCCCCAGGGTCTGTGCTGGGACCAAACCTATTTAATTTGTTCATAAATGACATGGAGGATGGGGTAAACAGTTCAGTCTCTGTATTTGCGCACGATACTAAGCTAAACAGGGCAATAACTTCTCTGCAGGATGTGGAAACCTTGCAAATAGATCTGAACAAATTAATGGGGTGGGCATCCACATGGCAAATGAGGTTTAATGTAGAAAAATGTAAAATAATGCATTTGGTGGCAAAAATATGAATGCATACGGCATGCATTAAAAAGAGGATTAACTCCAGAGATAAAATGATAATTCTCTCGCTCTACAAGACTCTGGTCCGGCTGCACCTAGAGTATGCTGTCCAGTTCTGGCCACCAATCCTCATGAAGGATGTACTAGAAATGGAGCGAGTACACAGAAGGGCAACAAAGCTAATAAAAGGGTCTGGAGGATATTAGTTATGAGGAAAGGTTGCAAGCACTGAACTTATTCTCTCCTGGAGAGGAGACGCTTGAGAGGGGATATGATTTCAATATACAAATACCATACTGGTGACCCCACAATAGGAATAAAACTTTTTTTTGTGGAAGGGAGTTTAACAAGACGCGTGGCCACTCATTAACAACTTTAATACAGGGCATTTTCACCCCCTTCCTGCCAAGGCCAATTTTGGCCTTGGGCGGAAATCACACCCCCTACAACTCCAGGAAGCCAAGGACGTCATATGACGCCCGTCCAGGATGGCAGAGCCACTCTGTGGGCGTCATATTACAATGGCTGGGATTGGAAGTGGTTTAAATTAGAAGAAAAGAGGTTTAAACTTAAACTACGTAGAGGGTTCTTTACTGTAAGAGCGGCAAGGATGTGTAATTCCCTTCCACAGGCAATGGTCTTTGCGGGGAGCATCGATAGTTTCAAAAAACTATTAAATAAGCACCTGAATGACCGCAACATACAGGGATATACAATGTAATACTGACCTATAATCACACACATAGGTTGGACTTGTGTCTTTTTTTCAACCTCACCTACTATGTAACTATGTAAGATTCCTGTTAGTGTTCTGGAGTACCCCAAAGCTCCCTTAAGCCTCATCCAAGTTACTGTGCAAACAAAACTTTAAAAAGGCAACCCTTTAGACCACATGTGTCAAACACAAGGCCTGCGAACTGAATCTAGCCCATCAAGCCATTTTAAGTGGTCCTCGCACCTCTCCCTCCTCGTCTTCTCCCCCTTTGTCTCCACCCCCACCCTGTCTAAGCAGTCAGCAGCAGAGAGGAGGACATAATTCCTCATACAGATCCTGTACCTCTTCAGCTCCGCCTCCTCTGGTCTCAGCATTCAGCAGACTCCGGCAGCTGACTCCAGCCCTCCTCTGTTCCTTTTCCATACCCTGCGCTTTCTGCTTTCAAGCTACACCCCTATATTCTTCCTGGCAGCAGGGAGTGTACTGTAATCCAAGGGAGAGTGGGAGACTCTTGACTTCTGATGGCGAGGGGGGTTTTGCATCTGATGTAAAAGGGGAATGGGGTGCTCTGGACATCTAGTCCTACAGATACATCCGATCCTTTGAGGGCAACCATGATGCTGATGCCGGCCTAAATAAAATTGAGTTTGATACCCCTGCTCTAGACTGTTTATTTGAGTCAAAAGAAAGAATGCTGCTGCTTGCCTGGCTGCTACTACACACAGAGGGCAAAGGACCTGGGATTCAAAACAGCAGCTCCTGCGGGATAGCGCTAAATATTGTGGGGGTCTGCTTCAAGCGGAGAGCTCGCAGAGAGGTAATCCATGGCCACATGTACTGTAGGTTTAAGGGATTCCTGCCTGTGTTTATTGGTCAGCGTGCATACCTCCCAACGTTTTGAGATGGGCATGAGGGACACCTATCAGCAAAATTATGCAGGCATAGAACACACCCCTTGTCATGTCCCCTTAAAGGAGAGTTGTGCAAAAAAACAAGATTGGTTGAAGTGTAAGTAAACCCCCCTATTGTTTTCAGCCAAGGAAGCTGCCATCTTTGCCTCTGTTTAATCTACAACTACCAAGGTGCTGCACATGTGATCACTTATGACACCAGCCATTGGATGGTTTGACAGTTTGGTTGAGAACACAACCAATGGGAGTGTTACATTTCCGGCACGTGCCGGAAATGAAACGAAACTGTTTTAAGGATGGGTTTACTTCCGCTTTAAACACAAAAGTGCTTTTTTTTTTACCACTACTATTCCTTTATATTGGCTTTTGGAATTTACAAATGCAGCAATTTAGAAATCAGATGAAAGGTTTAGCACTGTACAACACTTTTTGTTAGATAAAAAAGTGCATTTTATATACAGCTATATAGATCAGACCAAAATGAGGGACATTGTTCCAAATCAGGGACAGTCCCTTGAAATCAGGGACAGTTGGGCGCTATGAGCGTGTACAGGAAAACAAAAGGATTCCTGTACAGGGGTAAGAAACACAGTCCAAAACAAAAGTCCAGCAAACAGTTGTTAAGCCTCTTGGCTAGCAAATAGACCTCACTGGGTCTGCTTCAGTCCTGCAGACATACCTCACAGCCTGCTTTTCTCCTTTCTCTGCACCAACAACTGATTAACCAAGGGGAAAGACAAATTATACCCCAGGTGGGGAACAAGTTGTGGCCAGTGCTTAACCCCCTGCATCCTGCTCCAAACTTCTCAATGCCATCCATTTACTTTATGAACTGCAAAATCCTATGCGGCAGATACACTCAATCCACAACTGCTAGGGGCTGTTTAATTGTCACAATGTATATTATTCATAAGCAATGTGTCATAGTCACATGGAAAAAAAAATTTTTTTTTACTCCTGAGGATAATAAAAAAAATAAAATGTAAAAATCCGCTTTAAACTCCTTTGCATCATTTCAGTTTAGGATCATGTTGCGTATGGGATATTGAAGCAGATATTTGTAGAGGCTACAGAAGCTCTCTTTAGTGTTTTTGTTACTAGGGAAAAAAAAACTGAATTGCAGTCAGTGAAAGGGCTGAGAGACAATTCGCGTAATTTGTAGTTTAGACACTGAATGATTGACTTTTTGCAGCATTTGAAACTAGAATTGCCAGGCTCAGCAGTTACTTATCTTATTAAATGCAGCAGGAGAGGACGAAATGCACCAAACATTTATAGGTGCATAGAAAACTGTAGTCATGTATAACAGCAATGGTATCAGAGAAATGCAAATGCTACAAATCTCTGCTACAATCTTACTTTTTGACATGGCCATATGTGCACTGCCTTGTACAATGTATATAATAAATATTATAAAGAAAAAAAATACTATTTTGGCCCACTTAGAGCCACCAATGGCTGTGCAGGTCTTAGTTTAACACGTTTTCCTGTGATATCTTAGAACGCTTTTTAAGAACTGTGTGTTTTATAGTGTTTTTATGCGAGACTGTACCTCCTCATACTTACAGCTCTCTTGGTCAGGTGGCTCAATGTTGTATCCATAGCCCATGAGAGTACGCACAGCTTCACACAAGCTGTCCCTGTTGGTTTTCTTGGTCTTCTCATCCAGCAGAACATATGGCACAAGGCGCGGGTTTCGCTTGTTCTTTATGTCCTGCAGTAAAATAAATTCATACAGCTCAGAAATGGTATACAAGAGAACTAAACAAACAATGCTCATCTCTCTCACAATCCCTTCATTGACTTCCTCTACCCCACCATATAAAATTCAAAATACTAAGCACAACATACAAGGCCATCCACCACATTGCCCCCAGCTACATCACCAACCTCATCTGCAGATATTGACCAAATCCTCCTCTTTGCTCCTCCCAAAACCTCCTGCTCTCCAGCTCCCTTGTAATTTCCTCTCATGCTCGCCTCCAGGACTTCTCTCCCATCCTCTGGTACTCCCTGCCCCAGTATGTCCGGTCAGCCCCTACTCTGTCCACCTTTAGGCCATCCCTGAAAACTCACTTATTCAGGGAGGCCTACCCCACCTTTACCTAAGAACTGTACCCGAGCCACCTCCATCAGATCAACCCATGCGCTATTACCTTTTGTTCTACCTTCTCCTTCCTTTAGATTGTAAGCTCCACAAGCAGGGTCCTCCTGTCTCTTCTGTACTGAACTGTATTGCAATTGTACTGTCCCCTCTCTACATTGTAAAGTGATGCGCAAACTGTTGGTGCTATATAAATCCTGTATAATAATAATAATGCTCATCTAGAGATCCCTTTAAATTATTCGTTCATATTCTGACCACCAGCTGCACGTCTGAATTGGACCATTTTCTTACAAACGCTCACTGTTATTGTTTAGGGGTGTGCATGCATAACCATTGCAAAGTTTCCTCAAGTAAGCTAGCTTTGTAATTAAAGCATATCTAAACCCATAGACAAAAAATGAATATATTGCAGCTTGCCAATCCTTACAGAGGAACTAAACTTACCTTTGCTTCCCTCACCTGCATCTTCTCTTGTGTGCCATCTTCATTGCCGGCTTCAGGATGACGTCACTCCTGCGCACGTACAGCAGTCAGTCATCCTGGCACACAGAGATAGTGCCAGCAGGGCAAGCTGATCTGCATGTCAGTTTACTTTCCGGAGAAGACAGTGAGCAGCAGGCAAGTAAGTGACAATGCAGGAGAGACAATGGGGGTTATTTACGAAAGGCAAATCCACTTTGCACTGCATGTGCACTTGGAAGTGCAGTCGCTCTAAATCTAAGGGGTATATCTGAAATGAATGGAAGCTCTGCTGATTTTATCATCCAATCATGTGCAAGCTAAAATGCTGGTTTTTATTTTCCTTGCATGTCGCCCTCAGATCTACAGCGACTTTACTTCCAAGAGCACTTTCAAGTGCACTTGCAGTGCAAAGTGGATTTTCCTTTAGTAAATAACTCCAAATGTGTATTGTCTTGTTGAGTATTAGTGTCTGGAAGGTAGTTGTTAGGTAGTTTGGACAGGGTATAATCCACAATCCTCATTAAATTAGTAGGTACGATGCCCAGTGGGTCTGGAGATGCAACTTGGTGTACATCTTGCGGCATGCATGCATTCGAGGACGAATACTGCTGTGCAAAATGTAAGCACATTGTTTCCCTGGAAGCTCATGTTCTGAATCTGGGGAAGCAACTGTCAGCACTGAGAAGTCCCTCCATACTAAAGGAGAGCCAGGATTGTACACAGCAGGTGCCAGCAGGGGCCAGCACAGAGGCGGGTGGAGACAAAGAGGTGCAGGCACTAGGAAAGAATAGATGGATGACAGTCAGGATGGGTAGAGGGGGAAGTGCCAGGGAAGCTAATCCAGGGCTAGAGCATCCCAATAAGTATGCTCCATTGAGTGACATTGGTGAAAACAGTCAGGGACCAACACTGATGAAGCTGAGGGACTCTCCTAGCTGCGGGGGAAGAACTTCTCCAGTGAGAGTGGGGGGGGGGGGGGGGGGGAGTGAAGGGAAAGGAAAGAGAGATTCTGGTGGTAGGGGACTCAAGTCTTAGAAGGACAGAGAGGGCAATCTGTAACAAAGACCTGAAGCGCCAAACTTTATGTTGTCTACTGGGTGCTTGTGTTCGGCACATCATGGATCTGGTGGACAGATTACTGGGAGGGGCTGGAGAAGCCCTGGCTGTCATGGGGCACATTGGCACCATTGACAAAGTCAGAGGCAGATGGAGTGTCCTAAAGAACTTTTTTGGGACTAGGGAGCTAAATTGAGGAAAAGGACCTCCAAGGTAATTTTCTCAGGTATACTACTGGCACATCGAGCAACACCAGAAAGGCAGAGGGAGATTAGGGAAGTGAACAAGTGGCTGAAGAGCTGGTGTAGTAAGGATGGGTTTGGGTTCCTGGAGGACTGGGCCGACTTCTCAGTCGCTCACCAGTACTATAGAAGAGATGGGCTGCCTAAATGAGGAGGGTGCAGATGAGCTGGGAGTAAAGATGGCCAAAAAGTTAGGGGGTGGGCCCCAGAGGTAGAAATAGTCAGCACGGAACATATTCCAGAGGGTAGTATTGGAGACATTAGTGGTAGGTTGACTAAAGCACATAAACTCAAGGTATGTATAGTAACAAGTCCTAGTTGCAATCTCGGGAACACCCAATAATAAGGATGAGCTCCGGCATGTTCGCACAGCCCACGTGCAGAGCCCGCCAGGAAGTCGGCACTGCGCTGTGCTAATCACAGGCAATATGACATTTCCCGATCTCTGCAGCCATGCATCGGGATAATGTCTCACTGCCTGTGATTAGCGCAGCGCAGTGCTGACTTCCTGGCGGGCTCTGCATGTGCGTTGTGCAAACACGCCGGAGCTCATTCTTACCCAATAAGAGGATAGTATGCGACCGGTCTAAACTACGTGGCATGTTCACCAATGCCAGGATCCTGGCGGACAAGATGGGTGAACTAGAGATACTGTTGTACAAGGAGGATTTGGATTTTGTGGGAATTTCAGAGACCTGGTTCAACAGCTCTCATGATTGGCTGCCATCCATTCAAGGGTATACCCTTTATCGCAGGGATAGAGAGGGTAAAGAAGGAGGAGGAGTATGCCTGTATATCAAGAATAATGTACATGTGAATGTAAGAGATGACATCAGTAAGGGAGCAAGGGAGGAGGTGGAATCCTTATGGGTAGAGCTCCAAAGGGATAAAGCTAAGGGGAAAATATTACTAGGAGTATTCTATAGGCCCCCTAACCTGAGGGAGTAGGGGGGGATGGATCTCCTATCACAAGTTGGATTAGCAGCAAGGATGGGAAGTGTTATCATAATGGGGGATGTTAATTATCCAGACATAGACTGGGCAAAGAGAAGCACGCATTCGTCTAAGGCTCGCCAGTTCCTAAATGTCTTGCAGGATAATTTCATGGTTCAGATGGTAGACACACCAACTGGAAATAAAGCGTTACTGGATGTACTGATTACCAACAATACAATCCTGATCACGGATGTGGAAAAACAGGCAATTTAGGAAATAGCGATCACAGGTCAATTTGCTTCAGTATAAATCACACAAATAGGAAACATAAGAGGAATAGAAAGACACCGAATTTCAATAGAGCCAACTTCCCTAAACTACGAACCTTGTTAGAAGGCATGAATTGGGATAAAATCTTAGGAACAAAGAACACGGAGGAGAGATGGGTTTGCTTTAAGAGCATATTAAATAAGGGCATTAGCCAATGTATCCCATTGGGTAATACATATAAAAGAGCAAACAAAAGTTCTGGATGGCTTAACTCCAGTGTAAAAATGTATATAAAAGCAAAGGAGAAGGCCTTCAAAAAATACAGGGTTGAGGGATCATCATCAGCATTCAGACTTTATAAAGAATGCAACAAGAAATGTAAGGGTGCAATTAGGGCAGCTAAGATAGAACATGAAAGACACATAGCAGAGGAGATAAAAAAAATCCCAAGAAATTCTTCAGAGGGTCGTGATAAATGGAGATGACTTGGAATGGTCAGAGGTGGGTAGTGGGGTCCCCCAGGGTTCTGTGCTTGGACCAATCCTATTTAATTTGTTCATAAACGACCTGGAGGATGGGGTAAACAGTTCAATCTCTCTATTTGTGGATGATACTAAGCTAAGCAGGGCAATAACTTCTACGCAGGATGTGGAAACCTTGCAAAAATAACAAATTAATGGGATGGGCAAGTACATGACAAATGAGGTTTAATGTAGAAAAATGTAAAATAATGCATTTGGGTGGCAAAAATGTGAATGCAATCTATACACTGGGGGGGAGAAACTATTAGATAAGCAATATGAACGACCACAACATACAGGGATACACAATTTAATACTGACATATAATCACACACATAGGTTAGACTTGATGGACTTGTGTCTTTTTTTTCAACCTTACCTACTGTGTAACTATGTAATGCATGTCTCTTCTGCAATAAAAAGCCTGCCTGCTTGCCGTTTGGGACAGTGAAACTTTACCGGTAAAAATCGGCGTTCACCACCATTACTAGTAAAAACAACAGAAAAAATAAAAAGTCTCTAAATCTTTCCCCTATTTTGTAAGCGCTATAACTTTCGCGCGAAACAATCAATATATGCTTATTGCAATTTTTTTACCACAAATATGTAGCAGAATATATATTGGCTTAAATTGATGAACACTTTTGTTTTTTATACAGATTTTTTTTTTTTGGATATGTATTATAGCAAAAAGTAAAAAATGGTTTGTTTGTTTTTTTCAAAATTGTCGCTCTTTTTTTGTTTATAGCGCAAAAAATAAAAACTGCAGAGGTGATCAAATAACACCAAATGTCAGCTCTATTTATGGGGGGAAAAAAAGGACATTAATTTTGTTTGGATACAATGTTGCACGATGTGCAATTGTCAGTTAAGGCGATGCTGGCTTATTGCAAAAAATGGCCTGGTCATTAAGTAGATAAATCCTTCCGGGGCTGACATATATACAATGTACACATAAATGACTTCAGTGTTTCTGTTGTGATTGAGGAGTAAACACGCCACACTCCACAGTACCTGCAGTGCATAGGTTAGCAAAGGCTTGTTTTAATGCACATTTACTGCATGGTAACAAAATGGAATGTGCCTTGCCACAGATTCACTTTACCTGTATTATGCTGTATGTCCATCCTTGCTGTACTCGGTCTCTTGCCCACACATTGTGCCCATTCTCTGCCAGTTTGTCCACCAATGTGTTCTGAGCTGGTGTCAGTTTGACATGGGAAAGATCAAGGGGAGCTGGTTTATACCCATTGGACATCATGTACCTTTGGAATTAAATAATAAAAAAAAAAAAAAAAAAATGGTTACATGTCACCGTTTTCTAACCCTTTACTCATAATCACTTTTGAACTTTTGGCTTTAAAATTGTCTGAAGGGAAAGATAAAGTAACAAAATTTTCCTTTCTCGTACATCGCGGGACACAGAGCAGCCATATACATTACTACCTAGGTTATGCGCCACCTATAGGTGAATGGACACTGGTAGAATAACCAAAAACAGGAAGTGATCCCCTATATAACCCCTCACATACAGGAAGTACTCCAGTTTTTTTCGCCAGTGTCTAAAATGGTGGATGGTCACTTTTGAGCTCTCTGTGAGCTTCCATGCTGTAATCCCACACAGGTTCTTAGGAATCAAGGGACAGCGTTTCTAGATCGGATCCATTTCAAAAAGCTACTATGCTAAGATAAATGGTACCCGAGCCACGTAAAGAAAATGAAAGGATCAACAACGAGGCCTGTAATGCAACCTTCGGATGCTGAAACCTGCGTAGTGGAATCCTGCACACCACAGCGCTAAGGCATTTCTCCAGGGTGCTGTACGGGTCCAAGGGAGTGGACCCTCATGCTAAAAGGGTGCCATACATACTCCATACATAGTCTATCACCTCTTCAATCCATCATGAATGCTGCTGCCAGACTCATCCACCTTACCAATCGCTCTGTGTCTGCTACTCCTCTCTGTCAATCCCTCCACTGGCTTCCGCTCAGCCAAAGAATTAAATTCAAAATACTAACAACTACGTACAAAGCCGTCCACAACTCTGCCCCCAGCTACATCACTAGCTTAGTCTCTAAATACCAACCTACTCATTCTCTTCGTTCCTCTCAAGACCTCCTGCTCTCTAACTCCCTCATCACCTCCTCCCATACTCGCCTCCAGGACTTTTCCAAAGCCTCTCCAATCCTATGGAATGCTCTAGCCCAATCTGTCCGCCTATCTCCTACTTTATTAGATTTTAGACGATCCCTGAAAACACTTCTCTTCAAAGAAGCCTACCCTACCCACACCTAACTGTATTTTCATTTTCTCCATCAGCTCATCCCCCACAGTTATTACCTTTTGTTTCAACTTGACCCTCCCTTCTAGATTGTAAGCTCTAACGAGCAGGGCCCTCTGATCCCTCCTGTATTGATTTGTACTGTAAGTGTACTGTCTGCCCACATATTGTAAAGTGCTGCGCAAACTGTTGGCGCTATATAAATCCTGAATAATAATAATAATACCCAGTCCTTGAAGGTCCGTGATGACGGAACCCGCTGCGATGGGTGAAGAAGGCTGGACCCCTGGCTTAGGCTATTGACCTGTGGTGGGAGTGGTAAGTGGCCTTGTGAAAAACCTGGGTTTAATTATTATATATTCTCCTGCAACAACGTATGTTTAGGCTAACATATTTTGCTCACTAGAGGGCATGGGTTTTTGCTGCTCTTTTTTTTTCTTCCCAGAGCTGCACATGGCTGGGTGGTCCTTTCCTTATTCTGAGTGGACGTTCAGGGACATCCCTCAAAACAAGTGCTCACAGTGTGGCAGGGCAGAGATCGGGATATCGGTGCTGTCCAGCTGAGCAGAGATCGGGACATGAGCACTGTGATTGGCCCTCCCAATCACCTGACAGCTGTGTCCAATCACAGCCTACACAATGTAAACAGAGACGCGTGTCCATCACATAAACACTGATTTGGGTTATTTTTACCAAAGAAATATAGCACCATAATTTTTGGTAAAAATGTATCAAGAGAAATTACTTATTTGCTAAATTATTTAACAGAAACTAAGAAAAATGCATTTTTTATGAAAATTTTAGGTCTTCTTTTATTTGTAGCGAAAAAATAAAAACCCCAGCAGTGATTAAATACCACCAAAAAAAAGCTCTATTTATGTAAAAAAAAATGATAAAAATTTAATTTGGGTACAGTGTTACACGACCACGCAATTGCCATTCAAATTGTGACAGCACTGAAAGCTGAAAATGGGTCTGGGAAGGAAGGGGGTGAAAGTGCCCAGTATTTAAGTGGTTAAAAAAAACAAAAGGTTTTGCTTGCAATGCTTTTTTTGCCCACTAGAGATGGTAAGTGGCCCTGTGAAAAGCCAGTGTCCAATTATTATGTATTTTTCCCCTGCCACAATGTTGCTGGCTGGCGGAGGGGACACAGAGCAGTCTGTCCTAGGTGACATGCGAGTCCATTGGGTGATGACAGACACAGCCTAATTATGTTTCGGTAGCTGGAAGAACAGTTCATTGTATAAGATTCTTCCAAGGCGGAATTATGGTACTGAGGAATTTGTGTATTGTCACAAAGCCAGTTACCATTGCTTCAACAATCTATATCTTCCAAAGAATGTTCTTGGGGGGAGCGCTGCACCAAAAGGGCACATGTGTTCCATCAGCGGCCCCTGTAGAGGCTAAATGGAACTCTGCTGCGATAGCCTCTCCTGAAAGACCGGATGTCACCGGGCAATCTGAACTGCTGCGTCTATCCGGCATTGGGGCTACTACCAGTACTACTACCCCAGAGTTTATTACTAAAGAGGACCTGGCATCAGCTTTGGCTGGTTTAGAGGGCAAAATTGCTGGAATGATCGCTTCTGTCACATAAAGTGGCAGGAAGCGTCACAGGTCCCCTTCCCCTATTCCTCCTATATTGGAGCAAGACTAGATTGACAAGGTAGAAGAGGTAATGGCCAGTCAGGCAATTGATATCCAAGCAGAGGACGCTCCTTTGAGTGATTCAGAGCCTGAAGGGGCTCAGATTATATAAGCCTCCGAATCACAAAAGCTTCTCATCCATTCTCTGTACAGATGGTCCATACAGCTTTTAAGTTACCACCAGTAGAGGTCCCCAAAACACCTTGTTCCTCCCTGGGTTCCTTAGAACCACAGCAGGGTACACAGGTATTTCCTTTTCACCTGCTCTTGAAGCAGGTGGTATATTCCGACTGGGAGCACCCAGACAGGATATTTGTGTCTCCAATGAGGTTTTCTCTGTTATATTCTATGGAGGAAAGCTTTACCAAGAAGTGGAGCATACCTGTTGTGGAAGCAGCCGTTTCCTCCCTGAGCAAGACCTTAACTTGTCCAGTGGATAATACACAGGTGTTTAAAGATACTTCAGATAAGAAGCTGGAAGCCTTGTTAAAGGCATCCTTCGCCCTGGCAGGTTCCATTATTCACCCCACAGTAGCAGCAATTGGGGTCTGTCAAGCCTTGAAGGATCAGGCTAGAAGGCCCAATAGACTGGAGGATTCTGTTCAGGATATAGCAGATCTGTCTCAGGCTCTTTGCTCTGCTATAGATGCCCTTAAAGACTCCATGCAGCAGATCTCCTGCATGACTCTTGTCTGTGCACATGTGCAGAATTTTACAGCTAAAAAGCTGGTCAGCAGAGTTCCCTTATAAGAGGATGCTAGCTGGTTTTCCTTTTCATGGAGAACGTTTGGGGATGATCTTGAGAAGTACAACCAAAAGAGATCTGAAGGAAAGAGTTCCCTCCTTCCTTGCCCTTTAATGTGCCACACGCTAATTTTACAGGTATTTCAGACCCTAGGCAGTTCCGATGGCACCAGGGATCCGCTGGCAAAGGTAAACAGCAGGGTTAGGGCCAAAAGAGGACATGGGTCCAAAGGTCCGCTAATACTGGCATCAAATCTTCCTTGCGAAGGGACGCCCCAATTCCTGCACGTGGGGGGGGGGGGGGTTTGCTGCAGTTTGCAGGATTGTGAGGAATGCAAATTCAGGACAGGTGGGCCATCTCCACAGTGTCTCGGGGTACAGGCTAGAATTACACTGTTACCCTCCTCAAAGATTTGTAAGGTCCAGCGTTCCCACGGACCTTTCAAGAAAGGGCTTATTACTCCAAGCACTAGACCATTTAAGGAGACAGGGGATGATCATAGAGGTCCTAGTTCCCGAAAGGAGAGCAGAGTTTTATTCAAATCTGTTCACGGTTCCAAAGCCAAATGGTGACATAAGACCAATTCTGGATCTAAGAGCACTGAACTATTTCTCAGTGGCCCTTTCGAATGGAATCAGTCCACTCTGTCGTGACCTCTCTCCAAGGAGATTTTCTGGTATCCATAGATATCAGGGATGCATACCTGCTTTTGCCAATTTTTCAACATTCTCAAAGGCTTTTGCGCTTTAACAAAGAAGAGCAACATTTTCAGTTTGTGGCTCTGTCCTTTGGGCTCACAACCACACCCCGGGTCTTCACAAAGATCCTAGCACCCGTACTGGGTCTTTTAAGATCTCAAGGAATCTTGATTGCAGGCTACTTAAATGATCTCTTTCTCAGGGATCAATCACTGCAAGTTTTGATAAGGAACGCAACCTTTTGGTTCAATTCCTAAAGTCTGGAATACTTAGGTCTTATCATGGACATGGTCCAGGCAACAGTGTTTCCTTTCCTCCAAAAAGGGTCAAGGCCCTAAAGGATCAGGTTTGGTAGGTAAGCTGAAAAAGACGCCTGTCTGTCCGCATGAGTCTGCATGAGTCCTCTGGGAAGGATGGTTTCCTCAGTCAAGGCAATTCCGTATGCCCAGTTCCATTCCAGGGCATTGCAGCTGAACATTCTGTCTGCATGGAGCAGGAAGATGCAGGCTTTGGATTCCTGCATGATCATAACCCCCAAGGCTCGAGGAAGTCTCGTCTGGTGGTTAATAGACCAGAATCTGTTACAAGGAAGGTCTTTTCTTTTGCTATCGTGAAAGGTAGTGACCATAAATGCCAGTCTTTCTGGCTGGGGCACGGTCAGGGAAGTTCAACAGGCCAAGGAAAAATGGACTCTGAAGGAACAAGGATTGCCCACCAATGTTCTAGAGCTGTGGGTGATACACCTCACGCTGAATTGTTGGACAGCAAGGTTACAAGGTCACCCGGTAAGGATGCAAACTGACAATGCTGTGGCCTATGTCAACCACCAGGGTGGCACCAGGAGTCATCTGGCTCACATGGAGGTCAATCATGTACTGTCTTGGGCCGAACTACATGTGCCAGTGCTGTCTGCCATCCACATTCTGGGGGTAGAGCGAGAGAATGGTCTCTGAGCCCACAGGTATTTATGCAGATTTGCTAGCGGCATGGTACACTGGATGTAGATCTGTTGGCATCCAGGTTCAGCTGCAAGATTCAGCAGATTGTATCCAGAGCAATGGATCCACTTGCGATCAAGATAGATGCTCTGGTAGTTCCCTGGACTCAATTCTCTTTGATTTATGCATTCCCCGATTCCTCTTCTGCCACATCTTTGTGCAGGATCCGAGAGGAGATGACATCAGTCATTCTGGTAGCTCCGGTCTGGACCAGGAGGTAGTGAGATTAGCAGTAGGCAAGCCTTGGACGCTTCCGGTCCAGCTCGATCTACTGTCACAGGGTCCTATATTCCACCCAAATATACTCTCACTGAATTTGACAGCGTGGCTATTGAAGCCGGGGTGCTAGGAGATTGTGGTATCTCAGAACCAGTGGTAACTACATTTGCGAATGCCAGAAATGTGGTCACCAGGAAAGTTTATCACAGGGTTTGGAAGGCATACATTGCGTTGCGTGAGGCTAGAAGTTGGCATCCTTGCAGATAGTTGGAAGAGAGAATTCTCTCTTTCTTCAGTTAGGCTTAGATAAAAGATTAGTTTGACAACAATAAAAGGACAGGTTTCAGCCTTATCAGTGTACTTCCAGAAACCTTTGGCTTCACATTCCCTGGTCAGGATTTTTCTTCAGGGAGTTGCCTCCCGTTAAATCACCTCTTTTTTTATTTTGCCGGAAAGGCCCCAAGAAAGATCAAGCGGCTTCTAAGACATCCATTTCACTTTGGATTCACCAATTAATCACTCAGCCCATTGCCTGAAAGGTAAAGCTCCTTCCTTTGGGGTTAGAGCTCATTTTACCAGGGGTGTTGGAAACTCCTAGGCTTTTCGCCATCGGGCATCAGTGGCGCAGATTTGCAAGGCCACTTCTTGGTCTTTGGTACATACTGTCCATTCACCTATAGGTGGTGCAGACCCAGGTAGTAATGCTGCACTGTGTCCCGTGATGTACTCAAAGAAATGGATTTTACAGGTTAGTATGAAGAAAAAATCCAATTATTACATATTTATTGCAGGTATGACAACCAAATTAAATTAAATTACAATTAGCAGAGCTTAGATACAAAAGGTCCATTATGATCTTATAATCAGCAGTTATCTAGTTATGCTTACGTTTTGGGAAGTTTTATCTTTTTTAGGTTTTCTTCTGCTTTTTCATCCGCCATTCCAACATGACAACCCAGAGCTAAGAGTGTTCTGCAGAGAGGATAGAAGACAGCATTGTAGAAAGGGCATTAAAGCACATTTTAAATTTTTATAAAATTATTAGGGCATACATGTATTATTATTAAAGGATGGTTTTATGTTGAGTATGGCTAGGTTTAGGCAGTCCATACACGTTGAGCATTTCTTTCTTGCAACCACTTGTTGCAGTAAAGATATTTGCATGATTTCCTCATCAACACACACAGTGCTGACAGGGGAATCCCTCCTGCTGAGTAATTGTCTGCTCCAGGCGGGGGAAGCCTTCCCTGCCGGTAGAAGACAGAGATTATCCCTGGTGGCTACAGCGGCCGCAATTACAAGAGAATTCGCTAGGCTGGTTGTACCCAAGTTGATTCGATCAACTTGGTATAATGAGCATGCATATTAATGGTTCAAACCGTGTATGGCCAGCCTTAGACTGGTGGTTACATTTAAATGTCTGCTGACTATAAAATTAGTAGCAATAAGATTTAATCACCAGTATAGCCCCAGCCTAAAACACAGTTTTTGGCTATTAATGAAAAACTCCTGAACATGCGTTTCAGGAAAATGCATTCCCTTTATCACGGTTGTGTGTTAAGGGGGGTCTTTATATCTTTCACCAATAAAAACCCTTAAATGCCTTGTATACTGTCTGAACAAACGCACAACACCCCTCTACATCTACAAGCAGGCTAGAGCTGCTTGTATTAAACTGGAGGTAATTGCAAGGCTCTGAACCCAAGTCTTACCCAAGTCATACTAAAAGATCTTTAGTTGGGCCTAAAACCGTCTCGGTTTGCCAGCTCTCTACAAAGCAAGGGTCTTACAATCAAGGGAGTCACCACACTTGAGTGGCATAAGTATATTCAAACAGGCAGGCATGACAAACACACATGATGTGAGTTGATTTTGGAAGGTGAATTTTATTAATACACAGATGGCAAAAATACAAACAATAAGAGCCAACATGTTTTAGGGTAAAACTATCCCACTTCATCATGGCTTCAATGTCTATCGCAGTGCAAGGCCCTTGCTGTTGGTTTGTGTAATTCTGACACTTTGTAAGCTCTGCCTTACTCTGAATGATATATATTGTGTCAGGCCTGGTTTCTTCTACTTATGGGCAGTTCTTTTCTTTCAGTACTCAGTGCTACTCAGCTGCCAATTACCAGCCACTCATTGTTTCCACAGTGACTCACCTTGTTACCATTAAACTACCTCTTTTCACTATTTAAGCAGCTTAGCTGATTCTCTCCTCGCCCTTGGTCAACGATATTCAATGTGGTCCTGCGAATGAACTAGCCTGGCTGACTTCTCTTCCAATACCTGTTCCTGCTTTGGCGCCTTACTATGCTGCTTTCTGGCTTCCTGACCCGGCTCGTCTGATTATCCGCTCTGGCATCCAAACTCTGGCTTTAGTTTTTGACTATGTTCTGTGCTGTGCTCTGTTTTTTGCCATTTCATTTTAGGTGTGATTTTAACTGCATTTTCTGTCTCCACCTGGTTTATGGTTCCTGGCAGGTTGTCATTGCCTGAGTCCAGTAGATACTATGATAGATATTAAAGCCCCGATGAAGAGCCCATCTATCACGTTATCTACTGGACTCAAACAATGACAACCTGAGTATATCGCTCAAAGCAAGCTTCAGCATTACAAAGCATTGCAGCAAACGCCCTGCACTGTTATAGATGTTAAAGTCCTGATGAAGGAGGACTATTTGGCCCTAAAATGCATTGGCTTCATGTTCATGTACTTTTTCCATTTGTGTATCAATAAAATACTTACTTGAACTCTCATCACATGTTTTTTGCACTCCTAGTATGAATGTACATAGAGTTGCTTGTAGGAAGGGCAATCCATGCAATCTAAGCATTTGCATATACAGTATCTTTATTAATAATTTAGAATTTCTCGAAGGACTTTACTGATAATAGTTCTTATGGGGATCTCTTTTTCTGACCTCAGACAGGATACCGTCACCTACTCTCTTGCAATAAAACACACTATTTTGTCAAAAATATTGGGATTTAAACCCAGCTGAACTTTAATGGCATCCCAGTCTTAATCCATAGGGTTCAATATTGAGTTGGCCCACCCTTTGCAGCTATAACAGCTTCAATTCTTCTGGGAAGGCTGTCCACAAGGTTTGGGAGTGTGTCTATGGAAATGTTTGACCATTCTTCCAGAAGCACATTTGTGAGGTGAAGCACTGATGTTTGATAAGAAGGCCTGTCTTGCAGTCTCCACTCTAATTCATCCCAAAGGTGTTCTGTCGGGTTGAGGTCAGGACTCTGCACATGCCAGTCAAGTTCCTCCACCCCAAACTCGCTCATTCATGTCTTTATAGATCTTAATTTGTGCACTGATCCAAATCATTTGGTGTAGGGGATATTATGGTGTGGGGTTGGACTTTGCCCCTTTATTCCAGTGAAGAGAACTCTTAGTGGGAACAGTTTGGGGATGGCCCCTTCCTGTTCCAACATGACTGTGTACCAGTGCACAAAGCAAGGTCCATAAAGACATGGATGAGCGAGTTTGGGGTGGAGGAACGTGACTGGCCTGAACAGAGTTCTGACCTCAACCCGATAGAACACCTTTGGGATGCAAGAACATCAGTGCCTGACCTCACAAATGCACTTCTGGAAGAATGGTAATACATTCCCATAGACACAGTCTTAAACCTCAATATTGAACCCTATGGACCAAGACTGGAATGCCATTAAAGTTTATGTGCTTGTAAAGCCAGGCGTCCCAATACTTTTAACAATATATTGTAGATGTGTCTAGAGCGTACGGATACAGTATGTCATCTCTTAGTGATACATGATCAAGTAATATGCAAAGCTTTACATTTATACTATAGTGACACTGGAAAGCTCCTATAAAAGAAAACTGTCATTCCTTACCACCTTTGGAAAATGCTAGAAAAAAAGGTAATGTGGGAATGGTAGGGCTTTATATGAAGCACAACACCAGAACCAAATGAATCAATTAATAGATAATGGTGCACATGGATGCATGTGGGACAGTAAATAAAATATGATAAATAACATAATGCATATACACACACGTGTTCCTACATAGTAAATAATATGTATTAAAATGTATTAAATGTAGCCCAAATTTGCATATAGACATGATTGATTGCACACATGATAATGTAAAATTGATTAAAATTTCTTCAAGGTATTCTCATAGTAGACGAATTGTAGCTGTGAAATTTGAATCAATTTTACATTATCATGTAGGATTACATTTACTATGTAGGAACACGTGTGTGTATACATTTATATGTATTTATTGTATTATTTATTACATTTTATTTACTGCCCCACATGCATCCATGTGCACCATTAAATAGTATCTACTAACTGATTCATTTGGTTCTGGTGTTGTGCTTCATATAAAGTCCCACCATTCCCCCATTCCCTTTTCCCCTCTTTTTTCTATATGATTCAGGGAAGGAGACATACGAACTCTGTAGCAGTCGTTGTCTCATATAAAGTCCCAACAATTTTATTTAATTCTGAAAATGCTAGTTGCCTGGCTGCCTCTGGCTTCAACATTTTCTGAAACACTGACCTGCAAGCATGTTGAGGTCTTAATCTGCATGTATGTTTCAGGTAATATAAAGGAGGGCATTGGGTCAACACAACAGCCAGAGATCTCGCCTTTTCAAAATAAGAGGTCAGCAATTGAAGCCTATATATTTCCTCGGTACAGGTCTATTTTGACTCACGCCTGTTATTCCTAAGTTCTATGTACGTACTTCAAGGTCTCTCCAGACATGAGCAGGTTGTAGTTTCTCTCTGGTTCTGGCAGACTGTGAAAATCAAGAAGACATGGATGCAGTCTCTTGTTATCATCCCGAATCTGTAGAAAACAACAAGTGTTGGTGTGTGGGCCTTCCAGCGGATTTCAGAGATAAATTGACAAAACTGTATCTAATGTACTTTGTTAATCTAATACAACTATGAATAGTGTCTACTGGCATAGGTTATGCTAGAGGCCTACCAGACAGTGTCATTTTGCTATGGAGTTAAGCTGACATCTAGTGGTGAATATGGGAAGAAGTGTAGATTCACGTAGCATATAAAATTATTAGGCAGATTTAGTCTTTATTTTCTCCTTTTAGAACTTGTCATTTTAATGGGAGCTATACATGCTTCGATTAGTGACAGATTTCTTTTCCAATCAATCTCTCTCAATAGGAATAACTGATCTATAATTGACAACTCATTTAATTGATATGTCACACAAGGAAATGGAATTTGCTCGATAATTGGAAAATACAACCCCATTTCCAAAAAGTTGGGATGCTGTGTAAAATTTACATGAAAACAATGCAATTATTTGCAAATCTCATAAACCCATATTTTATTCACAATAGAAAACATATCAACTGTTTAAACAAAGAATATTTACAATTTATGAAAAAAAACAAGGTCATTTGAAATTGATGGCAGCAACACGTCTCAAAACAAGTTGAGACAGAGCAACAAAAAGCTGGCAAAGTAAGTGGCACTAACAAGGAAGAGCTGGAAGAACATTTCTCAAATATTTAGGTTAATTGGCAACAGGTCAGTAACTGATAAATGATTGGGTATAAAAAGGAGCATCTGAGAGAGTCAGAATGTCTAAAGATGGGCAGAGGTTCACCAATCTGTAAAAAGCTGCATCTATAAATCAACTAACTAAAAATACTAGCTAAAGTACTGGCTCTAAGATTAAGTTATTTCCTCCATCATTCATTTTGATCAATCAGGATTTATGCCGCAAAAATCAACTGCACATAATTTGCGTTGGTTGTTCACTAACCTCTAATCCAGAGCAGACAATGTTGGAGATAGGGCGCTGCTGTCCCTTGATGCCCACAAGGCATTTGGTAGTGTTGAGTGGCAGTATCTCTGGGCTACCATGCAAACATTTGGATTTGGGGACACGTTTCTGACATGGGTACAGGATTCTGACAACTGACATCTCTAATGGCTGCTTGGTGGAAGCAGCCATTAGAGATGTCAGTTGTCAGAATCCTTTTCGTTGTATAGGGGCCCCCACTGTCCCCTCTCCTTTTTGCAATCGCCATAGAACCATTGGCTGCCATCAGGGGTGTCGGCAGGGGGTGGCTAGGGGGGGCTGAAGCCCCGGATGTGACCTAGAAAAGCCCAGAGTCTCAGAAAGGCACCTCCAATTGTTGGCCCCGAGCACCGCCGGCTGCCACCGAGCTGATCTACCATTCTGATCCGCCGAGTGCGGCCGAGTGACATGGTTCCGCCTTCTGGAGCTATGATGGAAGTCTAACTGGTCTAATACCGGGACCGTGGGATGTGTGACATCCATCATAGGCACTACAGGCTCCAGAAGGCGGGAATACAATGCCACAGTGCCACATCACCGAGATCCCCACTTGGTGCTCAGAGAGATCAGGGAAGCGGAGGAGCGATTGGGTGAGATCTGCCAGTGACTGTAATGATGATTGTAGAGGAGGGGATGAGGATAACTGGAAGAGGAGCCCGGAGGGGTGTGTTGATCACCTGAGCTGTACTGGGGGCGGATGGCAGAGTGACTGCTGTGACACACGATGGGCGCGCTGCTGCACACCGCACACTGTGGCTGAGGCTGCACTGAACTGCAGGACACCTGGACACATGAAGTCTGTCTCCTGGTCAGGTAGGTGAAGTCAGTGTATGTATGCTAGGTAGGTGTATGTATGTCAGGTAGGTCAGTGTATGTTAGGTAGATGTATGTAATGTATGTTAGGTAGGTGTATGTAGGTCAGGTAGGTGAGGTCAGTGAGGTATGTAGGTGAGGTCAGTGTAATGGTCAGTGTCAGGTAGCTGAGATTAGTGGTCAAAATTGATGTGCACTGGTAAGCCCCAGGCAGCAACCAACAAGTGAGCTTACCCCCACCACACAACCTTACCGCCCAGCCAAAAAAACGACGTGCCACAACCACCCTGGACCCCCGTGCCAGCATTGAACTTCGGGTTGAAGCCCCTGGTCTTTTTGCCACCTAGCAACACCCCTGGCTGCCCTGATACTGTAACATGCAAGAAAAGATTATGCTCTATGTGAATGACACTATCTTGCTGCTTGGTGACACGGGGGATTCTTTACGTCGGGCTGTCTGTAGTTAAGGTTTTTGGAAAGTACTCTGGCCTGGTGGTTAATTGGACAAAATCTTCAATTATGTTGCTGGATTCTATACCGGAGGTTAAGGCAACCACCCTCCAAGATATACCTATAGCTTGTTTGTTTAAATGCTTAGGGGTATATGTAACGCCAAGGCCTATAGACTATCTTTCCCTAAATTCATCACCATTACTGGGACGTATCCGAGTTAAGATGATATGGGTCAAACTTAGGCTGTCATTGGTAAGAAAAGTCAATCTTGTCAAAATGATTTTCATACCCCAGTGCCTGTATATATTACACAATTCCCCAATGGTAGATCCCCTCAAACGCTTTTGTATAATTAATTAAATTTTTTGTACTTTCCTCTGGCAGGCAAGGCCCCCAAGAATCCGGCTAGAACAGCTACAGAAGCCTGAAGACCAGGGGGGGGACCGAGTTGACTCTATGATGGCGCTTCTGCATTATGTGACAGGGGTGGACATTGTGGCCAAGGACCTAGAAGGGCTGATATTCACTAAATCTAATAAGGTGTTCCCCACGTTTGTCCTTATGCAGAAGGTCTGGAATAACACACGTTAGTTGCAAGAAATACGTGGTTTTACTAGCTATTGCCTGATATGGGGAAACGGATACTATGCTGAATTGCAATCAGTAAAAAGTGGGCCCAGATGGAAGTTGTATGGGGTCACACGCCTGGCCCATATTTTTGTAAACGGAACGTTATGCCCCTTTTCAGATTTACAGGCTAAATTTTGCCTTCCGCAATCCATGTGGTTCCACTATTTTCAATTGGAACACACTGCTAGGGCACAAGCAGGCGTAGATATATGGGGGCTATCACCTTCACCAATTTTCAACTACATGGTGGACATCTCCCTTTTTAAAGCTTTTATTTCCAGGTGCTATTATATGTTTTTGACTATTTTTTTTAAAGGGATTTCCGTCCAGGGCCGCTGATAGATGGGAAAGTGATGTAGGTGGATATGCTGAGGAACAGTGGGAGGAGGTCTTGCAGGCGGTGCCAGCATGCTCTCTCAGTGTCTCGCAACGCTTCACTCAGCTTTACATCAAGCTAAGGGTTCATTAAACACCAGTAAGGCAATTTAAATGGGACTAAGGGAGGACCGGTTGTGTGCTACATACCCTGGAGATCATTGGGGATCTAATATACCTTCTCTGGAGATGTCCAAAACTACACCTATACTGGTCTGGAGTGCTCAATACTATAAATAGAGTGTTCCAGGTAACCATTCCGAATGACCCTAAGCCCCGTCTCTTGGGGATCCTGGATGAACTCCCTATTGAAGACATTCCCAAACAAGTTATTGGTAGAGATTTATTCCAGGCCCTGAAGTTAATACTTAGGCATTGGAAGGATGCAGAACCACCCTCGCTGAAGGAGTGGATTACACAAATGGATGACACGTTAACATTAGAGAAATACATTTTCCAACACGCAGGTTGCACGGGCAAACTTGCGAAACTGTGGTGCCCGTGGTTAGATGTCCTGGGTCTAGGAACTGTAGAACTGATTCTGAACCACATTTTACTTTAAGGCGTTAATGAATGGTGCCAATGCTAGCATCAAGATTAACTATATACATTTCAGTTAGTGCTGGAATACGATGTGGAAACCATGCTTCTTTTTCTGTGTGAGGGATGTGATATGTATACTTGGAGCCAGTGAGCTTCCTTTATATGTAATTGTAATATTCATGCTCTGGGACGTGCTTTGTGGTATTCTGTGTATGTTTGATTGCCTTTCTTTAATAAAAAATTGTCTAACAATTTTGGAATGATGTTCCTCAACATAAAAAAGCAACAAATTTAAATATATCATCTAATACAGTACATGATAGCATCAAAAGTTTCAGAGAATCTGGAAAAATTTCTGTGCGCAAGGGACAAAGCTGAAATGCAATATTGGTGCCAGTGATCTCCGGGCTCTCAGGCAGCACTGCAATAAAAACAGGCATAGTTCTGTGATGGACATCACTGCTGGGCTCAGGAATACTTCCAAAGATTACTATCTGTGAAAACAGTTCACTGTGCCATCCAAAAATGCAAGTTAAACCTCTATCATGCAAAGAAGAAACCATATCTAAATATGATCCAGAAACACCACCATCTTCTCTGTGTCGACGCTCATTTAAAATGGTCTGTTGCAAAGTGGAAAGCTGTTTTGTGGTCGGATGAATTTAAATGTAACATTTTTGGCAACAATGGGCGCTGCATCCTCAGTTCAAAAGCCTGCATCTCTGATGGTACAGGGGTACATTAGTGAGTATGGAATGCACATCTTGAAAGGCACCATTAATGCTGACAGATATATCCAGGTTTTAGTGCAAAATATGCTCCCATTCACAAGTCGTCCTTTTTCGGAGAAGGCATTGCATATTTCAGGACAATGCTAAAACGCATACTGCATTTAACAGCATACAACAGCATGAAGTCAATGTGGAAGTGTCCAGGTGCTTAACCGGTCTGCCTGCAGTCCAGACCTTTCACCAATTGAAAAAATATGTGGCACATCTTGAAACATAAAAATTTAACAAAGAAGACACAGGACTGTTAAGCAGTTAGAATCCTATATCAGGCAAGAATGGGACAACATTCCTCTAGCAACCTGGTCTCCTCAGTTCCCAGACATTTACAGAGTGTTGGTAAAAGAAAAAGGAATATTAGACCAAGGTAATCATGGCCCTGTCCCAACTTTTTTGTAGATGCGTTGCTGCCATCATATTCAAAATGACCCTATTTTTTTCTTAAAATGGTACATTTTCTTAGTTTAAACATTTGATATGCTTTCTATTGTGAACAACATTTGAGTTTGAGATTTACAAATCATTGCATTCTGTTTCTATGTAGATTTTACACAGCGCCCCAGCGTTTTTGGAATTGGGTTTGTATGATCATAAGATTGGTCACATCTCTGTTGTTACCATGTAATATCATAATTCAATCAACAAAGCATCTCAATACTGCTGAGTGATGTGACACGATCGATAGTTTTCCATCCTGGCAAACCGACTTAGTTTGACCGAATTCAGTCTACATTGAGTCTAAATTAATTGGAAGAGAACTTATGTCAATTTGATCATTTTGACCGAATCATACATCGGTTAGATAATAAAATTGAAGCATGTCTGGCCAACATAAGGTCTATACATACTGAAAGAAAATTATTCTGTGTAGTAGACTTAAAGTGGTTGAAAACCCTTACATATATCCAGTAAAGTGACTGGCCTCAGGTTATACACAGATGAAAGAAATACTCATACATAAGTTGTACATTTTTATCTGCTCCCCTCCGCATATGTTTGAAGTCCAGAATTGACTTAGCTTTTCTGAGCTTCAGAAGGCAGGGGGTGGGGATCTAGGATCTGATGTCATACACTGCACAGCGTAGAGCAGAGAGATGAGTGTAATCTGAGAGCTGAGTGGAGAGAATGGACACACCACCCTTTGCACAGGCTCATAGGGAAACATGAACATCTGATGCTGGGGGGGCACCTCATGGAATTGTCTGGTGTCAGCACAGACAGTCAGAAGTAACTGGTGCAGATAACAGAGGAATGGGAAAGGAGACATAAATCATACTAGGTGCTTTGGATATAGGCAAGTACACACTTTAGGATATGCTTTGTTAATTTTTTATTTTAAGAGGTTCACAACCACTTTAAATTGTAGACATGTTTACGAATGCAACTATTTTTACACTCACTGTCATCATTCTACAAATGCTATATTATTTTTTTTTTGGGTGGGGGGTTAAGGGGGTCACAAAAAAATAAGTGTTTGGAATACATACAGGTCCATAAGTCCATCCTTGTTCAATTCTAGTAAGGGCCCACAGTTCATGTATGTTCTCCGCCAACTTTTCACGGATTCGTTCTAAGTGAGGAGGAAGGACAATCTGTACAAGGAGATAAAAAATGTGAGAACCATGCCAAAGTTCTTAAACAGAAGTTCAGTTTTGACTCAGCAAGATTTAGTTCTGTAATAATGGTGTCACGATCGGTACAGAATGGTGATGTCATCACACTGGTCCAGGTGACACTATATTTGAGTGTGGAGAATTTTCTAAACATGAGTTTGCTTTAAAGGATATCCTGTTTAGGAAAAAATCACTGAAATACATGTTTTTCATTATCATATAACATTTTGCCTTGATTCTCCCCTCTTACCTGCACAGTGTCCACAGGGCAGGGGACAAAAGACGTGTGGGAGAGGGATTTAGTGGGCCCCAGGAGATTACGAATATCTCCCACATCATGTTTGTATTCTTTGATTGGCTCCACCCTCATACGATCCCGAGGTAGTAGCGCTTCATAGACTGGTGCATAACCCGGAGGTGGGAGGAACTTAAATTCACCATGACGACCTCCCAGAAGGAAACGAATTCTGAGGACAAAAAACACAATCTTAGAATGGCAGCAAAGTCAATAAAATGCGAAAAATGTTAGAAAATGCTTTTCTCCTTACTTCATTCCAGGTGAGAAGCTTGTAACTGGAAAGAAGAGCCCATCCAAGTTAAAGTTCTCAAACATGCCCTGTACTGGATGCCCATTGAATCGGAATGAGATGCTTGGTACGGTCAAATCCAGGCAGCAGCTGACCACATCATCAGCTGTTAACAAGTGTTGGTTGTGGGAGGCTACAGCCCTGCACACCCGACCTGTTATGGAATACATACAAGAAAATATTGATGGATAAACAATACATGGACATTGATGCTTCAGTCATTGGACAATGATAACTATTTAGATAGGTCCCTATACAGGAGATTTCCCATCACTTCTTTCCATGATGGTGATGGGTGTAAAAAAAACGAAACAAAAAAAAACAAAAACAAACAAAAAAAACAGAAATCTGTTCTATTGGGACATAGATCATATTAAAAGTTAAAAGTTCCAACCCTTCCCTGCTCTTCCAAAGCTGAAATCAAAGTTTGTTAATAAACAACTTGCCATAGCGTGCTCAAATGTCTAACTGGGACCTTGTAGTACCTGGGGATACCACAGAAGCTGTTCTTGATGTTCACCAGCAAGGTTCTGAAGAAGCATAAAAAATACCAGTAGTCATCAGTATGGCCTGTTGAGAGGCGAACCCTGAGCCCTTCCATCTAAGAAAGCTGAAGCAAAGCATCTGTAATGGCAAAAACTGACTATGTGTTTGCCCGCTTACTCCTCACTGAAGGGAATGGTTGCCTCCTGTGAAAGAAAGTGCACCTAAGTGTTTTGCAGGAAGGAGATGGAATGTTGAGTCATTGCTTCCAATTATGCTTGGAAAGTAGAGGACAGTAAAAAGAAAGAGCACTGGACCCAAAGGCTTATCTTACTGGTTTTGTTATCCTAAGGTATTGATGTTGGTGTAAATGATCTGCTTCCTGGAAAGGCAGCTTCTACACTCCAGAGGATCTCCACATTCTCTTTGGCTTGTAGTTCATGTAACAAGAATTGAAACTGAAGCATCACACCACTGCTAAGAGGTCCAGATACAACTTTATTCCACGGTGGCTGCCAAACAAGCTGCTGATAAGGCTTGTTGCCTATAGTTCACACTGGATAAATACCATTGTAGGTCCAGTTTACTTCTAGCTTGTTCATATTGTTGCCAGTCAAGCCCTGATGGGGCACTTGGACCCCCAAAACATGTTGGATGCTTTTTTGGATTGTACTCATGACTTTTAATGGATTAATGTTGTATCTGGAACTCTTAGCAGCGGTGTGGCACTTCAATTTAAATTCTAGTTACATGTTTAGAAAGTGTACCCTTTATAAACTCTTCTCTAGATTTGTTTTCCCTCGGTTGGCAACTGCTATGGCATATCTATTTTTTTGTTATTACAGTTATAATGGGGACAGTAAAATGTTGTTCCATATTTACTTGCTATCTTTTAGGACCACAGTAGACATTGAAGAATAAATTAAGGTTGAACTCCAGGCAATTAGCTAATTGCAGACAGAGGTGTCAGCATCTTGACTTAACTGAAATATCCAACCATAAATCTATAAAGCACAGTCCCATTTTCTGTTCAGTGATCTCAGACTCACCTGACCACAGATGAAGACCATCAAAAGCGAAGGAGTACAAATCGTCACCGACTCCATTGGCTCCCCAGCCTTCCCCTGCACCAGGGTAAGGGCTGTAGCCTTCAGTCAGTGCCCAACCAATTCGAAGGTGAGTAGCCTCAGCAGTTACAAAGGGTTCCACATGATCTACAATCACTTCAAAATACCACTTTTTGAACTGAGTGGAGCCTTCACATGTCCCCAAGAAGACATTGGGTCTCATGCTGAAATAAAAAGGAGGGGCAATATTAGTAGGGAAATACTACGCATACAGATTATTATTTTCTAATGCTAGCTTTTATACACACATGAAACACACCTGTTTGATTTAAAGTTTTAAAATTCCAAACACTAGTAAAAATTGTTATTTGTAAGAGCTAAATCTTTAAAGTGAACGTTTTGGCTCAACTTTGGCTTTAATGAAAATACAGAGCAGGGGGAGAGGTAACCAACCTCCAGGGACTTTTAAGGGTATCAATTACACATAGTATTGATAAGGAACCACTAGGGATCAAAAAAATAGACCAAAGATAAAAATCTCTGAGTTTATTGACAGACAAAAGGAAACTATTTATGCTAAAAACACAATATGTGAAAATACGTCAAACAGACAATGGTTTTCAACAATTTCTTTTGAACTCAATCAACATGATTTATACCACGCTCATGTTGATTGAGTTCAAAAGAAATTGTTGAAAACCATTGTCTGTTTGACGTATTTTCACGTATTGTGATTTTAGCATAAATTGTTTCCTTTTTTTCTATCAATAAACTCAGAGATTTTTATCTTTGGTCTATTTTCTTGATCCCTAGTGGTTCCTTATCAATACTATGTGTAATTGATACCCTTAAAAGTCCCTGGAGATTGGTTACCTCTCCCCCTGCTCTGTATTTTCATATTAATTTGAGATGTGGTATCGTTTAATTCGGCTGCTCCACCTCAGTTCTAGAAAATTTGGGCTTTAATGCTTTAATGTATCATACTTTATTGTATTTAAATATTTTCAATGGGCAGTAAACAAACTTTAAAATAATGTTATGTTATGTTATATCCCCACTCCACACGTATGGTGCTCCCCTTTCCAAAAAGCTAACTTAATTACGTCCACCAGTGATAAATAATGAACAATTAAAGCAGCTATATTTAAAAATCATCCTGTATAAAATTTTACAAATTAGGCTAATCCTACTTGAACACAGTGCTTGAAAAACAAACCGTTATTCTTAGTAACAAATTGAAATATTAATTAACATTCACACAATCCCTTGGTGAAACAAAACAAGTCTGCACAGGGATATAGGGGGCTTTCCTATAATAAACAATACACAGTACCTGTTTTTATGGAGAGTGCACTTAAAAAGTAATTTTTGGTAAGTGAAGAATGTAAAAAAATGTTTACAGCTTGCATGATTACAGGTTGTAAGTACAATAGTTCGAAAGCAGCAGGTCTATATCCCTCTAAAAACCAAAGAAAGCCAATCACCTGGTGACATAGTTGACCATTCTGGTCTGGAGAAGGAGATCTCTTCTTGGTAGCAGGTTCTCCGTGATAAGATTCTGATTGGATCTTACAGCTACCCCATTACATACACAGAGAGAACAGAGGACATCCAGAACCTGAGGGAAATAAAAAAAATAAAAAATAATAAAAAAATGTATTAGTTGGGACAAGGTCATCCAGCACCCAGGGCAAAGATGCCAAGCTGCGCCCCCCTTTCCCTTAGGGTTGGGGTCAGGGTGCCCCCTACCCTTGCAATAAACCATTGCGCCAGGGGCAGCCTCCCCTCCTGCCCACCCCTTGTCCCTGCCCTGAGTTGATGCACAAAGTAACAAAAAGCTGCATCCCTCCCAACCAATCTTTGTATTATTAGCGCGTAGCAGTTTCATGGAAGACTATGTAACATTTGTGCAGATTGCATTGCTGTACTAATATGCCTCTGGAGCTGGTGGTATGTAGCATCTCTTACAAAGGGCAATGTGTAGTCATTCTTGGTAAACAATCACCTTTTAATAGACTAAACAGAACTGTGTTTTAAACAACTCCAGCAGACAAACTAATAAATGAACAAGTGATGGAACATCAGTGTTTAAAGCTGCTGGAGATTGGGATGTGTATATGGTGATTATCAGGGTGACTTATATAAATATATATAAAAATGTGGGTGAGTGATCATTGGAAGTGGACACTGGGTGAAAAAAATTTGCACATTTAAAGATTTAAATTTTTTTTTTTTATATAATTCTTTATTTAAAAGCGTTTGTCAAAATACAAAAATACAGTATAGGAATACAAACAGGGCAAATCAACCTTTCTACAGGGGAAACCCCCTGTTCAAATTGTATTGAAAGAAAAAGCTAAGCTAAAAACTGTGGTTGCGCTGGAATGTAGCTGAAAGGTTCAGGGAAATGGACCACAATAGATACGCTTACTGCAAGAGGGTTCCCTGCCACAAAAAAAAAGCAGGGTCCCCTCATCCACTGTCAGGATTCGCCTTCTACTTACATATAGAGTTATAACTCCGGGACTCCGGAGTACAGTTCAGGAAGAAGAAAAATGTTTTGCATTCAACACATTGCACTTTATGGAGGACTGGAGAATTGTGGACTTATTTTTATTTTAGTTTATTATGCACATTTTTATTGCATGAATTTTGTGATGAACACTTTGATGAATTTTTGATTATTTGTATTTCACTTCATATACTATGGACACCTTTTCTGCATTACTTTTTAAATAATTTTAAGATAAAGTTTTGACAGAATTCATCTACGGTATTTATTGATTTTTCACATATGGATTTCACGTTATAATAGTTATCATGTGGATTTGAGCATTTTTTGTATATACTGGATATATAATGATATCCAGGTGACTCCTCACTTTGCTATCCTATTGGAAACATTTTTAGTACAAATTTTATTTTGATTTATTGTACCCAAGTGGTTATAAGCGACTGCTGCTCATTTATTCATTGGAATTTAATACCATTGGTGCAGACTATTTTGCTATTTTATACCAACAGTGGAGGCTATAGGCCCACAACATTTGTAGGCCTACAACCTTTGATGGCAACATGCCATAATTCTTGGTAAACATAACTGAAAACCTTTTAGTAGACTCACCGAATTTTGTTGATCTTTGCGCTGTTTTTAGCAAACCCAATACAGAAATGAATAACTGTGTTAAAAAGTGCAGCACCGGACTTCCACACATTGGAGCCTGTAGACCCATAACCTTATATCGGCCAAATCAAATACCACCTTGTTTATCTGGTTTTACTAGTCCTTACCCGGCTTAGAATATAGTAACAATATGCAAATGAGCTATACGAGATGGCTGTACTTTTACTAATCATAGGAAAAAAATGTGTGGCCAATTACTACCATCACCTAGTGTGCCTAATGGTAAAATGGCCCTAAGTAGGTGACTATCCTGACCTTATGATTCCGTCCATGTTTATCGAGCAGAGAAATAATTGATTTGATGTGATTTTTCTTTATAATATTCAGAACTTCAGGACTTTCAATCAATACACAGTATAAAACTTCCAAAATGCCTGCAACAAAAAAGATTGGAATCAAATCAAACACAAAAACGCCATGTGCAATTATTATAAAGGATGACTCTGCACCACCAATGGATTGTAAACAATTCTTAAAAAGAAACTGTATTCAATATTTTTCTAGATATGTGTGTCAAAGTAAGCAGACTTAATGTTGTACTTGTTGGTATGTATCTACTATGTGTACATGGTGGCAGTTATAATTATTCATTTTATATTCAAGCTCAGCTTTACGATTAGTAGTGCTACACAATGCTTGTGCCTCATTGTTCTTCTCTCAAAATGGAAGTTTAACTGAACTTGAAAAACTGTTGTATTCTATCTGGACATACTCCATTACTAATACTGCAACTATTTCAATTTGTCAAAGGTTTATGTTATATCAACCCTTTAAAGAACTAGGAAACACATTTAGAAATGATGCCCTGGTTCACATGCCAGGAGGGGCCTTCCTGGGTGCTGTGGATGCTTTACAACAAGGTTGCTCAACCTATCAAAGAATGATGGCCACTTAAGTGATTTGCTAACTGGTCGTAGCCACAATAAAATAAATTGGTTTTGAATTTTTTATTTTGAATAGCATAATGAACATTTTCCTCCTGCAACCGCTGAATGCCAAGGGGAGGGAGAGGACAAGAAGCCATATTTTAGTAGTTGCAGGAAGAAAATAGAGAGGATAGGTTCCTGTATATTCCATCCCTACAGCCCCTCCTGTCCAAGTGTAAAACAGAATGTGGCAGGGAGGCCGTATGGGACCCCGGGAGCATGGGGCAGGGTCACAATTGCAACCCCTGACACTACATCGGTGGTTGGGGGTGTGTTGTAAAAACACATTTCAACTATGGGGTTTTACTGCCCCCCAAAGTAGACATGTAAAAAAACCTTACTGTCCTGAGCTCCTTAGAAGGCTGCTTTCACACTGATGTGTTGCGGCTTACCTGCACTACGAGTGAAGCGCAGTGCACTTGTGGCTTTCCTGTTAGCTGTGCTTTGCCATAGACTTCTGTTATATCTAGCGGGTGTGGTGTACACCACACCCGCTAGAAGCACACCAAAACGCCTGAATTCAAAGATTTTGGTGCGCTTCCTGAAAGCGCACCAAACCCACATATAAAATAGAAGTGTACTTCTCTGGTTTGAGATCGAGGGCCACATCAAAGAGCTCCATGGGTCATGGGTTATTCAGGATATTCTCAACTCATTGAGTTTGTGTCACATTTGGCTTCATTTATGTGTGTTTGGCATCTCAACAATCCATATTGACCTTAGACAGTCAATAGATTGTTATTTTGAGTCTACAGTTTATAATCCAATTGGAAACTATATACTACACACACACACCTTATTGCTAGATATCTTGATAAATGAGTTGTATAAACTCATTATTGATAGGAACCAGAAAATCAATTACACATCTGCTTTTCTACTCTAACAAAGTGGAATGTTGGATACAGGGCCAGAAACTAAGTAGTTTTGCATGAGAAATAGTATGTTATATGGCAAGTCCTTATCCCTCACCTGAAGAAGCTTCCAGCCGATCCAGTTTGCTTACAACCCAGTCCAAGTTGTTGGAGAACAACGCGCAATTGGATCGATTACCCCTTATTAGAGAAGCTGAAAGATAAAATGCTCGTAATTTAAACAGTTATTTATCTAGAACAAACATTAAGAACATGAATTACTCATACTGGTAGTGAACTCAACTTTTTATGATCAAAGACTGAGCAATGTGTGCAAAAGTTGAGAAAAACATCTCAAAATGTCCTTGCAGTGCAGCAGTATGACAGACATGTGGAACAGACTTCTGGCCAGTCATAATCGGTCTGTTATGCATTGTACCTGTATCACCCCATTAAGCTACTAGTGGGGAAATTTAGTTTTTGACCTCCCTGTATTCAGGAAGAGCAACAATTGTTTGGTTGGTGCTCTACTGTTGTGGGCTTGGTTACCATACCTCTCAACTTTTAAACATGAGAGTGAGGAACGTAGCGCGCCATGGCTAAAAGGGTGTGACCAAACATGATAGTGGGAAGGGCTTGAGGACAATGGTTAAACAAACCCTGGGCTTCCTTGTACCTATAAAAGTAATAAAAATATGCTTTGGTTACTGTACCACAATCTGGAGTCTCAGGGATACATATAAAGTTCAACATAATAATTAGAAAAATTATTTCCAATACATGGGACATGAAAGGCGGGAATGCTGTGGGACATGGAAGGCGGGAACGCTATGGAACATGGAAGGCGGGACCGCTATGGCACATGGAAGGAAGAGAGAGAAGAGAGAGCTCACTTACCCCAGGCTGGCTGTTACCCAGTCCAGAGGTTCAGGCAGACATCAGGATCACTTGCTGCTTTAAAATCTCCTGCCCATACAACTCCTTCCCAGCACAGATTGGCTGCACACTGGGAGGTTGTGGGCGGGCACAGGGGGGCATGGGGAGTAGTTGAAGCTGATCTAACCCACCTCCTCCCTTCTCAGACATCTCATAAAGTGGGTGGCTGTGGGCGGGGCTTGTTTCCCGGTACTGAGCTCCGTTGGGGGACTCAGTCCGGATTCGCTGGACGTCAGGATTTGCTTAAAATTCACGGAATGTCCCTGCAAATCTGTGGCGGTTGGGAGGTATGGGTTACTTCCCCCGGTATGCCAGGGAGCAGTGGCATACCTATGGGGGGGGGCGGTCCACCCCGGGTGCCACACATTGGGGGTGTGCATACAGGTGTATGAGGGGGCTGAGCGAATATAGGTGTGAGGGGAGCTGAGCCAAGTACATATAGGTATGAGTTGGGCTGAGTGCATATAGATATGAGGGGGGCTGAGTGCATACAGATATGAGGGGGGCTGAGTGCATACAGACATGAGGGGGTCCTGAGTGCATACAGATATGAGGGGGTCCTGAGTGCACACAGGTGTGTGGATGGGCTGAGTGTGTACAGGTATGAGGGAGCTGAGTGCACACAGGCGTGTGGGTGGGCTGAGTGCATAAAGCTATGGGGCTGATTGCGTACAGGTATGAGGAGGCTGAGTGCGTACAGGTGTGTGGGTGGGCTGAGTGCGTACAGGTGTGTGGGTGGGCTAAGTGCGTACAGGTGTGTGGGGACTGAGTACATAAAGGTTTGTGGGTGGGCTGAGTATGCACAGGTATGGGGGAGCTGAGTGCTTACAGGTGTGTGGGTGGGCCGAGTGTGCACAGGTATGGGGGAGCTGAGTGCTTACAGGTGTGTGGGTGGGCCGAGTGTGCACAAGTATGAGGGGACTGAGTGCGTAAAGGTTTGTGGGTAGGCTGAGTGCATACAGGCATGATCAGTGGGGGGGGGGGGGTGCTAGATATTGGATCCATCCCGGGTGCCAAATGCACCCACTATTTCCTGCCAAGGAGCTGGGAAATAGTGGGTTGGAAGAACACAGATCCCAGCCTGCATACTGATGCTTCTCCAGCCAATCCCTGGTCAGGGTTGTAAGTGATCAGCAGGGGGCTGAGAGGGTATAAATGGGCTGCAACCCAGAGCTAAGACCAAGCTTGAGGGCTGTGGCATCCCTGGGAAATCCACCTGCAGCTGCAAGAATCTTTATGAGGTTCCGGCTACTGTTTGGCTGTGGGGACTCTTTTCTATTCTCCTGAAGCATTTGCAGAAAGCTTCCTAAGAATCCAAGACACGGGCAATTGGAGTACAGAAACTGACTGATACTGCAGGTGGCTACACAGTATTCAGGACACAGTGAGTACCAGCCTTCTGCACTTAAAGACTTCCTTTGGCCTCTTTTAGGAGATCTACATTATTACCAGTACCCTCAGGACTGTATTCTGGTTGAGGTGTTCATGTTTAGTTCCACGTTTGTTTACACATCAAAACCCTTGGTTCACCCTCACAGTATCCAAGTTCATACCCAAAAAAAAAGAAAAAAATACATGCACAGTCTGTTCTTTGCCTCGAGTGATTGTGAAATACTGTGTGCTTGGCTGCAGTGTGCCAATCAGCGAATGGAACCTGGGATCATACAGCCAGACCATTTATGAATCTGTGCTACATAATTATATTTCATCAATGCTTTTATCATTGCTCCATCATCGATCAAACCAACATTTAAATATTAAGTAAATGTTACTAAATGTTAAGTATACAGTTGAGGTTTTCAACTTGCTCATAATGTGAATCCTGATTTATTTATTAATTTTTCTTAATGAAGTACACACAGAACAATACTGACCAAACAGAACTGTAAACCTTAACTTTTTTGTTACTGATAGATGTTGCACATAATTTATAACAGAAGAACTAAACTCATTGATTTAACCGCTATCCAAAAGACTTACATTCAAGACATGCCGCGCATGATAAAGCCTAGTACACCCGACAGCTCAGGAGGAGCCACTATACTAACTATGCAATGTCAGTACAGTGATCTCCCCTGCTGTGCTATTGTGTTCTGACAGGGGGACGGTTCCCTTGCTAGAACACTGCGGTCAGTGCTCTCAGCCATAGCCGAATATCAGCCGGTTTCTATTGAACCAGCTGATGCCCCCTGACATTCAGCCCATGTGTATTAGGCTTAACTGAAGCAGTTGATTGTTCTCCCAACGTAACTTGTTAAGCCATAATAGAGCTGGTGCCACCACCGATCACATGTGCAGTATCATGGTAACTAGAGATCAAACAGAGGCTAATAAGGAAATTGTCTTGGCTGTAAAAGGATAAGAGGGCTTAATTCTGCTTTAATACTACCAGTGGCATTTTTTTTATAACATTTTTTATATCAAAGCTTGAATCTCGGTCATTAGGAGCTTTAGTAAATGTGCACAAATCCAGCTCTTTGTAGATATTATTATTATAATGGATTTATTTAGATATGGTATGACAAGTAAGGTGAGGAGAAACTTTGGTGTCCTGCACAGAGAGCTGACTTTAAGTCTATTAAACACCTTTTGGGATAAATTGAAACTGCTTACAAGCCAGGTCTTTTCATTCAAAATCAGTACCTGACCTTATAAATGCTATTTTGGCTTAATATACACAAATTCCTACAGTTACACTTCCAAATCTTATGCAAACCCTTCCCAGAAGAGTGGAGGTAGTTATGACTCCAAGAGAGAAGGCTAACTTTAAACTAATGGGATGTCCAAGAATCTCATATAGGTATGAATGGTAAGGTGTCCACAAACTTGTAGCTATAAAGTGCTGATAGATAAAACATTTCCAGCTGGAAGCTAGAGGCTGAATTGCACGTGTGCCTAAACTGTACCCCTAGATGTGAGCATCTTTAATTCCATTTCACTACAGGCAGTAGATGGCAAGTCTAATATCCAAAGCATTATCAAGAAGACACAAGTGTCCTCTTTGTTAAGAGGCTAGCAATCCAAGTATACTTGTTCTTCAAAAGCCAGGAAATTACAGTTTGTGAGGGACCTACTGAAAGCATTTGTATAGTGAAGAAAATCTCCCATCTAAAAGGTAATGGTACATACCAAGCAATTCATATAGCAAGTTCACAATCTCTTTCCAGAACTCAGCTGCTTCTTCACCAGCAAACTCTGCAAAGTGGGCAGCTGTGCTATAGACATTCAGTCGGTCTATACAATCCAAGACTTGAGAAATTATTCCCTGAAGAGGAATAAAGAAAAATACTTTTGGTAAATATAAATAGCAGATAGAGGATATACGAATAAATATTGCATCACAAATCGACCAAGTCAGGTGTGGTTTTGACATGAGTAGAGAATATTATAAATTAACATGGATTGATAATTGATTACAATCTAGATGCTCACCTCTTCCTGGAAGAGGTTCTGCCGATTTTTAAGAGACCGTAGCTTGGTCTGTTTTTCCTCATGTTGTAGCTCCTCCTCTGGGTGCTGGAAATAGCCAATTAAATCTTGCAGGGTTAGAACAACCATGTCCAAGGGTAGCGAGATTGGTTTTGAAGGCTTGTTTTTCCCATTTAAGCTGTCCAGACCTCTGGATAATGAACAAAAAAAACACCATAAAGTGAGAAGACGTGGTATGCTAAGCCAACCTGGGGAATTCTGACCATAACCAAAAACACTTTTCTAATGTCTCCCGTACTTGATGCCTCCCTTGGTTCTCCTTTATGATAGTAGCAATGAAAAACTGATAACACTTGGATTGTTCCCTATTAGACTTACTTAATGAATATGTTGAAAAGACCAGCTGTACTGTAGATCATTCTGGCTGCCTGAGACTCCTCTCGCTGGGAGCGAGACAAAGACAATGCGTCATCCATATGACCTTCTTGATGCAAAATGGCCTAAAAAAAAAAAAATCAACATAAACTTAACAAGGGGATATTTAGAATCACTGCTACTTATGCCAACCTACCTAAAGTAAATGTGTACTGAGAGAAACATGGAGGCTGCCATTGCTGACCTTTTCTTTTGGAAATGCTAGTTGTCTGGCTAGCTCTTTTCAATACTTTCTCAGCCCCCTATCTAAAACAAACAGGCAGCAAGTGATCTCTTAAGTCAACTCAGAATGCCTGATAAACATACTTGTCTTGATAAGTGATTAAAAAAGAATCACCACTACAACCAGATTGCTAGAATTTTTCAGAAGGGAACTTAACAATTGTAGCTTCTTTATTTCTTTCAGCAAAGGTTTCCTTTAATAAGCCCTTATTAAAACAGCTGGTGAGACAAATGCATCCAGTTATTTCATGCTCACCTTGCGCTTTAAAGGTCCCAGTCGAGCAACTTTGGAATCTGCAGCAGCATATGTTAGCCAGAGACCACTATTCACGTGTTGGACAAAGCACATTGACTCGCCATATTTGATGTCAGCTGGTCCCATTCCTTCTATATCTCTCTTAGGAGCAACATCCAACTTTTCCTGCAATGGTGTAAAAGATCTAAGAGTTAACATGTTCTAATGATGTTGTTCAAATAACAATGCAACCTTTGTCATTTTGGAAGTTCACTCATATGCTGCATTTTGATGTTAGATTAAAAACAATTAAAATACACTTACTTTAATATATTGCTTGTAACTCACAAGCTTAAACACATGTAAACATAGCAGGGCTTATTGCATCACTACCATACTTCTGGTCCTTTGTAGCCCAGGGGGGCTCCAGGAAGTGTTTACCTTTGTTTTAGCTTGTGCGTTACAAGCAATACATTGAAGTAAGCGTATTTTATTTTATTTTAATCTCAAATAAAAACAGGTTTACACTATTGCAGGTTTTTGAAGAGGTGGAAATACAAGTCCTGCTGAGCCAGTCCAGAGGTACTGCTGGAGGAGAGATGCATCTTAAAGCACCAGTGGCTAGCACTTCCGCCTAGCAGCTCTTGGGTTGCTGGTTCAAATCCTAACCACAGCACTACCTGCCTGAAGTTTGCATGTTCTCCCTGTGCTTGTGTGGGTTTCCTGCCACAATCCAAAGACATGCTGGTAGGTTAATTGACTCCTTTCTAAATTGGTCCTAGTATGTATGAATGTGAGTTAGGGACCATAGATTGTAAGTAGGGATGAGCCGAACACCCCCGGTTCGGTTCTCACCAGAACATCCAAACATGCAAAAAAGTTTGTTCGAACAAGTGAACACCGTTCTATGGGACACGAACGAGAATAATCTAAAGTGCTAATTTTAAAGACTTATATGCAAGTTTTTGCCCTAAAAAGTGTTTAGGGATACGAGTCCTGCCCCAGGGGACATGTATCAATGCAGAAAAAAGTTTTAAAAGCAGCCGTTTTTTCAGGAGCAGTGATTTTAAGAATGCTTGGCCACTTCCCGACCGGCGCACGGCGATGTAGTTTGGCAGAATGGCATGGGCAGGCAAACTGGCATACAGGTACATCCATTTAAAATTGCCGCCCCACCATCGCATGCGCGTGCCGGTCGGGACCCCCGTGGGTCCGTTCGCGGGTCCCGCAGACTCAATCACCGCGGGGATATCGTCTCACGGGGAGCCTGAACAGGGAAATGCGGAAGTAAACAGCATCTCCCCGTTCTGCCTAGCAACAAGCGACACTGATCTCTGCTCCCTGTGATTGGAGGAGAGATCAGTGTTCACTAACACACAGCCACGCCCCCCACTGTTAGTAACACGCCCCTAGGACACATTTAACCCCTACACTGCCACCCCCTGGTTAACCCCTTCACTGCCAGTGTCATTTACACAGGAATCAGTGCATTTGTATAGCACTCTATAGCACTGATTGCTGTATAAACGACAATGGTCCCAAAAATGTGTCAAAAATGTCCGATGTGTCCGCCATTATGTCGCAGTCACAATAAAAATCGCTGATCACCGCCATTACTAGTAAAAAAAATAATATTAATAAAAATGCCATAAAACTATCCCCTACTTTGTAAACGCTATAAATTTTGTGCAAACTAATCAATAATCGCTTATTGCGATTTTTTTAACCAAAAATATGAAGAAGAATATGTATCGGCCTAAACTGAGGAAAAAAAATGTTTTTTTATATATATTTTTGGGGGATATTTGTTATAGCATAAAGTAAAAAATAATGCATTTTTTTCAAAATTGTCGCTCTCTTTTAGTTTATAGCGCAAAAAATAAAAACTGCGGAGTGCGCATGCGCGGGACTTCCGGAACGAAGCACTAGCCGGGAGCTCCGCACCGCTCCGGTCTTTCGCGGCACCTCACGAGCGCTATAGCAAGCAGCCACCCCTGGGGAGACCTCCCCCGTACAGCGGAACACCTCGGGCACCTACACCTATGCCGGGTAAGGGCTCCAAGAAGGACGTTAGCCGTCAGCTGGACTTTGGCCTGAAGGCCCCACAGCCTCCCAAGATGGCGGCCGCCATCCCCACATGCGGTGAGAACGTGACGCTGACTAGCACAGCTACCTATGCTACGATCGCAGCTTTGCCTATGACCCACCAGCAGAACCCCTTACCCTCTCCAGCTTCCACAGAATCACTCCTGGGCAGACTGCAAACGGAGAATCCATTTTCCCCGCTGGCCAGCACACCTAACAGTGTTGTGGACTCTCTGCTAACCCCCCCCATCCTACCTGATCATCCCCCTGACATGACCCAGCTACTGAACAGCTTCTCTGACATGCTAGCTGTCGGTCTAGCCCAAAACGCTGCACAAATTACCTCTGCCATTAAAGCTGACATCCAGAGTCTGGGAGCCAGAATGGATGCCATTGAACAAACTGTTGATAATGCAGCTGCTCGCACGGACCAGAACACGGCCTGTATCCAGACCCTACAAGACCAGCTTGACACAGCCCTCTCTAAAATTGACGATTTAGAGAATAGAAGTAGACGTTATAACTTTCGCATCAGAGGCATTCCAGAATCGCAAACAGACACTCAGGCGATTGTCCGGGCTCTCATTAAGGATCTTATTCCTGACATCTCTGAAAGCAAGCTTGAGATTGACAGAGCCCACAGAGTTTTACAACCCCCCCGCCAAGATGGCCTTCCTCGGGACATTGTGGTCAAGCCGCACTTTTATAGTGTTAAAGAGGAAATAATGAAAAGCTCCAGAAACAGGGGAGACATCTCCCTTAATGGCGCCAAAATTCAAATCTTTGCGGACATATCTCCCACTACTATCCAGAAACGAAGAGCCCTCAAACCCCTACTGGATATTCTCTCGCAGAAGATGATCAAATATAGATGGGCCTTCCCTTTCCGCCTGCAGTTTACCTACAAGGAGAAATCGTATAATATCACGAATTTCCAGAACGGCGAAAGTTTACTTCTACACTTGGGGCTCATCTCTCAGGAACTTTCTCCCCAACAAATGGAGACCCGTCCGAGTTCCTTCAAGAGGCCACCGCCGAACAGCCCTCTGACCCCCCTCTGGGTTAAACAGCAACCGAAGAGACAGAGGGACGCCGTCCCACCAAGATGAACTCCCCCCCTCCCCGACCCCTTGGGGTCTGACCCTTTCTCTTCACCCTCGCCAGATCCTCTCTGGGCGCAGGACTGTCCACTTCAACCACTGAGTCCACCCGGGACATTTTTCCAGTAACCCCCTTGTTCCCTGTTTTATGCCCCCCCCCCCCTTTTTTTTTTTCTCTCCTTTCTTTTTTTTTTTTTTTTTTATTTATTTTTTTTTTGCTTTCTCAGGGACATGCACGCACGGCCAAGAGCCGTGTTTTCTCAACGTGTCACATTCTGAAACCTGGGGGCCTCCCCCTAGGGACTCTTTTGTTTTCAAACATTTTTTGCTGTATTGGTTAACAATTTTCTGAAGTTAATGTTATGTTGTTATTTAAAAGGTGCGGATCGCCGCTCGACCGGAGCGGGTATACCTGCCACTCCACCTGTTGTAGCCCTGGGGATTTTTTTTCCCATGGTGGCACCAGGAATGCAACCTTCTACTGGGTTGCCCTTTTACCGATCCCTACAATCCAAAGGGATTCGGAGCAGGCTCCACCCTGCCTTCCCCCTCCATGGGGAACCCAGGTCTCTTTTCTTCCTGGACCTTCCCCCCTTCTCTTCACTCTTTTCTTTCTTTTTCTGTTTTCCCCTTCTTCTCTCCACTCATTTGTTCTCTCCCCCACAGATGCCTTCAAGGAGAGCTGGACGTTTCGAACTTCCCCGGTTTCTGGGAACAGAACTTGCCCTCAACCTCGAGACCAGGACCCGCTCGGGACAGGTAACCAAAGCCAGCACATGCTCGCACCTTACACCTCATGTCTATGGCTGACGACACATCCCATACACAATCCCTTAAAGTAGCATCCCACAACACCCAAGGTCTAAACTCCCCCATCAAAAGGCGCAAGGCCCTACATAGCTACCATTCTAAGAACTTTGACATTGTTCTTCTACAGGAAACACACTTCCCGAAAAGTTTTAACCCTTCCTTCCTCCACCGTAATTATCCCACCTTTTACCTTGCCAACGCTGACGATAAAAAAAGAGGGGTCGCTATCCTCATTTCTAAACGCACTTCCTTTACCCTATCTCATACGATTAGGGACACAGAAGGACGTTACATTCTTGTCAAGGGACATGTCAATGGGTCTCTCTTCTCCCTCATTTCTTATTACGCCCCTAACAAAGGCCAAACTAGGTTCTTTTCTTCAATGTTGACCTCCCTCTCCCCCCACCTGGAGGGTAAGGTGATTATGGGTGGCGACTCCAATGTCGCCTTCGATCACGTGCTAGACAAGTCCTCCTCGAAAAAGTCTCTCCTGAAGAGGCCTCCCAAGCAGAGTCTTCGCATTGCAAGGCTCTTTCACGCTTTGGGTATGATAGACTCCTGGAGGGAGCTGAATCCCTCAGCCCAAGACTATACGCACTTCTCTGCACCCCATAGTACATACGCCCGCATAGACCACATTTTTATTCACTCAACTGACATTCCTCTAACCTCCCATGCCGCTATAACTGATGTCCCTTGGTCTGATCACGCTTTAGTCTCCTTGAAGATTTCAGGGTGCCTGAATCGATCAACCCCTCCGCAATGGCGGCTAAAAGAGTCCTTGCTTTCTCACCCAGCACACCGCACTAGCCTCGAAATTGACCTTAAGGAATATTTCCGTATTAATGACACTGAGGACACTTCCCCCGGTGTTCTGTGGGGGGCACATAAGGCAGTTATGAGGGGTAAGCTCATCCAACTCTCCTCCCTTAAACGGGAAAAACAAGCAGACATCGTCAACTTGGAGAAAAACTTCCAGATCCTATGTAAAGCGCACAAAAAACACCCCTCTGCTTCCTCCCTTGCTCGCCTCGATGCTGCCAAGATCGCTCTTAACACCGCCCTCACATCCAGTGCCGAGAACCATACCCGATGGGTGAGTGGTAGATTTTATCTTAACTCAGATAAATTTGGACCACTCCTCGCAGCGAAACTCTCCCCCAAATTTAGAGCTCAGGCCCTCCCAAAAATCAAATCTCCATCTGGTGCTCTTACACAAAACCCCAAACATATCCTGAAGGCCTTCCACGAATTCTATGCTAAGCTTTACTCCGGCCCGAACCATATTAGCTCTCAGTCCACCGAAAACTACCTTGACAGCGTCCCGCTCCCTAAGATATCGGACTCTCATCGTTCGATCATGGAGGCCCCCATCTCGGAAACAGAAGTTAGAGCAGTCATTAAAGACCTTAGGAAGGGGTCTGCCCCAGGCCCGGACGGATTTTCAACACATTATTATAAGACCTTTTCTGACATATTATCTCCTTATCTGGCCCGATTTTTCAACTCCTTGTCACAAACTTCACCCCTAGATCACACAGCAAATTTGGCATATATCTCGGTTATCCCTAAATCGGGGAAAGACCAGAGTCTAGTTAGTAACTATAGGCCCATCTCCTTAATCAACAACGACTTGAAAATAATGACCAAAATTCTCTCCAACCGACTGGGATCTTTCATTAGCAACTATATCCATAAGGACCAAGTGGGATTTATTCCCGGAAGGCAGGGACCGGACCAGATAAGGAGAGCGGTGGATATTATTTCCCTTCTCAATTCAGGGTGGGACGGAGGGCCTCCTCAGGAGGGCTTCCTCCTTTCTATAGACCTGCAGAAAGCGTTTGACACTATCACCTGGCCTTACTTATTTGGCGTTCTACGAAAATGGGGTTTTGGTCCCCACTTCATTCACCTCCTAGGGGCTCTTTACTCTCACCCTCGGGCACAAGTCAGACTCCAGGGCCACCTCTCAGACCCCTTCCTAATCAGTAAAGGAACCAGACAGGGATGCCCTCTCTCCCCCCTTCTCTTCGCCATTGGTATTGAAACGTTAGCTATATCCATCAGGAATCATCCGGACATTCAGGGAGTACGTTGCGGCAACACGATTCACAAATGCGCTCTGTTCGCGGACGACGTCCTCCTCTTTATTACCTCCCCCACAGTCTCAACCCCTCATGTCCTTCAACTCCTCCAAGAATTTGGACAAGCCTCAGGACTCCAAGTTAATATGGCCAAGTCAACGGCCCTCAATGTTTCCTTAACCCCTGAAGTAGTAAATAGGCTAAAAGAACAATTCCCCTTCGCCTGGAGTTCTCCCTCTATCCCATACCTAGGGGTTCACCTTACATCTAACTTTGGCCAGCTGTTCCACCATAATTACCCACCCATGATCAAAAAACTTAAAAATGATCTTGAACAATGGTCCCTCCATAAGATATCATGGATAGGGAAAATTAACGCTGTAAAAATGACCCTTCTTCCTAGGTTACTATACCTCTTCCGCTCTCTACCCATTCCGGTACCTAAGTCTCTTATACAGAACCTTCAATCGGCAATTATTAAATTTACCTGGGGCAGATCCAACCACAGAATCCCCAAGAAAACATTATTTAGACCCAGAAGAAAAGGCGGTCTAGGTCTGCCCAATCTCTGGTGGTATTATCAAGCAGCACAACTCTGCCAGATATCTAATGTTTACTCAAGCGGGCCTAAACCCGAATGGATAGAGATGGAAAGACAGGCTTATCCCTAAATTTACCATTGATTTCCTTTTATGGCGCCCCCCAAAATCCAGACCCCCAGTCATGTCTCCTACCCTATCTCACTCCCTTGCTCTTTGTGACAAGATTTACAAGTCCAATACCCTTACCTCCAGGTGGCAACCTCTCGCACATATCTTCAATAACCCCTCATTTCAGCCGGGGCTGAATATCAAAGCGTTCCAATGGTGGACAGACAAAGGTCTTTACAGAATAGGACATTATCTTAATCCGGCAGGACCACTTAAGTTGAAACAATGCATCTCTAAGTTGGAGATGCCTCCTACAGAACGGTTCCGGTTCCACCAATTATCCCACTTTCTGCATAACCTAACTTCCCAATACCCCCTTCCCCTCACAGTTTCGCCTTACGAACTTTGGTGTTCTTCAGCCATAGACATGAGGGGAGGGATTTCGCTGATCTATTCGGCATTTGCTGAACCAATGGATAAAGCGCAGTACATGCTGAGCTGGGAACGCGACCTAGGAATCGAGTGGGACCTGGACTCCTGGCACACCCATTTCAATACTGCATTCAAGGGGATCCTCAACACATCTCTGGTGGAGGCGGACGTCAAGGTCCTTACCCGTTGGTACCTTGTGCCCACACGCCTTGCTAAGTATTACCCTCAATCCTCCCCCTTATGTTTCAGAGGGTGCGGGCACCTGGGATCGCTCATTCACATTTTGTGGGAGTGTCCCAGGATTAGAAATTTCTGGAATAAGACTTTTGCACTAATCCGCAAGGTGACCGGCCAAGCAGCTCCCCAATCCCCAACATTCGCCCTCTTAAATGAAGGAATCCCCCACATCTCCAAACATACTCAATCTCTGATTCATTTCATCCTATTGGGTGCTAAATTGACTATAACCAGGTCCTGGAAATCCCCTAGGGTTTCCTTCCCGAATCTGAAACAAAAAATTACCTGGATTATGTTTCAAGAAAAAATTTCCTACACTATTCTGGACAAAATGAGTAAATTTAAAAAGGTTTGGGAGCCCTGGGCCAGTCACATTGGGATCCTTCTTTAGTTTTTGGTCCCGGTGTCTTGGCCTAGTGATTGCCCTATCTAGAGAGCTGCACTCCCTTCTGACAGCGTCCGGCTCTCCTTGACCCAGGCTCCGTCAGTTTAGCGTTGTTCCCTCCCCCTCTTCCCCTCTCTTTTTTCTTTTTCTCTCTTTCCCCCTCTTGTCCCTCCCCCTCCCCTCCCCCTGGTCGGGCCAGGCTGAGGGGGGGTGGGGGACGCTTTCCTTAACAAGCTCTGGTTTAACAATTATACTTAGGCATGTATCTCTAACAATATCCTTTGTTTACTAGGCTCTCCCAGGGGCCGGACCTCATGTCCAGCTGGGAGCTATGCCATTGAACAGGACCCCCTTGGGGTCTTTCCCAGGTTCTTCCTATTAGTTCTTATGTTAGTCATATTTTCAGTTTATGCTAAACGGGGTATGATGGGACCTGACACTAGCTTATCCTCGGTCCCAGGTGAGCCATGGGGCTCCGACACAGTGAGATCCCCGTCGGGGTGTCGGGGCACTAGGCCGCCGGGAGAGGGGGTTCATTTATGATTATTACTTTTTAATTTGTCTTTCCTATTGAGCACACCTAGTACTCCTGGTTCCTTTTCCTGTTTATATCTCTACCATGGTTTTTTTTTTTTTTTCAGGAGTTTATTGTTCACTTTGGTTGTGCAGGTTAATCTATACTCCTGATCCACCCCGGTACTTGGTCCTCCCTGCTGATACCCCTGTAGATTTCTACCCGATGCCGGAGTAAGGAACTTACTCCTTATTGTTCATGTGTATAACCTGTTATGTTATCTATTCATCTTTTTTATGGCTTTCCCCTGCGTGGGAGCCTCAATCCTGTAATGCCAACTATTTTTCAATAAAACTCTATTAAACTTAAAAAAAATAAATAAATAAATAAATAAAAACTGCAGGGGTGATCAAATACCACCAAAAGAAAGCTCTATTTGTGGGAAAAAAAGAACATCAATTTTGTTTTAGAGCCATGTTGCATGGCCACGCAATTGTCAGTTAAAGTGACGCAGTGCAGAATCGCAAAAAGTGGTCTGGCCTTAAGCCAGCAAAATGGTCCGGTCTGAAAGTGGTTAAAGTGAAATATTCCTTTAAATATCGTTTCTGGGAGGTGTCTATAGTAGCCTGTAAATCGGCGTAGTTTTCCCATGTTTAGAACAATACCATAGCCAAATGACATTTCTAAAGGAAAAAAAGTCATTTAAAACTGCTTGCAGCTGTAATGTATTGTCAGGTCCCGGGAATATACATGAAAATCATTGAGAGAAATGGCATGGGTCCCCCCAGCTCATTGCAAGTATTTTTGGGTCTGGTATGCTTATCAAGGGGAACCCCGCACCCAAATGAAAAAATTAAATTGCATGGGGGGGGGGGGGGGGCAAGGCCCTATATACTCTGAACAGAAGTGTGTGTAATTATATATATATATATATATATATATATATATATATATATATATATATATATATATATATATATATATATATATATATATAGTGTGCCCTAAATACTCTCCAGAAAATTGGGCCTTAGGCGTGGGAGGTGCCACAACACTGTAACCTCTGACAGTCACGCTTGTTGGGCACAGGAATGGGCCCTGCTATGAAATATTTGATCAAAAATTGTAATTACATGCCCCTTTAAACAGGGGCAGAAAACTTGTGCCTTAGGCAGTGGTGGTATTGCCCTAAACCAAAAATATTGCTGGAAGCTAGCGTCATCAAGAGTGAGGAGGAATAGGATAGTCACTCAGCATAGACAGTCTTCAAGGGATCCCACATCCATAGAAAAACCAATCAGTTACATCAGCATCAGGTACTTGATAGCTACTGCTGATCCAAGACTGATTCATTTTCATGAATGTGAGCCTATCAACGCAGTCTGTGGACAGGTGCACTCTATGATCCGTTACAAACTCTCCAGCAGCACTGGATGTGCGTTCAGAAATAATGCTGGATGCAGGACAGGCCAGTAGCTCAGTTGCATATTGAGCAAGTTCTGGCCAGTGGTCCATCCTTAAGACCCAGTAACTTAGTGGATGGTCTGTTGGAAAAGTCTCCAAGTCTGCTCTTGCCCCAAGATATTCCTGCACCATGTAATGCAGATGCTGGCGATGATTGCTTGAACCGATCAGACCTTGGCGCTGAAGACTAAAAAAATTGTCTAAAGGCATCGGTCAGCCGGCCACCTTCTCCACCGCTCTTCCTCTGACTGACCGAAGCCTCAGCAGCACGTTGTCCAGAACCAGGAAATTGTAGCTTCCCAGGGTCTGGAAACTGATTGTAAAAACCTTTCTTCATGGCCTCCTGAAGATGTTTCATCCTCTGCTCCCACTGCGAAGGCAGGATATATTCTGCAACCTTGCCCTATAGATCAAGAAGGGTTGCCAGCCAGTAATGATCCCTCTCCTTGATACCACAAATCCTAGGGTCCTTTTGCAGGCTTTGCAGAATCAGGGAGGCCATGCAGCATAAGTTTGCAGACACATTCGATTGCGAGTCCTCTGGGTCACTGAGGATGACAATGTCAGAAACTACCTCCTCTCAACCACGTACAACTCCTTGGGTTTCTGGGGACTGAAAACCATCCCTTGAAGACTGCTGCTGAGTGTTTTCCTCTACATCCATTGTGACACAATCCTCTTCCTCCTCTTCTTCCTGTGTGTTTGGCGGGCCCACAAGTATGCTATCTGGATAAAGGGGACCTTGAGAGCTAAGGAAGTCCTCCTCTTCCTCCTGCTATTCTGCCTCAAGTGCCCTGTCCATTATCCCACGAAGTGTATGCTCCAACAGGAAGACAAGTGGGACAGTATGACTGATGCATGCATTGTCGCTGCTCACCATCCTCGTGGCCTCCTCAAATGGTGACAGGACAGTGCAAGCATCCTTGATCAGTAGCAACTGGTGTGGCGAAAAAAAAGCCAAGCTCCCCTGACCCTGTCCTAGTGCCATACTCACACAGGTACTTACTGATAGCCCTCTGCTGTGAGTGCAGCTGCTGCAGAATTGCCAATGTTGAGTTCCACCTGGTGGGCATGTCACAAATGAGGCGGTTGGTGGGCAGGTTGCATTCTCTTTGAATGTCAGCCAGCCAAGCACTGGCATTATATGACCGGCAGAAATTACTACAGACTTTTCTGGCCTGCCTCAGGAGATCCTGTAAGCCTGGGTACCTGCTCAAGAACAGCTGCACCACCAACAGGACGTGTGCCAAACATGGGACATGGGTCAAATGTCCCTGTCGGAGGGCAGAGAGAAGGTTGGTGCCATTGTCGCATACAACCATTCCTGGCTGAAGCTGGCGTGGCATCAACCACCTCTGAGCCTGCCCCTGCAGAGAGAATCTCTGCCCCAATGTGGCTCCTGTCCCCTAAGCAGACATACTCAAGCACCGCATGGCATCTTTTTGCCTGAGTGCTTGCGTAGGCCCTTGACTGCTTACAGAGCACCACTGGTTTAGGGGAGAAATCAGAAGAAGAGGCTATAGAGGAAGAAGAAGAGGAGGGGGTGGAGGAGAGAGCTGTGGTAGAATAACCACTAGCATTTTGGAGGCGTGGTGGCAGAACATGCTCCAACAATACTGAACCCTGTCCTGCATCCTTCCCGGCTGCCAGCAGAGTTCCCCAGTGCGCCGTGAAGGAAAGGCAACGTCCCTGCCCATGCCTCCTGGACCACGAGTCAGCGGTAATATGCACCTTACTGCTGACCGCCCTGACCAACGAGGCCAAAACATTGCCTTCCACATGCCGGTAGAGAGCCGGAATGGCCTTCTGTGAAAAGAAATGGTGTTTTGGAACCTGCTACTGAGGTACAGCACATTCCACAAATTCACAAAAGGGGGCAGAGTCTACCAGCTGAAAAGGCAGCAGTTTCAGTGCTAGTAATTTGGCCAAGCTAGAATTCAGATGCTGAGCATGTGGATGATGGGGACTGAATTTCTTTTTCCAGTTTAGCAACTGGGGTAGGGAAATCTGCTTGCTAAAATCAGATGGAGGTGTACTGATAGCAGATTGGCTGCAAGTACTTTGTACACACACCTATTGCTATACCTTCATTCCTCTCAGTGCAGGTTTTTGAGAGGACTGTAGGTATAGTGGGGTTGGAGATCCCAGACAAGGAGCAAGGAGAAGTCTGCCTTTTTCTTTAATGTGGGTCTTTCAAATGCTGGAGGTCTTTATATGTCTGGTCAAGCATGTGGTGCCCAAGTGGCTTCTATTCTGGCCATGCTTGATCCGCTTCAGACATAGGTTGCATACAGCAATGGTGTGATCTGCTACCCCCCTGCTGCGGCTGGGGGAACATGCCTGCAATTTTCTAGTCCTTCTTGGGCACCCCCTCTCTCTAGGCTCACGTTACTCCTTTCCTCATCCTGGGAACCAACATCTGAGCCTTTCAATCGCTGCACATCCTCCATCAGCATGTACCCGATACTGTGGTCAAATAGTTTGGGGGACTCCTCCATGCATGATCAGAGCAGAGTTTTTGTTTTTTTAAGTTTTCAAGCTCTAAACTAGGGATCGACCGATTATAGATGCAGCCGATATTCACTTTTTTTGGAAGTATTGGTATCGGTCACAAACATACCCAATATTACATCAAGGGGCCTCACATCCTTACTGTTCTTTAGAGCATACCGTTCTTTATTGTAATAACAACAGATGCGGCTCAGCAGCTGCTTGGCTGTTAATAAAAGCAGCAGGAGGGGAGATTCCTTCACCTCCTGCCGCTCGCCTGGCTCTCTCGTCCCACCGGGAGGTCAGAGCATCCAGCCAGCACGTCCGCTGGTTGGCCGAAGACCCGAACAAATCTGATGCTTCGTTCGGGTCTCAGATCTAGTAACCCGGAAGCGATGTCATGACATCACTTCTCGGAATACTGACATCTTAAAGGCACCAGTTTTAAGAAATAGTAACTATTCAATTACACAGATACTGACTTTTGAATACTTTCAAGTGCAGAGGAGGGGTTTGGGGTCTTATAGACCACCGATCTCTCCATAAAGAGTACCTGCCTATTACTGTCACAAGGGATGTTTACATTCCTTGTGACAGCAATACAGTGATAAAAAGTTTTAAAAGGACAGTGTAAAAAGAAAAATCTTAAATGTATAGAATATCGGTAGAGAATATCGGCCATCGGCCTGAGAGGTGGCTGAAATATCGGTATCGTATTGGTACTGAAAAAATTATATCGGTCGATCCCTATTTTAAACCGCAAGTCAGCTATCGTGATTGCAAAGGAAAAAGGGTTTTTAACATGTCATAGTTAGTACTCCCTTTAATATAATATTCTAGTATTGTGGAGTTTTTACACACTATGCAGTACTATTTAATTACTATATATACTATTAACATATAGTGCACTGGCTGAAAACTGCCATGTACCTTGGAAATTCGGAAGCAGAAGGCGGTGGCTTTTGTGTTGGCTTTCTCAGCATCAACCAACACCAAGCCCCTCTCTTCCTCACGAGCTAAATATCGGCCAGTTGTCACATGACGCGCACGGAATGGCATTCCCCATCTCATGTGGCTCCCACTCCAGCTGTAAAGTAAAACAAAATCGATGCAGTAATTAAAAGCTCTGTTGACCCAAGACTTATATTTTAGTTTTTAGCAGATGCTGAAGAATTTAACTTTGTGACAATTTCCTATATCTCTCAGGTACTCTGTCAATGAGTTCTCTGTGACCCATTTTCCAGATAGGAATAACTACTGTGGCCATTATAAGGGATTCCCCCCTTGCATTTTGAATATACTATAATATTATGGGGAATGAAACAGGAGGAACTGGAATATGCAAAGGTGGGTGGAAACACTCTATGCTTCAAGATGGTCAGAAACTCTTTAATTATGGTGGGAAGATCTCCTTGTTGGAGTTTGCCAAGACATTTAAAGTGCAACAGGCTGACTCGACCCACCAGACTTCACTTGTAGCTAAAATATCAGTTTTAGGGAGACTCGTCCATTAAATAATTACAGGCACAGTTCAATTATGAACAAAATCCTTGGATTCACTTATGTATCACATTATTTTTGCATAAAATAAATTAAATATAAGATCCGGTTTGTAGGGTTTGTGTAGTATTTAGGTGGGCTTACAGTGAGAAAGGTCTCAGGGTTGGGTATCACCAGTGACTTAGTGGCCAAAATAGTAGTGCAATGGCAAAGAGGTTGCATAATGAGTGTGGTCACCTCCTTATGCTGTGCAACCATATAGCACAGCACTAGCAAGTGGATTAGTAGTGATTATGCACTGCTTTACAAATACTTTTGCAGGTGAAACAAATATTACATAAGCATTTCAGCTTTTCAAACAGTTTGTTCATGTATGTGACAGTAGCTGCTCTTTATAAGTAACTCGACAAAACATATCCTGCAGAAAATTGAATCTCAAGCACTCCCAAGACACCGAGCTGTGAATATATTTCTAACAATTGTCTTATATCATAAGAGCAAAAACTGCATGCAGCTGATTCTGTGTCGTACTATTCAGAATCTTGACCAACTAAAGTTAAAATGAGCTTACTCTCAGGAAATGGGAAAATGAATATTACCTAATTCTCAGGGGTTCCAGCCTCCACAATGAGCGTGCATGAGAGCAAACAGCCCCTCCCTCATAATGGGGAATCCTGAGGACAGCAGAGTCAGACAAAGAAGAGGATGGTTACGTACAGTCCAAATTAAATCTGTTCCCTGTCACACGCAGTGCGTGACTTACCTTCGTTGCTCCTCTCCTTGGTCAGTGGGGGAAATGGTCAAACATTCATCCATATGGCCATGGAACAATCGGAGGACATCTCCTCCAGTTACATATCCTGTAGAAATAGAACAATACTGTTTAAGAGGAAAACTCCACTAAAAAAATGCTTGCAAAAAATATAATTCCAAAGTGATTGAAAGAAAAACTATGTACTGTTTATTGTATCATAGTTCTAATAGTCACACACATGGAACATTTTTAAGCCTTAAGCCTAACTCCAGCTCAGTTTTTTGTCCTTACAACTTCACAACTTTAAGGGGGGGTGGACTGTGGCCAATGGGAGTAGAAAGTGTCCTGGAGTCATTGTGAGTAAACAATGCCTCATTATTGATATCAATAGTGTCAGTGGGTAAAATAATGCCCCATCATTGGTTTCATTTGGAGGAATAGTGCCCCATTGTTGATATCAGTGGAAGTAATAGTGCCCCATTGTTGGTGTCAGTGGAAAGAATACTGCCCCATCATTGGTATCAATGGGAGGAACAGTGCTCCATCGTTGGTATCAATAGGAAGAATAATGCCCCATCGTTGGTATCAATGGAAGGAGTAGTGCCCTATTATCAGTGTCAATGGTAGGTGTCAGCAACAGTGGGGGAGGGGGGGATAACAATAATAATGCCCTAGCAGCAGTGAGGGGAATATTGCCCCAAGGGCCAGATAAAAGCAAGCAAAGGGCCATATCCAGCCCCCAGGCCACAGTTTGAAGACCACTGGGCTAGAGTAACAAAGGGTTAAAAATTATGTCAGGCTGCTATTTGGATCAAAAACAATGAGCACCTTCAACTACACAGGCTAAAATCAGACCCTTCGCGAAAAATGTAAAGTATGCTTTCCTGCCAGTGCCAGCTGAGTATGTTTTTGGTAAAGGTCAACTTTAAATAATAAACTTTTTATTTTTATTAGTAGGTTTTGCTTGCTAGACTCTCATATCTGTTGTTTCCCCAATAGTGAGATTTTTTTAACCCACACAGTAACTACTGTGGCTCTGTGTCCTGTGATGTAGGATAAAAATCCTCCTAATAGGAAGAGAAATGACATTAAAGCCAGGCAGTCTATCTCTTCCCTGCTCTACCAAAGTGTTCTCAAGAGTTGGGATTTAGGATGGATGAGCAGATCTGCATTAGGAACAAAAATACCACTCAAGCAAGACAGCATTCACAATTACGTTACTTCTGTGTTTGCAGGTGTACAGTTTAATATTCCATATTAAATGTTTGGGAGCTCCAACCCTATTTAAGCTACAATGCAGTTTTCGGTCATCACAGATATAAATACATGAGGCCAAAACAGCAGATATACAACTCTAAAGTAATCCACTCACTAGGCAAAGTGACCTGAAGAAAGCAAACCAGACTCCCTCTAGTTCTGAAACTTACCTTTACAGATCTCAGCCACCCAGGAACCCCGAGTGCTCAGGTGTTCTGATCGGCAACACTAATTCGAGAAAGTAAAGTCAAGTGCTGGATCATCCTTTCCTGTACTTCCTGTCTCATCTTTGGTCCTTAAACATCACAAGTGGTTTTACTGATCAATAATGAGAAACAGCGAGCAGGAATAAGGCTGGATTTTTAAAACTGGCACCTGCAGAAACTCAACCTTTGGGTTAAAAGCAATACCCCCGTGATAGGGTAAAAACATATGGCCTTGTGGTAAATGAAGTCCTGGAGCAGTTGTAAAGTTTACCGTCTCGGTTTTAATTTTTTGCATATAAGCCCACCCAAGAATTGAGTCTGTCAGGACCCTGTGGAAGATCTTAGAATGTACTAGACCTCGAGGAAAAGATTTTATTTTTCTTAAAATTTGTTACTCAAGGTTTTTTTTTTGTTTTTGTGTTTTTTTGGAACAAATGTTGCAGTTTCCTACCTTCAGCAATTTCACAGCCTGAGGTAATTGGATTCATGTTCCAGAGGGTCTGCATGAATGAGGCATCAACCTGAAGGTCCCCACTGGCAGTGGAGAGGTGCTAGAGGGGACAAGTATAAATAGCAGTTCAAAAATTGAGAAATCGTGTATTGATATATCTTCCTGTATACAGTTTTACTATTCCAAACATTTTTCTAATTGTTTATTCTGTTTAAATCTTCTGCAAAATATCTTGCATATGAAGTACCAACATGCTGGTAAAAACATTCGATACTGTTTAAATAAAAATGGATTGAAAGAGAAGAGACAGGCCTGATAAAAGTGGTTAATGGAGTAGTACTGGGAACTTACCAGGTATCTCTCTGAAGATACACTGACCAGGATCAGATCATCACCTATTCGCACCTTCTCTCCTTCCGATCTCTGTTTGGATGCAGGATGGATGGTCCACCAGCAGGCCTCTCCTGCTCATTAAAAGACACAAAGTGATAAAGACTAAGCAAACCTAAAATCACTGACAAAGATCTTGGAGGTGTCCATGTGCTGGCCCTGAATCTTCCCACTGCAGTTCTATTTTGGAGGGTCATGTGATAGCCCATAATGTGTGGGTAGAACTACCCCCGTAGGGGTTGCAGATGACAGGGTTCCCCACTGCTGCACCACTAGGCAACTAAAAACTTCCAAACTTTTTCCAGAGACAAGGAACAGTCTTTGAGATTTGGTTTTATGTTTTATTAGGGGGGTAATTACTTGGATAGGGAATAGGAATTATGGGATGCCCAACTGATTCCTCTTCCTTAGCTTGTACAGCTCATTGATTCTACTTTTGGTAGCTAACAGCCTCTCTTAGAAAAGCAAAAGCCCCTTAAGGACCAATAACTCTCAGTCCCTTTAGGAAGTAGCACAAACTGTTGTAAACTGCATCCTGGAAAACCTCCAACTCTCTTGTAGACACTGATCCCAGTTCTATCAACTGCAGGAAATGCTAGCCCACCTGGCTGCTTCTTCACCAGTCTATCCAACTGACTCTCCGGAGATATCCCAGGGCAAGGTTACAGAAGATTTAAGCACACTGCTATCTTCCAGAGAGACATATTATGCGTGGCAGTCTCTCCACATGTAAGTCCCATTCTGTATTACTCACATTGTCCTCCTTGTTTCTGTTGCTTCTCAGAGAAGACTTCTTCCAAGCTTCTCCTGTTGTCAGGATCCTCCCAGGCCAGATCCTGAGCCCAGACCCAAAACAGAGCACCCCTTCAGACTATAGGGTTCATCTCAAAGGCCACTGACAGTACCCTCAGCACACTATCTCCATCATTCACCGGATTTCCCTGCCAGCATGACTCAATCATTTTTAAGGGCTCGCTTAGTCTCCTGCCAGGCCAACCACCTGAGGATTGGCTAAGAAACCCCAAGTATGCAGGACAACCTTCCTAACTTATGGCTTCCAGAATGTTATCCAACTTTCCAGAACTAGGGGTGGCAACAAAAAGCTGCCTGAATCAGTCATCTAGCCCTGACCTCTAGTAAACCCTGATTCAGATTACAAAATACCACAAGTTTTAAAACAAGAGTCAAAGTATTGATTTTCCTGCACTCACACTAGTAGCATACTAGAGGGTGCTGCATGTGTTACACTGGGGCAGTAATAGGCAACGATGTGGGAATTGGCCCAAGTCACACTCTGGAATGGGGGCTTTGTTGGTGATCCACTTACATTTTCATTTGTACGGAAATAGGAACAAACTTTTTGGACTTCGTACATATATCTACATTATCCATAAAAGGGAAACAATGGAGGAAGGTGAAATAGGGAAATTTGCTTCCAAAACAGGGACAACTGGGCTCTGCACACATAAGACATCACACATTTTAACATCATTTTTAGAAGAGATGTAACTCTGATCTTGAGGACCATGTCCTATAATCCATTTGTAAGCTGATAGGTAGTTGAAGGAAGGTTACAGGGAATTCTAATGTTACACTTGTTTAGTTTACACCAATTTGGCATAACACCAAATTCTGGACCAGCTATTTTATTTAAATTGCAGAGACGTGTTGATGCATGAAGGTGCTGTCTCCTATGTACTTATACAGATGTTACTCTATTTAGTGAAGATTTGATTCCCCAAAGAAATTCATAAAGATGTAAGCTAAAGTTTAGACCTATACTAACAGGTACATTAGAGTATTTGCAGCAGTTTGAGATGACCTGTGCTAGATAAAACACATTGGTATATAAAAGGCTTCATCATATATCAATGTAGGGCCTGGGAGGGATCATATTATGAGTGGACCCCAATTACAGCATTTTCTATTTCTTTACATAGGGAATACAAATATTTAGGAACATGGATTCAGGAATAATAGTCAAATTAAGAAACATCAAAGGAGTGGCCAATAAAGTAGAATAAAAATTTTTAGCACGTCTGTGTCCCATTCCTTAGTTCTTGTGATTGGCTGTGGGGAGGCCTAAGTGATACCCTCTAGAAGGTCCACAAAAAGCTATTGTATCTGCAGCTTTACTGCTCTCCTTTACTATAATAGTGTAGTACACTCTGCCAGAAGTCATTTTTTCTTGAGGGCCAGTGACTATAAAATCTCAGATCAATTCTATGCGCATTAACGAAACTCTGCTGGAACCTAAAAAACCCAAGACTTTGCTAAGTACTTTTTAGTCTTAGGCTCGGTTCACACAGGGGCAACACGACTTTTGGAGGCAACTTAGACGTGACGTGACGTGACTTGACCTGACGTGACTTGATGTGACTTGACGTGACTTGGACACGACTTACAACACTACTTTAAGTCGCCCCAGGCCAGGCGACTTGCTGTGGCCAATCAGAGAATGAGCTCTCAGGGGGGGAACTCCTTTTGAGAGCTGATAATTCTCTGAGAGTCGCCTCCGTATAGAAGGAGATCCGACTTGGAGGCGACCTCCATTGAAATCAATGGGTACCAGTCGCCTACAAGTCGGATAGTAGTACAGGAACCTTTTCTGAAGTTGGAGCGACTTCAGTAGTGTGCATTAAGACGGCTCTCATTCACTTACATTGATTTCTACATGTTGTGCGACCTGAGGTGACTTGGGGCGACTTGAAGTCGGATCTGAGTGGCCCCTGTGTGAACCGACACTTAATCCCTTTTGTTTTACTGTTGTATTATTTGTCTCTATTCTGTTGTATTATTTTTTACTACATAATTTTCTTTTATTGTATTAACACAATACTTTAAAAGAGTTAAGCTTATCTCTAATGCTCTAAACCAGAATTAAAAGAATTCCTGTCTCGTTAAACAGCAAGTGTAATTTTTCAAAACATTCCTGTCTGTGTGACAGCATTACAGACATTTCTTAACTGCCAGTCTTCTAACACTGATCATGGTGAATGGTTTGTGTTCCTGCTAAACATGTTATACAGTATATATGGTGGCAGTGCTTGTGTGTCCCAGGGGTTAACTGCAGAGTTACCTAATCTCTTGGAGCTGGCGCCACCCGGTCTTTTAAGGGGTTTAGGATGTGGGGAGGCAAAGCAGGGGTTTATGATCATGTGAACATCATGATTGGCTGTCACGGCAGTTACATGATTGAAAAGCTTCCTGTTAACTGCTGGTAACTGTGCCGGGAGCGCGCATTGGGCATGTTTCTCAGTACAGCTGTATTTGTACTAATGCAAATGCTGCTTGGTGCCAAGGTGCACCCACCGAGGGGCCGCATATTTGCGTGTGGCCGGCACGAAGAAGTTAAAATGGAATTTAACCTATGTCAACTTTTTGTTTCCAACTACAACATTATATCAGCCTTACCTAGCAAGTGATTTCTTCCTGCACTGCGTTGTCTTCTCCTGATCTTTCTTCAAGTAGAAAGTGGCAGGAAAAAAAGGGGTTTGAGAGAAGAGACCAAAGGGGTCTCTTCTGTCATAAAAATATTGTTTGTCAGCATTCTGTTTTTTTTAATAGGTTAAATTCCACTTTAAGTCCCAGTGTCGATTGCTCCAATGGTCATACACACTTCAATAAATTATCAATTTTTTTTCCGACCAAGCTCTATCAGAATAATCACTCTATAATCGTCAACCAATTTGATTGCTATGCCACACACAGGGAAGCGGATTTTGATTGTAACTTACGAACATACGTTTTCTATCATACTTTGGTTTACACCATGTAATTTCATAATCTGATCGATCGAAATAAGATTGTATTCATGAACAAAGTACAGTATATTGTTAAAAGTATTGGTACACCTGCCTTTACACACACATGAACTTTAATGGCATCCCAGTCTTAGTCTGTGGAGTTCAATATAGAGTTGGCCCACCCTTTGCAGCTATAACAGATTCAACTCTTCTGCTTGGCTCAGAGTTTCATCCCAAAGGTGTTTTATCAGGTTGAGGTCAGGACTCTGTGCTGGCAAGTCAAGTTCCTCCACCCCAAACTCGCTCATCCATGTCTTTATGGACCAACATCAGTGCCTGACTTCGCAAATGGGCTTCTGGAAGAATGATCAAACATTCCCATTGACACACTCCTAAACCTTGTGGACAGCCTTCCCAGAAGAGTTGAAGCTGTTATACCTGCAGAGGGCAGGCCAACCCATTATTGAACCCTACGGACTAAGACTGGGATGCAATTAAAGTGCATATGCGTGTAAAGGCAGGTGTCACAATACTTTTGACAATATAGTGTACCTTAGTGCTGCTGAAAAATTGAAAATTGAAACATGAATAGTCACTATTAGTCTGCTAGCACTTAGATTGTGGTTCTGCAAACTGAAAAGTCACTGTGCAGGGTGAGTCTATGAGCGCCATTGGCACACAATGGTTACCGTAGCAGACTAGTGACACAACTGTGGGCAAATTTATGGCAGTGGCTGGGATGTGACACCATGTGTCCCACTAAGGATGCTCAGAAATCTAACGTTGTCTCAGTACCATTTGCAGACATACGATATCAGCATACTAATGGGTAGTCCAAAGCACATTCACTTGTCCTGGTACCTCTGTAAATGAGCAAATCTGGAAGCTGCCCATTCCAGAGTGGAGACTTTAAAGACTGAATACTATGACAGCATTCAAGAAGTATCCTATATTTGTGGTGGGTATTGGAGCTTACCTGAAGCATCCTCTTGTAGGCCAACATCAAAGGCCAACTTATCAGTCAAAGACCGGGATGTTGTGAGGCAACACAGATACTAGATATGGAAGGAGCACAACATTGTATATAAATTTCAATTTGTGGTAATAAAAATGCCTAAAAATATAAAATCTTTAAACGGTTTACTGCCATTAATGCCACATTTCCAAATATTAATTCATATTTTCACAGAACTGTAAAACATTATTTAGCAGAAAATAATTGCCTTAAATCATTACAAGCACTTAAATCAAGGTTATGATAGCCATTTCCACAATGTTAGCCACTTGCACCATATAAATTAAGTGGCATTATTTATCTTGTAAGCCAAATGATTTCATCTTGTGATCTGTGTCTCTATCTGCAAACTGCTACCCATGCATTGTATGAGCTCGGCCTATATCTGTCTTTAGCTTTTGCTTAATTTTCTACATGGTGGCCCATCTCTCTGTACCCTGGGCCCCTGCCCTAATCTTTTTAATTTACATTTGGACTCCGCAAGAAAGCTGGTGCAAATTTTGGCTTTTCTACAACAGCAGTAACTATTCCTGTATTTACTACTAGTCATTATTCTGATTACTTCCCAGGCCTGTTCTCCAGTTTCTGTTGTTTCTAGGTCTCCCGCCTCAACCTTCTGCCTACATTTCACATCTACTTAAGTATTGCCTGCCTTGCCCATTCACCAATGTTTCAACCCTTTCTGAACAACGCAGGCTCTGCTACTCCTAAGGGTGTTACAATGGCCTGAATTTTCATAATGTTACAGTCTACTTCACAAAACGGTGTTCTTTATTAAGTAAGCTGACTACATAGCTGTTATGCAGTCAGTTATTTAAAATGAAGACTGCCACTTTGTTTCATGATTTTAGGGTCAAATGATAGGCCCTTCTGTGTGTTTTAACCAACAATCTATGTACTAAAACATACCTATTTTTTTATCTATTCACTGTACTCCCTTTTTGACCCTGTAAAGTCTGGTAATACAATATTTTTGAATATTGTGGATAGATTTATATATGCCATAGCCGTATAAGTGGTTCGTGAAATATATTTTACCATTGTGTATACTGTGCTAATTGACACACTGACTACCTGAAACATCATGACCAGGGATCTTTACATAGCATAATTCTACTTACCATATCACTGTGGCAGTGCCTCAGAAGAATGGCATGACCGTAGAGTAAAGTTCGGTGCCCCCCACCTTGAGAAGACTGCATGCCAAATAGGGAAGAGAAAACAACAATAAATACATAGAATTTCAAAGCTATGCCCTCCCTGCATCCCTTTGGATGTCTGTACTCATTGGCAACCAAGAACTTTGGACAACTTTCCAGATGATTTCCTTTATTAAAGATACGATAGACCTCTACAGTCTCCAGGTTTATTTTGGACTTTATAAAAAAATCTAAAATTTAAACCAAATCAAAGTAGGCTGCAAGTGACAAAATGCAAGATTGTGCAACTGCAACTAATATGAAAACTGGCCACATACATCCAAATTTTGTCAGTCATGCCACCAATCCAAGCATCTATAGCAATAATCAGGTAGTAAGGTGGTGGTCAAAAAACAAATCATAAAGAGTGTGGCAAAATAAATTTTCTGTGACCATTACTTTGGGATTATTCTCCTTTTTTGAGTATTTCTCTAAGCATGCATCAAAACAAAGTTGGGTGAAAAAGTCAAACTGATTCAGGGGCAAATCAATTAATAGTTAATTAGTCAATATCTCTTCAAAATACAGTGCAGGACTTTCAAATGAAGGTCTGCTCTAAGGCTGGCCGTACATGTCACAAAGTGATTATACAATCCTGTACAGTCTACATTGGATTTTTCAAAACTGTGTAGTGAAAAGGCTTATCTGAAGAATCTGCTTAATTTTGTGTACCATCACGGATGCCCAATGTGTTACGCAGTTGTTGGTATAGCCAAGGGAGACTGTACAATCACATTGGGATATGTAAGGTGCCGATGAACTTTGGGCTGGTGTTCATGGCATAAGTTTGAGAAGCAAGTTTTGCATCCCTAAAAAAAGGTTTGGAAATGCAAAATCCATCTGATGCAAAAAAATAAAAAAATCCATCAAGACAGGCCCTAAGGCTGGTCATAGACAGATGCACCACAGATAGAAACAAATTAAAAGACTTCTGTCCATTTCCCAACAACTTGCTGCAGTGCTCTTCCACGCTCACCAATGGATGGATGCAGCAAAAATTGTTCACTTAATTCAGCCCAAGGTATTTCAGGAAAATGTCCGCTTTTATCAACATGTGCTTCTAATTGTGAGAAAAACTTTTTTTTAATGCTCACCTATACTCAAAGCTATGTTAACAGCATTGCTGGCAGCCTGGCACACATATGAGTAACATTATTTACCTTTACGTAACATGTACCTTTGCTGAAAAGAAGAAAGTGTCAGGCTCCTTCCAGCGCTGATCTGAAAAGCTTCATGAAATTCAGCCATTCTTAGCTGTGGTCTACTCATTGAACACATAACCAGATGCCTAGGGACTTGGTAAGATGACCAACACTGGAGGGCCTGAGGCTGCATTTTCTCCAGAAACTGTGCCTTAGCCATTCTACTACTCGATCCTTACCAGCGAGATTGTTAACATAGCTTTAAGTTAACATTTATAGGACAAGACAAATAGGATACAGGGCAAAAGAGAGGTCTGCTTTAAGATCTGCATTGCCAATGTGTCAAAAGTGAATTACTTGATTTAACAGAGCCAATAATGGCCAGCCCAAACCAGACATACAGCTGGAGCAGTCCTCATTGTTCCTCTAAGAGAGAAGACATTGAGGGTTTCGTGATTAAAAGTGAATGAAAAAAAGAACTGTTTTGATGCAAACACAAACCAGATGCACCCATTCTTCCACACTGCTGAGAACACAAATAAAAAGGTAGAATCTGATTGGCTGCATTAAGCAATGAGAACAGATTTTGTATAGGAAAATTTCGACCCGGATCAGTTTTTAACCAATTAGATGTAAAGTTTACAATGTAAATTAAAATTCTGAATAATTTATTGGAACAATGAAGATTGCCATTAATTCTTCAGAACAGCATAGCACTTCCTGCCCACCGCAACCCCCTGCAAGCTGGAGTCCATATTTAGAGATTCCAAGGTCTTCAGCAACTTGGTAAACACCTGTTAGAAAGGAGGTCTGGTTTATACCATGCAATGGAGGAAGGAAAGAGAAGGAATCATAAAACGGGAGTCAATGGAGGAAAAAAACACCTAGTTTTTGTAAGATGTCAGGTCAACAGAAGAGGAAAAATGTAAAGACTTTGGCACACAGGCTGCAAAACAACGAGACCAGCGGAGATGGAGTTGGTAAGGTCAACTGTTGGAACCACATCACTCTTTAAATCTTTATACAGCCAACAAACAAGAGGATTGGATAATTTTTGTGTCTGCGAATGTCTGAACAGCTGCTGTCTTAAACAGGCTCTTGTACTGTATATATTACCTAGAAAATAAGCATTTATTTTTTACTTGAAAAACTACAGCTGAAACTGGTGCCAATTTTTTCAAACCAATTGATACATGTGTCTCTGTAGGCTCAAAATGTACAGTTGGGAGATTTTCCCTTTGGTTCCTGTGCTGGAGACACAACAGGAAGAGGTCATCTCTACAGAGTAAAGCTGGGTATAGACAGTTTTTTTTAATCTAATGATCAACTGCTCTGGAACTGGGAAGGCTACACACAGATCCATATTTGACCGGTCCCTGCTGAACTGGCCAATTTTCAATAGGTGTGTACCCAGCTTTAGTTAGATAGTTGTCATTGGAACAGATGTCCCAAGCTAACGATGTGTTCTCGACCATTTGTTTTAAAAAAACGATAAAAGTTTGGCTTTTCTATCATTTGCGGCCTCATGCCTTGACAGGGTTCTAACACTTCTCTATTCTGTCTACAACTTTGCTCTAGGTTTGACTTTACCTATACTTTAAGGAAGCTTTAAAAAGTTCTGTAGTAAGAGTTTTATTTTGTAAAGGCAGTGGGTACCAAAGGAAGGTGCTACTTTTAGATAGGTAATATTAGAAACTGATCTTTGTTAACAGTTAAGACTGAGCTCCCTAATAATTAAAACCTTGCCATTAAAAGTAACCTGTCAGGATGGAAATATAGAACCGTCATTGTTGCAGCAAAGGTTATAGGTCATCTGCAGTTGGATAGTTGAGATCAAGCAGTTGACCAATATTAGACTTCAAGATAATTTCCCCTCCAACTCTTTGACTTATGTACCATGCTTCAGCCAAGAAACTAAAGCCAAACAGGCTTCATGTAACCTTGGTTCATGATACACAGCATTATAGAAGTTAAACATGTAGGATGATGACATCCTTTAACTATAAAAACATTTTACGAGTCTAAGGCCAAAGGATCAGCACTTCGCTCTGAATATTTTGGCCTAATTATTGCTGCAGGAATACAAATGGATTTGTGTTTCATTATATAAATATTATGTGTAACTAGTTGTCTTTAATCTTTACATTAAAAGAACATCTGAGTTCAGAAAAGAAGCACAGGATGGGGGCCAGTCTATTTCTAGAGTGATTTTAAGACAGCTGATTTGAAATCCGAGTGCAGAAGAATTTCAGCACTGTGTAAAAGAGGAGCTTGGTCACAGAATCTCCCCTAAGGATTTGCTCCATCATGAATTTTAGTGTCATTGTGAGCCCCAGAGTTAGCAGACTGGATATAATGTATTACTAAGACTAGGCGGCAGTAGATAGGGCAGCTAAGAAGGCAAAGGGAGAAAAAGGAACAAAGTTTACAACTTGGAAAGTTCCTGTCTTGTGTGTGGAGTGATGAGGTTCCACCAGCAAACAAAAAAAAAAAAAGGAACGGGAAATCACAGGAGGGATCAGAGCAAGGCCACAAAACATACCCACTTATCCAAATTGGGTGCCTAGCATGAAGACCAAAAGAAAAGAAAAGCCAAAATAAAACACAGAAGATATTAGGTCACAAACAGCTCAGCAAGGCAGCCTAATAGAATCTGACATTTTGAGACAATCTGGACAACAAGACATTTTGTATCCTGCACTGATTAAGTTAAATGAGGACAGATTATGTATACATGGACTTTTTGGTGTCTTGCTGCAGAAACCTCAAGTGTAAGCCAACCACCAAAATGATGATTAAGTCAATGGTGCTTATTAGAGTTCAGATGTAATGGCTCTCCTAGGCAAGATAGGCAGGGCTATAGGACTTAATGGACCCGTGCCATATTGCTGAAGACAAGTTGATCAGGCTTGGTCAAGGTTTTTGGTACTTTGGTGCTGTCTACACATGTAGGTATGTGCCATACACAGCACAATCATTCCAAGGAGCAGCAGCAACCCAAAAAGCAGGAGGCAAACTTAGTTTAATTATATCCGAGTTCAGTAATGCTTTTCAATAATCCTTTGCAGGTAGCTCAAAGAGTGCTTTCAAATATAGGTTTATTTTAATAAACGTCTGCTAAACCCAGCCATCCATAAGCTAAATTACTTTAGTCCACCCAGTTTCCTACTTCCCTCCATAGCACTAATGAGGCCTCCCCCTTGGTGTTTACAGGTTGTCAAAATAAATTCTCTTCAGCTATAAATGGCTTGAAGGGAGCCATGAACTGAGTATATGTCATCTTAACCAGTGCCAGATTTATAATGGGGTAAAGCGGCAATGTCCCCCCTCCAAGTGGAAGCCCCAGACTTCCTTTATATAAAAAAAAGACACTTATTTTCCCTTGAAACTTCAGTATTGTATTTGTTGAGGAAATTGTCCAGTTTGCAGTCTTTGCCAAGCCCAAGTCATGTTTCACTCCATCTCAATAGGCAGTTTTATTACATGATGAACGGATTGTTGATACCCTTCCAGGTGGTAATGTAGCTCTTAGAATATATTTGACCATGATGGCCACTAGATGTTCAGGAGAAAGGTCATTCGGCAGATTAGCACTGATAACTAATTATATGAGAACCACAATGACCCAGGAAAGACCAAGTGCTCTGTGCCTACCGGCTGTTGAGAGCAGTGTCCTCAAGATCGGTGGTCATCAACCCTGTCCTCAGGGCCCACCAACAGCCCAGCCCTGAAATACATCACAGGTGATAGAATTTGCTGCTCGGTGACTGCAGTATTCTAGTCTGCATCTCCCCAAAGGTACTACATAAAACCTGGCCTGTTAGTGAGCCCTCAGGACAGGGTTGATGACCACTGCTCAAAACGATATAGTTTGATGAGTTAGGCAGTCCACAGACTATATGTATAAAAATTATTATAGCTGCACTCGGTTAAAGAATCAGCAGCTGAACACTAAGCCAGATATTGGGCATGAAGTAGTAGTATAAAATATAAAGTGCAGCACTAAATTAAACTGAAAATATAAATAACACAATGCCTACCAGCATGTGAAAAATATAGTGCAATGGGCAATGATCAATATGCAATATCGCTATAACTAATATGCAACATTGAATAATAATGAAATTAATAATATCAACATACAACTAACATAATACAATATAGCATATCACAGTGATGGCGAACCTTGGCACCCCAGATGTTTTGGAACTACATTTCCCATGATGCTCATGCACTCTGCAATGTAGATGAGCATCATGGGAAATGTAGTTTCAAAACATCTGGGGTGCCAAGGAGTCACCATCACTGGCATATGACATACTATAATGTGCAAACATGCAATAAACAAATGTGAAAATTGTGTAATATGGAATACCAAAGTGAAAAACAATTATTTAATGTGTGACTAATATACAAATATAAAAAAGAAAGAAAAGTTCTTATGAACTAATGTTTAGTGAAGGAGATCCCAGAAGTATTCAGTGGAGGAGAACCCACAAGAAGTGGGCAGCGTTGGTCAGATGTTTGACAGGTGCCAAGGTTCACCATCACTGTCATATGCTATATTGTATTATGTTAGTTGTATGTTGATTTTATTAATTTTGCTATTATTCAATGTTGCAGTGAAAACAAGGCAAAAAAGTTCTTTGCAATTTAAAATCCATGAAAGCGATCGCACATGCGCAGAGCACGCGAGTGTGGCGTCCACACTCACACACTCTACACATGTGCGATCACTTTCATGGATTTTTAAATTGCAAAGGACTTTTTTGCCTTGTTTGCACTGGAGCTGCGCCCCCAGTTTGAAGCATATGTATGCAGCATTGCCAATAAACCACTTATGAGACAATACTACACTATCCTGGATACTAGGTCTTTTGTCTCTTTACATATTTTATACACTCTGTTGCTGAGGCTATCAGATGTTCTGGCTGCTGTTTACCGTACATAGAGGCTTCTGGTGAGAGACACTTGGAGATCCTTCCAGTGGATCTTTGAATCCAAACAATCGCTTTTTGACGCCCCCGAGTAAGGGTGGTCACTGGCTTTCTGGTAAGCCTTTTATCTTAAAGGGATTGTAAAGTAAAAATATATTTTTTTTAAATAGCAAACATGTAATACTCCACTGTGCAGCTCATTTTGCACAGAGTGGCCCCGAACCTGCTCTTCTGGGGTCCCTCGGCGGCTGTCTCTGTTTCCTCCTGCAGGTACTTCTCACGTTCATGCTAGCTCCCACGCATGGTGAGAAGCACCTGCAGGCGCGCTCTCGTGATACAGCCGGCGGCTATAGCCACTCGCTGTATCACATGGCCCTGCCCCAGCGCGCTGCATCATTGGATGTGATTGACAGCAGCGTGAGCCAATGGCTGCGCTGCTTTCAATCCATCCACTCCAGCCAATCAGCGGCCAGGCTGAGCGGCGAAGAGGACGGCGGGGATGAGCGCGGGACTTTCACTAGAATGCATTAAGGTGAAAAAACATTTACCTTTACAACCCCTTTAACTATGGTGATGGGTGACATGCTGTCAAACATCTGACCAACGCTGTCCACTTCTTGTGGGTTCTCATCCACTGAATACTCGTAGGACCTCCTTCACTGAACATTAGTTCATAAGAACTTTTCTTTCTTTTTTTATCGGATTTTTATATTTGTATATTAGTCACATATGAAAAAAAAAAAAATTTGTTCACTTTGGTATGCCATATTGCACAAGTTTCACATTTGTTTATTGCATGCTTGCACAGTATATTATGTCATATGCTATATTGTATTATGTTAGTTGTACATCGATTTTATTAATTTCACTATTATTCAATGCTGCATATTAGTTATAGTGATATTGCATATTGATCATTGCACTTTACTGTTCACATGCTGGCAGACATTGTGTCATTTATATTTTCAGTTTAATTTAGCGCTGCACTTTATATTTTGTATTAGTCCACAGATTATGCAATTTTCTTTCCTGCACTATTGTCTTCTGCCAGCGGGGAAGCCTTTCTGATGGGCAGAACACACTGATTACTGCTGGCACCTAAAGCCACCATGATGATCGATGGGTCAGCTTGGGTATAACTAGCCTACCCATAGATCAATGGGATCTCAGCCAGTCACTGCTGAACCCACCAAGAATCGACCCATCTATGGCCGGCTTAAAGTTATTGTAAAGGATTGTTTTAAAAAAAAAATAACAAACATGTCATACTTGCCTCGTCTGTGCAGTTGGTTTTGTACAGGGCAGACTGTATCCTCCTCTTCTCGGGTCCCTCTTTGCTGCTCCTGGCCTCTCCCTCTAATAAAGTGCCCCCACAGTCAGCAGCTTCCTATGGGGGCACCCGAGCAGAGTCACAGCTCCGAGTGTCTATTCAGACACAGAGCCTGACCCGGCCATGCTCCATCTCTCCCCCGATTGGCTGACTGACTTTAATTGACAGCTGCAGGAGCCAATAGCACCACTGCTGTGACTCAGCCAATCAGGAGGTGTGTCCTGGATTACTTAGACATTCGTGGGCATTGCTGGAGAGAGATGGGGCTCAGGTAAGTAATTAGGGGATGCTGGGGAGGATGCTACACACAAAGTTTTTTTTATCTTAATGCATTAAGATAAAAAACCTTCTGCCTTTACAACTCCTTTAAGCTAAAGGTTATGCAGATGGTATGTGCAGGAAGAAAGACGTTTTGTAAATATTGCAGTGTGATGCATAACCATGATATATGACTTGCCAGTTACAATTACCCGTGTAATGTGTATTCTAACAATTAATAGATATAAGAAAAGAAAAAAAAATGACTAGTGTCTTCTTCGGAACCGAACATTTTTTTTTTAGAACAAATACAGTTTATCATTCATTTCAGTTCACTGTTTTATTTGTCAAATAATTGAATTTCTATGTTGAGGGACCCCCCCAACTTGAAGTGCCCCGGCCCCCCCAAGGTCTAAATGTGGCACTGCTTTTAACATGAAGTCTCAAGTAATTAAGGGACACCGGCCCAGTGAACGATGAATATCATATATCTGGACAGACTGTAAACAATGGAGACAGCCACTGCATCAGAGAAGGGGAGACCTCCGGAGTTCGCTTAGTAGAAGCTTAGTTAGATCTATCCTCCTTATACTGGTCTCTTTCAAGGCAAATAAGAATATATTTTGGTTACTACTATTTTCACACCCATGTCTTATACCTTTTTAAAAAGAAAATATTATTTTGTTAAAACAGCTTTACTACAGGATCCATCCCTGAATTGCTTTGCAGAGCATTCTGGGTTTTCTAGAGAGCGCATCTGTAGCTTCTGTCTTGGTGGTTGTCTCTTTGTAATTGAAATTTCATATTTCAATTTTCAAGGAGAGAGGAGGATAGGAAAAGGAGTTACATTCTTTGATTCATTCTGATGCGTGCGTGTAATTTGGGTGTCAGCTATTCAGCTCTAGACTAGCTTCAGTAAAGCAGTTAAGGTTATCCTGGTGAACATGTAAAAATAAGAGCCTAGTGTTTAATGTGCTGGCTGTGAATAGTAAATATGAAAAAATGATATATCAATATTTCATATTTACCCAATTAAAAAAGAAAAACCTTTAAACATTTTACTTTTTTGTCCTGAGCATAGTAAATAAAGAAAATGGATAGAAAAATAGCATTTCTTCTGAAAGATTTTAAACTCTAGACAGTGTTTTTTTTTTTTGCTGTACAACACTCAAATGTAAAAGTTTTGAATGTAATTTTCCCTTTAAAGTGCAGTGTGAGCAGAGCAAGGACATAAAACTGTGGTCCACGGAGAGCAACACAACAGGTTTGCTTTAATGATGGCGCTCAGAGCTGCTTATGCTTACCCTCCGTTCACTCCCTTGCCATTCTATTTGGCCATTTGGAGTGAAGCAAGCTAGCTTTGTGTAGGCTCAAAGACACAACTTGAAGCTTACAGAGGCTAAGGGTTTTCTCAGATTCTCTCTGGAAGCATGAGGCATCTACTCCTGACAGCTGAGGGAGTGTAATTATAACCTGCTGGTGGGATCACCATTACAGTGATAATAAACCCTTTCAAAAGCCCACTAAAGTGACTAGCCTCAGATGATACACGGTGATGAAGAAGATTGTCTCACATAAGCTGTACCTGTTTACAGTGGTGGTGCTAAAGTGGTGCTAAAAAAAGCCTTCCGTGGTCACTGCTCCCCTGATACTTCCGTGTTAACCCGGTCTTCTTTGCGGATTACAAAATCTTCAGCCTCCTGTCCTGCTGGGATGAGAAGCTGGAAACCGAAGGCTAATATTGATTCGCTAAAGTCACAAAGTGGGAGGGTTTGTGGCGCAGTGCTCTGCGCCCCGTGGACAACAAAAAATAAGCCAATTAGAGCCGCAGGCTCGAATCACGTGCTTGGAAAAAAATGACGGACCTAAAAGAAAACGATTAGGCCAGCACCCCACACAGTGCACAGCCACACACACAGAACAATTGATTTTTATGATATAAAAATAAATGATAATATAACTAACATTTTTTTACTTTAAGGTGCTAAAAAATGTTAAATATTTTATGTTATTAAAAAAAAAATCATTTTGTGACTTCTTCATCATGTGTGGGACTATGCAAACTAGGGGCCCCTGCACCTCTTATGTACTGGCCGCCACTGCTTATCTGCAGTTCTCTCTCCTCCACAGCTATATAAAGCATACAAAGCACATGGTCATTTCTCAGCTAACAAATGGCAGGGGGCAGGGATTTGACATCATACACAGCACAGAGCAGAGAGCTGAGTGTAATCGGCACCTGAGTGAAGGGAATAGACACACCGCATTCTACACAGCCTCACTGGGAAACATGCATATCTGAATATGTCTATCATCTGCTGTGTACTAGAGGGGAGGGGGCATCACCATGATTTGACAGGTGCCAGGAAAAGCTGTCAGAAGTGAAAGATGCAGATTGCAGAGAAAAGAGAGAGCAGCCAGAATCCACACTAGGTGCTATGGACTGAGGCAAGTACAAATTATATCAGGATATGCTTTGTTCATTTTCATTTTAGAAGTTTACAGCCACTTTAAAGAAAACCTGATGTTCTGCACTGCATGGACACAGCACTGGCTGGAGAATTCCTAATCTGCAGGATTGGGTGATCCCAGAAATCCAGAATACTTTTCCCAGAAGATTTTACACAACAATGTGTAGGCATCAGTGGCATCAGATCTATAAACTAGTTCATTTCTAGAAGCGAGATTTTGCAAGCAGACTATAATTGTGATTAAAAATGACAAGAATCTAAAGTTTCTTGGCAATGAACAAACAATACACAAAGAAAAAACATAAAAACATAAGAAGATAAAGAAGAAAGATAATACATATCTGTAATAAGAGACCTGGTAATACAAAAAATGTAAGTTTAATGAACAACATCATTCCGTGAAGGTTTCCTTGAAGGGATGGTAGCAGTGGAGCTAATGTAGGATATGATGCAACAGCAAAGCAAGTATGACAACCAACAAACAGAAGGCAAACACGATGCAAGTTGTAAGCCAAACAAAGGAATTCATGAACCATACCTCACTTCCCATCTCCACTGTATTTGCCAGCATTTCTTGCAGGGCTCGAACTGACAGAGACTGCTCCAGAATAAAGCAGCAAATAGCAAGATCGGGAGGTACATTCTGGAAGAGGATATAAATATAGGCATGTGGTTATGTAAAGGAAACTGACAGTGGAAAGGAGAAACAGAATAAAAATAAGGTAGGAAAGCATTAAAGAACAACCAAAAAGACTGAAAAAAATAAAAATAAATCTACAATAACATGTGAAGATAGCCAAGAGATTTTATACACTATATATATATATATATATATATATATATATATATATATAGAGATAGATATATAAATATATAGATATATAGATATATATATAGATATATATATATATAGATATATAGATATCTATTTATTTTTTTCAGCTGGAACTTGGTGGAACTTGGTTCCACCACCTATGACTCAGGCCTTCCACTCCCTGCTCACTGTTCCTTGTAAATACAGACTTTTAGCTTCTGTGTTTACAAGTGACCGCTGGTCTCCCAATGGCTCCCACAGATCTGATCTCCTGAACAGCTCCCACTGAGTGCAGGATGGGGACAAGGGAGATGCAGGTGCCTAGGGTGCGGTGCAGATGCCAACACCCCAGCTGAATACAGCAACAAAAGTAAGACACGTGGAAGATGGTGGAGTGTTTGAGGAGGGGGGAGAAGATGGGGTGGGGGCAGTGGGGGGATTGCAGGCCAAGATCAGCAGAAGAGGAGTGAAAGCAAGATGGGGATGGGGATGCAGAGGTGGGCAGTTGTAGAAGAAGACTAAACTCTGCACTATGTATTCAGCGCACCCCTGAACTCTGCACTCTGTACATAATGCACTCTTGATATTTAATGCCCCTTTAAGACCCTCCCACATTGAAAGGTGTGAGTGTGGGGAGGGAGTCGTGGGTAAAGAAAAAAAAAAAGCCCGGTGTGTGTATATTATATATATATATTTATATATATATATATTTATATATATATATATTTATATTTTTTTTTTATTAAATATGATTGCAGTATAATTTTTAAAGCTTAGCTCCAGACAATATATTTTTTTGTTTTGCTTTGGATAAAAGAAAAAAAAAGAAAAAAAAAAAAACTTTGGTTCCCCTGTGGGAGAGATTTCCAATTATTTCTTGTCCTCACAGTGACAGAAATTAAAGTAAATCTCTCCAAATGCTTGTATTCCGCTCCTCCATTTCACTAATTTGATTAGAGCTACAAATTAAAAAAAAAAAAAAACATTGTGCTAGTTCTGATAACCTGTAGAAATTTACTCCATCTGAAGACACCCGGATTGGAACAATGCTACATCTAACAGAAACGGTGGTAATAAGAATAATGAAAAAATATGAGTGGGGGAAATGTTCGATATTGTTCAATAGGTTACTATGTTTTTTGTACATTGATTTATACACTTACTGTACTGCCTTTTCATGCAGGGGTATGAGCCCCATTAGACATCCTCTTAAATGTACTGTTGAGATTAGATGGTTAACATCTATGTTTATTCTTGAAAACTTAACAAAGATCTTGGAAAATAAAAAAGAAATACATTTTGCCCGACAGTGGACTTTAACCCTTTTGCTACCACCGACATAAGGCTTACATAAGTGCCAGCGGAGATTTTTTATTTATTTATTTTTTTTTTTTACACACCCCTGGCTGCTGTCTCACCCACATGGCCAGCTGAAGCTGAGGGAAACCATCCATTCCCCGATCTCCATTAGCTGCCCGAACCCAGAAGCGGCATGTATAATGTCACTTCCAGTTTTAGGCATCATTTTCCCTGGCTACTGTGGTCAAGGAAGTGTGATCTGCATTCTATTAGCTTCAATGGAGGGCAGAGAAGACATCGGGTCTCATTAAAGAGAACATGTCATAAATAAATTACATCACATAGGGCACTTTTTGTCACCTACACTACATTGTCAAAAGTATTGGGGCACCTTTATACACATGCACTTTAATGGCATCCCAGTCTTAGTCCGTAGGGTTCAATATTGAGTTGGCCCACCCTTTACAGCTATAACAGCTTCAACTTTTCTGGGAAGGCTGTCCACAAGGATTAGGAGTGTGTCTATGGGAATGTTTGACCATTCTCCAACAAGCAAATTTGTGAGGTTAGAGACTGATGTTGCACGAGAAGGCCTGGCTTGCGCTCTCCACTCTAATTCATCCCAAAGGTGTTCTATCGGGTTGAGGTCAGGTCTCTGGGCAGGCCAGTAAATTTCCTCCACCCCAAACTTGCTTTAAATCATTTGGTGGAGGGGGGGGTTATGGTGTGGGGTTGTTTTTCAGGGGTTGGGCTTGGCTCCTCAGTTCCAGTGAGGGGAACTCTTAAGGGGTCAGCATACCAAGACATTTTGGACAATTTCATGCTCCCAACTTTGTGGGAACCGTTTGGGGTGGCCCCTTTCTGTTCCAACATGACTGCACACCAGTGCAAAAATTAAGGTTTATAAAGACATGGATGAGCGAGTTTGGGGTGGAGGAACTTGACTGGCCTGCACAGAGTCCTGACCTCAACCTGATAGAACACCTTTGGGATAAATTAAATTAGAGTGGAGACTGCAAGCCAGGCCTTCTCGTTCGCATCAGTGCCTGACCTCACAAAAGCGCTTTTGGAAGAAGCATCAAACATTCCCATAGACACACCCCTAAACCAGTTGAAGCTGTTATAACTGCAAAGGGTGGGCCAACTCAATATCGAAACCTACGAACTAAAACTGGGAAGTCATTACCGTTCATGTGCGTGTAAAGTAAATGTGATATAAAAAAAAGAGGAAAACAAAGTACTATAAAATAAGTTTACACCCAAGCACTTAAACCCTCTTCCAAAAAAATTGGAGCCTGCTCTGCCCCCAAATACATACAAATGTAAAAACACACCTGTCGGGGGCTTACATGCTTCCGCTACATATTACATATCACTGTGCTTGGTTAACTTTAAAGTGACCTGTATGGATTTTTAAATTGTCCCCTATGGAAAATATAGGTTACCGAAGTTTGATGATGTTTTACAGGCATACACAATTTTAAGCTTGACATTTTGGGTATCTATTTACGCTGTGCAGCATCTTTTATATTTTACCAGAAAATTGGGTAATATATTATATTTTCGTGCCTTATAATAAAATTTAGTGTATTTTTTTTTTACTGAAGATTTGCACTTGATAAACCATTGCACAAATATCATGCAACATAAAAATTTGGAACTACCACGATTGTATTCTTCACAGTATCTGTGTTCAAAAATATATGTTGGGAGTTTTACCTAGTTTTCAGGCCTAAAAGTATTTTTTAAACATGTGTACAAAAAAAACACTAAAACAGCATTGACAACAACAAGAGTTAAATACATTTCCTTTAATCATTGTAGTTAATGGATATTAATGATACCTGAGCATTAGACGTTGATTCCAAGTAGCAGAGGCGATTGCCGAAGCCTTCGACTCCCATGCACATCTTAAGGTTTTCTTTTCGAATTGTAGCACTGCATTGTAGGACAACCACATCCTCCTATTAAATTAGACATAAACAGAAATTATAAGAAGAGTTGAATTTGCAACATGATGACATCCTTTATCAATAGATGGTCCACTGTAAACAAACAGCTAAGCCCATCATCAGAATAGAGGTGGTGCTTTGAGTGGTGCCCACCACTGAGGTGGTGCTTTGAGTGGTGCCCACCACTGAAGGAGTGGAAACACCAGGCTCATCACTGAGTTTCTATACTGTTGATTCCTGTTGGTAGCGTGTTATACAGTTTTAACAAATCAGCAGAAAATAAGGATATACCTTTTATTGCCCAAGGAGTTTCAAGAAGACTGCACAATGCACGTGTCCCTTACACCAATGTTTCTCAACTCCAGTCCTCAAGTACCCCCAACAAGTCACGTTTTCAGGCTTTCCATTATTTTGAACTTGATTTGATCAGTTTTACTGTTTTAGTAATTACCACAGTCGTTTCATCTAAGGGAAATCTTGAAAACATGACCTGTTGGGGGTACTTGAGGACTGGAGTTGAGAAACACTGTCTTATAATACCCACCAAGAGCTAGTAAATGTATGTCTTCAACTCTACATCTCTTTATAAAATCTGTCAGGAGGGAAATGTGGAAGCTGACCTTGCATACTGAGGTCTAAATAGCTGATATGCAAATGCGTGTTCCATGTCAGTGTTTCATCATGAAGAAAAAAGGATAAGGACACAGCCCTGGACCACTCATCTTAAGAATCAGTCTACAATTGCAACTCTTCTATTTCTCACTAAAACATATTTCACAAGAAATGGAATTTAAAGAAAATATAGAAGGGGAAAGGAAGAGGAGAGGAAAGGGAAACATAAAGAAAGGCAGAAAAAAAAAAAGAAACACTAAAAGAAAGCATAGCAAACAAGAGATAAAAAGAAAGGGAAAGATAAAAAAAGAGAGTGAAGGATACAGTGAGAAAGGGGAAGGGAAGAGAAGGAAGGGAAGGGAAAGGAAGGAGAAGGGAAGGGAAAGGAAGGAGAAGGGAAGGGAAGGAAGGAGAAGGGAGGGAAGGAGAAGGGAAGGGAAGGAAGGACAAGGGAAGGGAAGGAAGGAGAAGGGAAGGAAGGGGAAGGGAAGGGGGAGGGAAGGAAGGGGAAGGGAATGAATGAGAAGTCAAGAAAGGGGAAGGGAATGAAGGAGAAGGGAAGGGAAGGAAGGAGAAGGGAAGGAAGGGGAAGGGGAGGGAAGGAAGGGGAAGGGGAAGGAAAGGGAAAGGAAAGGGAAAGGAAAGGAAAAAGGAAAAGTGGAGGAGAAAGGAAAGGAAAAAGAAAGCAATGAAAAGGAAGGGTGACTAAAGGAAGATCTAAGGAAAGAGAAAGGAAGGGAAGAGGGAATTAAAGAAAAAAAAGATAAAAGGAACATAGAGGAAGAGGTATTAAAAGGAAGAAATAAGAAAAAAAACAAGAAAGGGAAGAGGAAAGGAAAGAAAAAAGGAAATGAACATGCAAGGAAAGGAAGAGTGAAGAATAAATTAACTGTGCCATAGAATCCCCCAAAACAGGTCCAGTAGCTATTCCTAAAATGAGAAACTCACCAAAAAGTTACAGTAATGTATCGAAAATGGAACAGCGCTGGTTTCTATATTAATCCTACAATACTGTAGTAGAGGATACTAAACTAATTTCTACAACACTGTGTGTTTTACTAAATGTAATACATCAAACAATAAATATGTTGCAAATACATATTTTGTTACAGTGTAACTATCAAAGTGCTGAGTACAGAGGAAAAACAAAGTAACGTGTTATCCAAGTTCATAAATAAATAAAATATTTCCAAAGCTGTGTCCAAAAATATATTTTTTTAAATGAAGTGCCCAATAATTATTCCTTCATAAGGTGCCAGATCATAAGCAGTACTGCAGCAATCCGGCTGGAACACTTTACATGCGATTGTGTTTTTGGTGTAATGTTGATTTTATAAATAAATTGGCGGGTTTACACTGTGCTGGTTCTTCCTCTATGATTGGTATGTTGGATGCTGGTCCCGTGGTTATTAAATAATGCGGCTGTGAGAGGAGAAGAGAAGCAGGAGAAGCCATTTTTGAATCCATGCTCTTTATTGCTAGTTTTTAAAGATACCAGAAAAGTTGTTGTCCGATGAGTTTTTTGGAGCAAATGGTGGCAGTGATCACTTTGTGGTGCACTGAAGTAAAAGGTTAACATAAGATATTAGCTGTGGTCTGGCACTTGATAAAGGAATACTTTTTGGATAATGGACACTCGATTTTTGGACACAGCTTTATTTATGAACTTGGATAACACGTCACTTTTTTTTATCTGTACTCAGCACTTTGTTCTTTATTTGCACTTAGTTACACTAATAAAATATGTACTGTATTTGTAACATTTGTATTTATTGTTTGAATTGATGTATTACATTTAGTAAAACACACAGTATTGTAGAAATTAGTGTAGGATCCTACAGTATTGTAGGATTAGTATAGAACAGGGGTAGGCAAAGAAATTGAGCGTGCCGATTTTATTACAAAAAAATGTCAACTTCACACTCTCAATCATGAAAAGGATTTTTTTAATAAAGTAAATGCTGTAAATTACTTGAGTATTAGTGAGAAATTACCATCCTGCACTCTCGCGCATCAGATCAGCCCCAATTCCTGCACCTTCACACCTCATATCACTGTCCCCCCCCCCCTGCACAGCTGCCCCACCACTGTACCCCCCTGCTTTTCAGTCCCACTGCTGAACCCCCTTCTCATCCCTCCCACTACTGTACCTCCTGCACATCTGCCCCACCACTGTACCCCTTGCTCTTCTGTCCCACCACTGTAAGCCCGCTACTCATCTGCCACATCAATGCACCTGTTGCACATCTGTCTCACCTCTGTACCCCCTGCTCTTCTGCCCCACCAATATACCTCCTTTCACATTTTCCCCACTGCTCTACTTCCCCTGCTTTTCTGTCCCATCACTGAATAACCTTCTCATCTGCCCCATCACTGTATTCCCTGCTCTTCTGTCCCACTGCTGAAGCCCCTTCTCATCTCTTCCACGACTGTATCTCCCTGCACATCTGCCCCACCACTGTAGCTCCTGCTCTTCTGTCCCACCTCTGAACCCCTCTGCTCATCTGCTCCACCGCTGTACCCTTTTCTCATCTGTGATGTGCGTGATATGCAGAGTGGCAAAAGGAAGCAGAGATGAGACACATCTACCTGTCCTGGCACACTCATCCTGCTGATCTCATTCTTGAATCCAGCCCACATGCTTGTGTGTGATGTATGTGATATATGTGATGTCACATACAAGCATCTGGAATGGATGCGCGATGATGCGAACAGGGGCATTTTCTGAAAGCAGTGGTCCTGTGTAGTGATGGACGAACGTTTCGCCCGGCGGTCGTTTCGCGGCGAATTTCCGACATTCGCGGTCCGCACGTTCGAACGCCTTTTTCCGTCGTTCGCCGCGGCGGACTTACGTGTTTAATGTATACAAGAACTTTAACCTTTGGTGACACGTTTATCATGTGATACAGGACAGCCAATTGAGACATGACAGCACATGGACACTTGGACATTCCCCCTAACCTATAAATACACCCGATCCGGTGGCCATTTTACATTCTTTCTTCTGTTACGATAGGGACAGGTTCCTGTGTGGAGTAGGGAGAGATAAACCACTAGCTATTTGGTACACAAAAGTTCTTTTCAGGACTGGTATAGGTGTTAGGTGTTGATAGGTTTGCTGTGCTGCTGATTCTTGCAGCAGCCTGAGTGTCTTTTGTTAGTTTAGAGAAAGGGAAAGGACGGTGTATGCTACAGGGACAGCCAGATTAGTCTTTCATCATCATCATCATCATCATCATCATTAGCTGTTACTATCAAGGTCCACAAAAGAGCTGTTCCAGTAACCACTAATCGTTCTCTTTTTTTGCCAATTTGTATAGGGACAGGAAGGAAGCAGTGTTGTCAGGCAGTGAGGGTAATTTTAAAGACTTGCTGTTATTATTAGTTCCACAAAGGTTCTTTTCAGGACTGGTATCAGTGGTACAGTAATAGGCTTGTACATGTATAATATTCTTTCTTCCAAATATAGAAAGGATATTATACTTGACTGCTGCCCTTCTGCTGCAGTCTGCTAAACATTCACAACTCACTTGTTCCACAAAAGTTCTTATAAGGACTGGTAACTTGGTATAGGGTGCTACGGTACATAGGCTTGAGTGCGGTACAGTCTGCTGTTCTGTAAGGACCGCTATCGGTCCACAATAGATAGGGTTGACGTGCACCACTGCTGACCGCTGCCCTATACTGCAGCAGTCCTTCAGCGGTATAGGGACTGACGTACAGTCTGCTAATCACTAACACACAACCTGCTTGTTCCACAAAAGTTCTTATAAGGACTGGTAACTTGGTATAGGGTGCTACGGTACATAGGCTTGAGTGCGGTACAGTCTGCTGTTCTGTAAGGACCGCTATCGGTCCACAATAGATAGGGTTGACGTGCACCACTGCTGACCGCTGCCCTATACTGCAGCAGTCCTTCAGCGGTATAGGGACTGACGTACAGTCTGCTAAACACTAATACACAACCTGCTTGGTCCACAAAAGTTCTTATAAGGACTGGTAACTTGGTATAGGGTGCTACGGTACATAGGCTTGAGTGCGGTACAGTCTGCTGTTCTGTAAGGACCGCTATCGGTCCACAATAGATAGGGTTGACGTGCACCACTGCTGACCGCTGCCCTATACTGCAGCAGTCCTTCAGCGGTATAGGGACTGACGTACAGTCTGCTAAACACTAATACACAACCTGCTTGGTCCACAAAAGTTCTTATAAGGACTGGTAACTTGGTATAGGGTGCTACGGTACATAGGCTTGAGTGCGGTACAGTCTGCTGTTCTGTAAGGACCGCTATAGGTCCACAATAGATAGGGTTGACGTGCACCACTGCTGACCGCTCACCTATACTGCAGCAGTCCTTCAGCGGTATAGGGACTGACGTACAGTCTGCTAATCACTAACACACAACCTGCTTGTTCCACAAAAGTTCTTATAAGGACTGGTAACTTGGTATAGGGTGCTACGGTACATAGGCTTGAGTGCGGTACAGTCTGCTGTTCTGTAAGGACCGCTATCGGTCCACAATAGATAGGGTTGACGTGCACCACTGCTGACCGCTGCCCTATACTGCAGCAGTCCTTCAGCGGTATAGGGACTGACGTACAGTCTGCTAAACACTAATACACAACCTGCTTGGTCCACAAAAGTTCTTATAAGGACTGGTAACTTGGTATAGGGTGCTACGGTACATAGGCTTGAGTGCGGTACAGTCTGCTGTTCTGTAAGGACCGCTATCGGTCCACAATAGATAGGGTTGACGTGCACCACTGCTGACTGCTGCCCTATACTGCAGCAGTCCTTCATCGGTATAGGGACTAAGAGTTTTGTCACAGGGTCATTTAAAAAATGACAGGCAGAGGAAGAGGCAGGCCCTTCCGCAGGGGTGGTAGGGGTAGGGCAGGAGCAACAGGCTTGAGCCAAAGTGGGAAGTTGCAGAAGGTGCGTTCAATTACTTTAAAGGATGCACCAGACTTGGTTGAGTGGCTCGCTCAGCCTTACTCTTCTGCACCCTCCTCATCCTCTCGATCTGCACCCTCTTCTTCACTCTCTGCTATGTGCACCCCCAAAGACACTACCACCAACAACACGACCACCACCACCACCACCACATACCTTCCGCTTGAGTCACTGGAATTATTTTCCGATCCATATCAAGAGGACATTTCTGATGCGCAGCCACTCTTGGTATTGGATCAGGAAGAGGAGGTAGCAACAAGCGCTACTCAGCAGTCTGACGACAGTACCCAGATCAGCCCAAGGAGGAGGTTGGTCCCCGGTGTTGCTGCCTACTCCGAGATCTCTACTTATAGCGGTGGGGAAGGTGACGTTGATGATGACGTGTCTAGTGATGTCACGTGGGTGCCCACAAGAGAGGAAGAGGAGGGGAGTTCAGAGGGAGATATGGACCAGCAGATAGGGAGGAGAAGCAGCAATGACTTACATTGCACAGCAGGGACAAAGCAGACTGCAAATGTATCAGGAGCGAGTCATCGACCATGTACGGTCACATCTGGCGCTCCCAGGACACCGGCACATGGCTCCGCAGTGTGGGCTTTTTTTTAACGTGTCCGCTGCTGACAATAGCGTTGCCATCTGCAATCTTTGCAGTCAACGCGTTAGTCGCGGTAAGCCCAATACTCACCTAGGGACGACCGCCTTAAGAAGGCACATGAGCAGCCATCACCGAGCCCAGTGGGAGCAACGGAACACACAAAGCCACACTGCAGGCTCTCACCGTCCAGCCTCGTCTTCTACTTCTCCTTCTCCTCTCTCCTCACAATTGTCCTCCACTCCACCTTCCATCACGCCAAGCTCACATTTTTCTGCAAAAAGGCAGGCTTCCGTGGGCCTAATGTTTGAGCGTAAAAAAATGATGACGCCGGATAACCCTCTTGCCCAACGGTTGGCGGCTGGCTTGTCAGAACTCATAGCCCGCCAACTACTGCCATATAAACTGGTGGACTCGGAGGCCTTTCGCAAATTTGTGGCCATTGGAACACCACAATGGAAGGTCCCAGGAAGGAAGTATTTCTCAGAGAAGGGCATCCCAGAGCTATATGGCCATGTTCAGCGGCAAGTGAATGTATCTCTGGCACACAGTGTCGGTGCCAAGATACATCTGACCACAGACACGTGGTCTAGCAAACACGGGCAGGGAAGGTATATCAGTTTTACTGCCCACTGGGTGAACCTTCTGACGGCCGTCAAGCATGTAACCCGTGGCACCCGTGTAGATTTGGTTTTACCGCCACGGATTGCATGCAGGCCTGACTCTTCTTCTCCTCCTCCTACTCCATCCTCCTCCCTCTCCTCCTCAGCTGCCTCCTCCTTTTCCGCTGCTAGCGTCTCTTCCGCTGCACCGCCCAAGCTCCCCAGAACCTATTCCACATGCCAGGTGAGACGTTGCCATGCCGTGCTGCGTCTGTTGTGCCTGGAAGCAAAGAGCCACACTGGCCCGGCACTCCTTTCAGCTTTGCGTTCACAGGCAGATGAGTGGCTAACACCGCTCAATTTGACAGTTGGTAAAGTGGTGTGTGACAACGGTGCCAATCTGCTTAGCGCATTGAAACAGGGCAAAATCACGCACGTGCCGTGCATGGCACACGTCTTAAACTTGGTCGTGCAGCGATTCCTTGTCAAATACCCTGGGGTCCAGGACATCTTGCGGCAGGCAAGGAAAATCTCGGCCCATTTCAGAAGATCTTACACGGCCATGGCTCGCCTTGCTGACATTCAGCGGCGACACCATCTGCCGGTCAGACGTCTTATTTGCGATTGCCCGACGCGATGGAACTCAACCTTCTATATGCTTGATAGGCTGCTCCAGCAGAAACGTGCAGTTAACGTCTACCTGTATGAACTCTGCGAAAGAAACGGTTCTGGGGAGCTGGGTTTTTTTTCACCGCGCCAGTGGCTGCTCATGCGCGACACATGCAGACTTCTGCGGCCATTTGAGGAGATCACCAAACTGGTCAGTCGCAGCCATGGCGCCATCAGTGACATGGTACCTTATGCCTTCTTTCTGGAGCGTGCATTGCGTCGTGTCATTGATCAGGCTGTGGAGGAGCAGGAGCGGGAAGATGAGGAAGTCGCAATGCTGGATGAATTCCCAGGGGGGGCTACTCTATCTGAGACAAGTCAACAACAGGAGTCTGATGAGGAGTCAGAGGAGGATGGTGCCGGGGCGGATGAGCAGGAGCAAGAAGAGCATGCTTTAAACCTTTCTGGGATCCCTGTTGTGCGAGGATGGGGAGAGGAGAATGAAGAGGACGACATTATCCTGGATGATGAGCAGGAGCCAGGCCACCACACCGCTTCCACTTTAGTGCAAATGGGGGCCTTCATGCTCCAGTGTTTTAATAGGGACCCCCGTATAAAAAGCATGAGGGTCAAGGACCAGTACTGGGTGGCAACGTACTTAGACCCCCGGTACAAACACAAAATGGCGGAAATGTTACCGCCGTCGCAGAGGGCTGTCAGAATGCAGCACTTCCAGGCCTTGCTTCGAGAAATGCTGCATTCTGCTTTTGCGTGCGCTGGCAGAGGAGCAATTCCCACTCCCAGAGAAGGATTTGCGGGTACCAATCCAACAGCGCCTGCAAGAAGAGGCCGGTTTGAAGATGTGTTGGTGACTTCGGATATGAGGTCATTCTTTCAGCCGACCCATCGACAGGTGTCATCCGGATCCAGCATCAGGGAACGCCTAGACCGTCAGGTGTCCGACTACATTGGGTTAACGGCCGATGTGGACGCTCTGAGGAGTGATGAACCCCTAGACTACTGGGTGGGCAGGCTTGACCTCTGGCCAGAGCTTGCCCAATTTGCAATCGAACTGTTGGCTTGCCCCTCATCCAGTGTCCTGTCCGAAAGGACGTTCAGCGCAGCAGGGGGGATTGTGACCGATAAGCGTACTCGCCTAGCTCACGACAGTGTTAACTACCTCACATTTCTAAAAATGAATGAGGCATGGATCTCGGAGGAATTCAACACATGTGACCAGTAGACCATGTATATGTCTATAAACTATTTTTTTAATCAAGCACACAGACCTTCTTAATTCATTTGGCTCACTTCCTTGACCCAAAAAAGCACACCGTACTATATGCCCCTACCCTCCTCTTTGAAGAGGTTGAGCGGTGTCATATTTCTACTGGGGCTGCTTATGATATCCCTGTGCTGTGCTGACTTCCTCCTGGGGGTTCTTATTATGAAGGGATCACACTATCCCTGTGCTGTGCTGACTTCCTCCTGGGGGTTCTTATTATGAGGGGATCACACCATCCCTGTGCTGTGCTGACTTCCTCCTGGGGCTGCTTACGGTGCTGCTGTCAGTGCTGTATGTCACGGTGCTGCTGTCAGTGCTGTATGTCACGGTGCTGCTGTCAGCGCTGTATGTCACGGTGCTGCTGTCAGCGCTGTATGTCACGGTGCTGCTGTCAGCGCTGTATGTCACGGTGCTGCTGTCAGCGCTGTATGTCACGGTGCTGCTGTCAGCGCTGTATGTCACGGTGCTGCTGTCAGCGCTGTATGTCACGGTGCTGCTGTCAGCGCTGTATGTCACGGTGCTGCTGTCAGCGCTGTATGTCACGGTGCTGCTGTCAGTGCTCTGTATTACGGTGCTGCTGTCAGATGCCTCTATCACGGTGCATGTGTCATTCCGGTATGTCACGCTGCTGGTGATCATCTCCTGCACCCTCTTCTTTGCCTACCCTGGTCCCTGACCTTCCCTCTCCTCCATTGCCTTCATTAGCTCCATAGTCCTGAATTGTTAGAACAATTTCCCAAATAAAATAAAAATGCTTGTAGTTATCGATCCCAAATTCACCTCATACATGTATTATGTCATTGTCCAGATGGTGGGACTACGTTTTACCCCCTAATAATTACCACGTGGCCGCAAATTCGACATGAAGGTTTGCAAAGTTCGCCTCCCATTGAAGTCAATGGGGCCCGCGGCGAACGTTCGGTTTCGCGAACGTTTGGGTCCGTTCGCATTTCGCTTTCGCGAAACGTCCCGTCGGAAGTTCGTCCATCACTAGTCCTGTGTGCAGGATCATAAGTTGGGCCCCCGCAGCTGAGAAAAAGTGTGACGCTCTGCGCCACAGGGTGTGAATTATATTGCGCTAAATACTGGCTGTGGCTTAAAGGGACACAGAGTGTCGAGGTTCAGTAGTAAGTGACGCAATAATTTCAACAAAGTTCCCAGAAGCTCAACAGTAATTCCACAAACTGAACTGTCACCTGATTGTGGTTTTCTCAATCACAGTGAAAACCAAGCGAGTCCTCTTCCTCCAGGTGGTGGATGGGGCTAGCAGGACTGTGATTGGCTTTAGCAGTAGCCAATGACAGTCCTCCTCCATCTGGAAACAGAACCCCCCCAGCAGAACTGCACCCAATCTCTTCCCCATCACAAATGCAGACGATCGCAGCTACAGCAAAGTTAGAGAAGCAAACAAGGTTTCCCATCTTTTACACTGTGTTGGGGCACAGTGCCTCCCCCTCAGTGCAGGGTGGGGAATTCTGAAACTGGAATGCATTAGGGTCTCACTGACACTTCCCTGCACTGCTCTGCTGATGGGAGGGGAGTCGAGTGCTGACAAAAGAGGCTTCTAGTGACTCTTACAGCACCAGTGCCGGGGATTGCCTACTAGAACTGTTGAATTTTTGATTAAGTAAAGGGAGAGGACAGAAAAGCAAAGGGATGTGGAAAGGAAAGCAAAGAGTAAAGGAACGCAACAGGGAAAGTGAAAAAAAAGAGGAAAGGAAAGGGGGGAGGGTAGAGAAATGAGGACTTAAATAAGAGGTAAGAAATAGGGGAGGAGATTAAACAAAAGAGAGAAGAGAAGAAAAGGGAAGGAAGAAGAGGTAAGGGAAGAAACTTGAAACATTGGCACTTTGGAAGTCAGTCACCATAAGCGTAGTTGATGCTTGAAATAAACTACCAGCAGAGGTAGTGGGACAGTCAATGGTAAATAACTGTCAGATTTTTGGATCTCAAAGTAGTACATTGTTTTGCATAGAAATTTGGTGTGTTATATTGTAGGCCTGTAATTCTTAGTAATAACACACTTAAATCTGTCCAAACAAGAGTCTAGAAGACATACCAGGTATGATAAAGTTTGAAACACGAAATCATAAATTATAATATAAATAACTATAAAAATAATATAATAATAATGAAGCAAATTTCCCCACAATCACCATCGCTCAATTCTGAAAGTGTTCTCATTTACTATCGCTGTTTTCTAGCTGGTCTAAAACCACTTTTGATGTAAAGGGAAACTTTTTCAAGTTTCCAAGCAGAAAGAACAGTATATATAATATAAAAGTGCAGGGAGGGCACTGGACAAAGCAAAACTATCCAGGAATTCTGGAGAAGGGCATACAAACACATTCTATCGATGAAGACGTGCAATCCCAATTTACCCCTTGCCAGACATGTTACCCTAGTACACAAAGGCATTTGCCCCAAATTTTCATTCATAATACTTGACCGGTTACATCTGGGCATCCGAGGGGGAGATCTAAACAAAATATTGCTCCAACTTGAACAAAAATGGATTTTTAATTTAAATGCTACCAAGCCACCCGGACTCAATGGAGCTATCTCCTTTAAACCATTTTTGGAAGGTTTGACATCCGGGGGCTCTGAATGGGAACTTCCCATGTAAGAACCCCCCCCCCCATAAAATAACTCTCCACTCATTCTAGCAAATATGACTTTAAATATTATATATAAAATTTATAAATTTTTTTTTTGTCCGTTCAATCAAATCTGTATGTGTATGGCCCCCCTTTTTTTTTTTCTTCTCCTCTTTAACGGTTCAATCAAATCCCTATGTGTATGGTCTTTTGTTTGTTTTTTGTGTTCTGTTTTTGTTTTTGCTTTGTTGTGTTTAGTTTGTGTTTAATATTAACACTGTTCTTCTCCCTTCCTTTCTCCCCGACATGGTTTTTGTTTAATTGTTGCTGCCTTGTGGGGTCTCCCCCTTTCAAGACCACCTCCGTACCACCCTTAGGGGAAGCCATGGTGTGTACTGATCCATGCTCCCGCACATTGACTCCTCCCTCGGGTGCGGGTTCCCCCACTCAGCGCACAAAGGGCCACCACTGCACTTTTCAGCGCTGGCGGCCCTTTCACATAGGGAGAGGCGGGGACATAAGTCTGTCCCCTCCCTCCTCACATTTGTGCGCTGCAAGCCAGTGACACGGGTGCGGGTCCCCGTCGGTGGCTGCCCCGGACGTCACGACACCAGGCACATGTACCCGGAAGTGACCTCCCCATATGGAGGCCAACTGCGAGATCCTTTTTGCAGCGGCTTCCTGTGGGTTTTTTTTTTTCCAGGACAGCCAATCCCATTGCCAAAGGGGAGCTTCCCCTCCCCCTAATCGGCACCGGGATACGCCCCCTCCATCTACCGCACATTACATGCGGAGGGGGCGGGCTCCTGCGCCACTGACTCGGGGGGAGTCACTATCCCTCCCTACCTCCTAGCCACTCCCACCCTCTTCCCTACTCATCCCCATCATACCCTTATTGTACCATACCCCAATTGTACTGGCATCCCAGCGCCCTTTCTCCCCCCCCCCCCCCCTTTTTTTTTTTTTTGTTCCCTTCCCCCAATTTACTATTTACACCAACTATTTCCAGACCCACTGCCTGTTTGAAACACCACTCCGACCTGAGCGCTGCTTACCACCGCCAGCTTTTTCTCCGCAATACAATTCTACTAATTTTTCAGTGGCTTTCCAGGTAATCATACTCCTATATTACTACTTTAATTGCTCACGGAGAGGCCATACCTGGTCAATCATTTCATTTTATGCTGACCTGTTTGAGCTTACTCAGTGTATGTGTGTATATTATATTATATATATATATATATATATATATATACACATATATATACATATACACATACACATATACATACACACACTACTTACTTTTATTTCAATCTCCTTTCAATCTTATTTACATCCTATGTACCCTTTTTAGATTACTCCCTGCGGGTTGTGTGAGGGACCTCCATTGACGCCCTCTGTTGGGTGAACCCCTATTTCAGTGATGGTGAACCTTGGCACCCAGATGTTTTGGAACTACATTTCCCATGATGCTCTGGCACTCTGCAGTGTAATGGAGCATCATGGGAAATGTAGTTCCAAAACATCTGGGGTGCCAAGGTTCGCCATCACCGCCCTATTTCCTCACTCAAGGTCGTGAGCCTCCCATCCAGGGCAGGAGCAATTTTTCAAGGATCAGTCTCTCTCCACTTCCTGGTTCCTTCAACGGATGCGAGAAGACACAAGGCAGCACACAACCCCCCCCCCTCCTCCTGTTCTCCTGAGGTCCATCATTGTTTTTAACTATGTATAATTATGGATGCATTTATGACGTATCGAGCTTCTGATACAGGGTCAGTACAACCTTAGCTTTTACTCAATGTTAGTATGCTAGAATGACTATAACCTTTGTATTAGCCACGCATCTTATGTTCTCTTTTTTTGTAGATTGATATTATATGTTTGCTAATCCATTTCCCTGAGGAAGAGTTTGAAACACTCGAAACGCGTTGGAATAGGAATATTCAGCTGTATTGTGCTCTTTGTGTTTATTGTATTTTGCATCCCGTTTTTGCTTTTTGTATCCACACATTCATTCATATCCCTTCTACCATTTGGGCTTCTGTTTGCCCATATAACCACTACCCCTTTGACTTTACTTGTAGTAAAATAAAAATATTTGTTTTAAAGTAAGATATTGCCTAGTAAATATTTGTCCTGCCCCTTTAAAGTCCCACTGAGGCACCCTTTCCGCATCTACCCTGGACAAAGCATTAGGGAGAAAAGGGAGGGGAAATGATTTGATACAGTAATGTATTCTGTAAGATTACACTGTACTGTATGTGATTTTTGTATTATGAAATTGCCACTGGGCTCCCCCCCATGCATCGCGACTTCTCGCAGGGAACGGAGTCCGGAACACAGAGTATCGGGTGGTGGATCCGGGAGAGGACACAGCGGGGGGACATTGCAGGATCCTGGGGACAAGGTAAAATACCTGGACCAGCAATCCCGAGTGTGGCTGGGGGTTACTGCTAATAGTACTAAAATTTAACCCCGAGCCACATTCGGGAATACCGCCAAGAGGGTTAAACATGCTTGGGACAAACATAGATCTATACTGAGACAAAAAAGTTAACGATAAGAAAAAAAAAAATGATATATATATATCAACTACATTTAAAAAAATGGGCAGACTTGGTCTATTCCATCTTTTTCTGCCATCACTTTTCTATGTTTCTGTATCTAACAAATGCCCCAAATTTCCAATATACAGCACACATTTTGAGTCTGTCCTTGGAAATATTCCTGGCTTCCAGTAATGATCAGCGTATAAGAAAATCAGTAGCTATCAGTGGCAGCTGGTGGTAAAAAAAAAAGTATTTTCTTGGGGGGGAGCGGCTAACAGTGAACCCACAGCCACCACCCCCAACCCTGGTCTGTCAAGTAGGTCAGGTCATCTGCAAACCCCCCCCCCGGGTTACAAAACCTACACTTACCGCAGGGCAGTGGCTTCTGGCGTGCGACTCCTCCCTCCTCCTCCTAGGAGGACCGCTTCTCCTTTCAGCCAATCTGGAAATGATTCGCTATTGTCACACAACTGGCTCTGCACCCTGAGCCCACCCTTTTTTGAAGCCTATTAGAGTCTCTGGCTGTATTCATGTGCTTCAAAAAACCCAGAAGGAATTCTATGCATCCGTGGTAGTTATATAAAAGTTTACTTTAGGTTTATCATTAATCTGTTTCATGGCCTTTTTGCCATTTATTTTGAAATGAAAAAGTAATTTAACTTATTACTTAAAGTTTAACTCCACTTTTGTTGAGAAAAAAAAACATTCCCCTCTGGGTGATTGATGTACATTGCAAGGATTATAACAACCTTTGTCGCAGATTCCTACCTTTTGTTATTCTGAAGAAATCCCTGTGTGTTTGTCTGTGCCCCTGTACTGGGTGGGTCTAATGGGAGTGGTTTCATCATTAACTGTCAGGTGTGCAGCTGCAGGGCACTAATGAGGAAATCGGCTGGGCCTGCATCCCTTTAGATCAGGGATATGCAATTAGTGGACCTCCAGCTGTGGCAGAACTACAAGTTCCATGAGGCATAGCAAGACTCAGAGGCAGAGGCATGATGGGACTTGTAGTTTTGCAACAGCTGGAGGTCCGCTAATTGCATTGCATATCTCTGCTTTAGATGGATGCCTGAAATCTGACTTGTATCTTAGGCAGACTTCTGGGAAAATTGGTGTGCCAATCACACAATCAGGAAATAGATATTTCTGGGGAGTGGTCATTACACATTCTGTGTACAGAACAACTCCAGGTAGCCATATTACAATGCATTCTCAGAAAATGACAATGGCTGCAGTTTGAAAAGGAAAGGTCATTTGTAATAACAATTAATTACAATATGGTTAGTGTCACAATTATATGTACTATATTATTTTTTCTTTATTTGCAACTTTTCCCCCCACGAAATTGGAGTTACCCTTTAAGCATCTCGAGTCATCATTTGCTGCAGAGAGCAAGAATGGGCAGAAGGGAGCTGTGGCAGGGACAAAGGCTACAGTGGCAGCATGAGTATAATGAGGATTACAACTAATCCTGTACATTATACTGGCATATCACCATTCACAAGCATATCACTGCTCATTGTTACGTCTGCAGTAGCTGTCAGCACTTAGGTTAGCACTCAGTAGTGATAGAATTCTAGTCCAGTTCTCCTGATAATCATGACGCATTTAAGTCATTACTTATCCTGTTCTAACAGTACAGTACTTTGAGGTGCCCATCCAACATATTTAAAGTCTGCTGATAGTAATGCAGTCAGATTCACACAGACACAACATAATTTATCAAACTGCCTGAAGGCTCAACTGTCTGCTGGCATATACAGTAAATCAGATTCAAACCTACACTGGAAAACTGTATAATATATAAAACAAGGCACACCCATGACATTGGTTTTGCAGACTATTCTGGGGTTTCTAAGGATAGAGCACAGCAGTAGCCTTTGTGACCTTCTCTCACTAACTGACTTTCCATATGGCCCTGTTAAACAGGCTGTGGAAGGGGTGGAATAATTCCTTATTCGTGTGTGTGTGTGTGTGTGTGTGTGTGTGTGTGTAGTTCACGTTTCAGCTATTTAGCTATAAGGAAAAAAAATAAATATTCACCCCTCCTAGTACAAATCATCTACCCCTAATATGTCCCTCCTAGTATACACACACATTTTTTTCCAAATCCCCCCCTCCTAGCATAAATCTTCTTTCCCCCTCCCAACACAAATCCCTCTGAATCATTACTCTTAGCCCCCCCCCCCCCAAACTTCCCCTCCTAAAACAATACTTACCCCTGCTGCCCCAAAAATTCCCCCTTCCATCACAACCCCCCCCCCCCCCCACATCACATGATACCACAGTGCCCAGGGCAGCCACCCCTCCTGTACACTCTTTTCCCTGGCCCTGGCTGCATGATGGAAAATGCCTCCTCTGCCTTCGATTGGCTATCAGCTCTGACAGTTTTCCCAGCGGTTGAGTTAGAACCACTTGTAGGCTTATATTGATGTGTTCTTGTTAGGCCCCTTTTACATATGCGGACAGTATGTCCGTATTTCATCCATCAGTTTTCGGATGATATACAGACATACATGCATCCCTATGAGGTAGTGGGTGTCAGAGAATGAACATCCGCTGACACCCGATATCATCCGTCTCCACTATGGTCCGATTCTGCAGACAGAGGAAAATCCTATTTTTCTATCCGTCCCCGTCAGAAACCATGAATCAGACTGAGACAGAAGTACAATTAAATCACACTTGTTTATTAAATAAAAATAAAAAGGTCAATAGAAAAAGCGTAGTTAAAGCATAGTCAGAGTCCAGTAACCAAATAGAGTAGTCAGCCAGGCCAGAGTTCAATAACCAGATCGGGTAATCAGCCAGGCCAGAAGTCAGGGATCTAAGTAGAGCAACAGCAAGCAGGATAAGGAGCCAGAAGGGATGTCAGCAAGCCAGTCTTTAAACAGGAACGCAGGAGATGGTTTATTGTAATGTGACCAAGGCGAAGACAGAGGTGAAGTGAGATGGACAGCTTTAAGTAGGCAGGTCAGACGAGCATGATCAGGAACAGCTGGTAACTGTGGAGATAGATGGGAGCTGGCAATTAGCCGACAACTAAGCAGCCAGCCCAGAGAAGGAAGGGCTAAGCCAGCCCTGACACTCCCATAGAGGAGAGCAGAGATCTGGCAGGACGGTCCCTGCACAGTGTGCAGGGACTGCCCTGTCATCCGCCGGCTCAGTGGGGATAAAACAAGCGATCCCCGCTGAGCAAGCGGATGTTCACGGGGCGGATCATCACGGATCCGTCCCGTGTGAAAGGGGCTTTAGGGGGATTCATTGTTCCCAACTGTTCTGACCACCAGTGTCACTGGGAATGAAAATAGGGGTAATTCCAAAATTTGGGGTTTTCACCAGAACATGAATTAAGGCAACACCTTCCAATGGGGACACTTGCTCCCACAACTTCACCTTAAGTATAGTCTGGTAAACACATGAAATGGTGCCCAGAGCCACACCTATTGCCCGTCGTAGTGTTAGAGTGTTATGCCAAATTAGCCCCAGATAAAAGCAGGAAATTCAACATTAAATCATACAGTTTACTGGCTGAGCAGATTAAATTCAAAGCACTCGCATACATATTTTGTCACTCTTTCTACAAAATAGTCAAAAGATCAACTTACACTTTAAGGTTGGACTTCAGGTGCGAAAACGTTCATTTAAAACATTCCTGAATAACCAGACAGGTCATAAATCAATTGTAAAAAGAAAAAATATGCAGCGCTAAAAGACAGATAAAACACAGTTCATACGTGTCCTCAGACACCAGTGTGTAAACAGCACAGGAGTTCATAAAGAGTCCATATATCTTAGGGGTCACCCAAGGTGTATGATCAGACAAACTACAGGTGAATAGTAGTAAATCCTCCCCACACCGGGCCTATCACCCTAAAGTATAGACCACTAGATTATAAATGGTCAAACAGGCATAATAATAATCCACTGGCTGGTCCCCTCTCCTCGAAGGCAGCATGCAAATGGATCCTCTATAGCCCTCAAATATGGTACATCCACAGGCATGTATTACTGCCCATGCATCGGCACTAGTGTGTACAGCTTGTGCAGATATTTTTTATTTCTTGCATTATAAACAAAAAAAGACTGAACATTAAAAAAAAAAAAAAAAAAAATTATATATTTTATATATTATTTTTTTATATATTATTTTATAAAATTATATATATATATATATATATATATATATATATATATATATATATATATATATATATATATATATATATATATATATATATATATATATATATATATATATATATATAGTGTTTTACTTTCTACTATAAAACATATCCAATATAAAAATTGAAAAAAAATTAATTTCTTCATAAATTTAGGCCAATATGTATTCTGCTACATGTTTTTGGTTAAAAAAATCCCAATAAGCATATATTGATTGGTTTGCGCAAAACGTATAGCATCTACAAACTATGGTGTATATATACGCTAATTTTTATTCATTATTTTTATATTAATAATGGCTGCGATCAGTGACTTATAGCAGGACTGCAATATTGCGGGCAACAATTGGACAAGAAGTGACACTTTGTGGGAAGTAGTCACACTAAGCCCTTGTACACACGGTCGGACATTCCGACAACAAAATCCGTCGGTCAGACAAAGTTGTCGGAAAATCCGATTGTTCGTAACGTGATGACGTTATTTAGTTACGACGGGACTACGTTCAGGTTAGTAGCCAACAGCTTTGGTCTAGGAATTTGATCTGAGCATGCGTGGCACTTTGATCGGAATTCTTTACAAATGATCGGACAAAGTCCGATCGGATCATGTTGTCGGAAAATTTTTATATCCAGCTCTCAAACTTTGTTGGTCGGACATTCCGACAGAAAAAGTCAGATGAAGCCCACACATGGTCGGATTATCCGACAACACGGTCCGATCGGACATTTTCTGTCGGAATTTCCAACCGTGTGTACAAGGGCTAATACAGTGATCAGTGCTAAAAATATGCACTGTCACTATACTAACACTGGCTGGGAAGGGGTTAAATATCAAGGGCGATCAAAGCATTAACCGTGTGCCTAGTGTTTTTGTGTACTGTGTTAGGTGCTTTTATTAAGGTAATGATGGATTTTATTTCCTGCTTTGCCATCACTCCCCCTCCTGTCAGAAGAAAGCTCTGCCTAGTTTACATTCTGTCTCTCTGACCGATGATCGGCAGGTGCCAGCGAACATCCATTGCCCGGAACCCGCAGATCAGCATCTGCTGTGAATAATCACAACAGAAGTGGCCCACACCCCTCCCCTAGGTGGAAGTGCAGAATCATATATAGTATATATACATGCACAGGAGGGCCATCCTGTAGCAGTATATCTGCTATAGGGGCCGTCCCTAAGTGGTTAAAGCATATGGTTTAAATAAGTAGTCCATAATGCAGAAGCCGCTTTTTCTGGAATTAGCTTTAGACCTCCATGGAATGGGAAGGGGGGGGGGGCAGGGCCGTCTTTAAGGCAGGGCAAAAGGGGCAGCTGCCCTGGGCCCTGTCATTGTTGTGTGGCCCAAAGCAGCTGCCTCATACTTGCCAAATATCCCAGTTTAAATTCCCTTGGCCCTTGAAGTTTTAGTCCCTTGCTTTGTCCTGATATTTCAGTGTGAAGTGCTGCTATTATTGCTGCCCAGCTCTCCCCTATTGTTGTGTACAGATGACTCACCTGCAGACCCTGTGTTTACATGTAAATAACCAGCATTCATATGTAAATATCTGCACCCGGCGGCATAGATATGTAAATAAAGGAGGCATTCATATGTATATCATGCTCCCTGCAATGAGGAGATGATGTGCTGTAACCTCTAGCAACCAGTGAGCAGTATTACTGTACAATAATCTCTAGCAACCAATCAACAAGCAGAAATAATGTGCTGTAACATCTAGTAACTAATCAGTGAGCCGTAATGTGTGATGTAACCTCTAGCAACCAGTCAGTAAAGGTAATGATACACTGTAACCTCTGGCAACCAATCGCAATCGCTTCCTCATCTGATACAGTAAACTGCTTTTAAGTCTAGCTGCTATTTATTGTATGTCTCAGAGCAGGTGGAGAGCGAAACTGTATGGGGGCCCCAAGAATACCTTTGCCCAGGGTCCAATCACTATTAAAGGTGGCCCTGGGGGGGGGGGGGGGGGGGGGGGGTGGGGGTCTCCCGCACAAGGTTCTTTATGTGTCTATGTATGAAAAAATTAGAAAAAAAAGAAAAAAAAAGTGACCAACCAGAATTACTGTTTCACTTTGAACTCTGCACTGAAGAAAAGACAGTTGGAGGATGATTAGTACTGATGTGGACACAATTTAAATAAGGCTAACTCAATTTAAAAGCATAAAACCCCACGTAACCATATGAGCTCCCATTATGTATAAAGTTCTAGACTCAATCTAGAGCGTGGTAATGACTTCCTAGAAGAAAGGATAATTATGATAAATGTTGTAGCAGAGTGTTATCTTTAGAAGCAGGAAAATGTAGACCAGACTAGAGAGAGTAGTTTAATAAATGGAGGTTTTGTAACAGCCCAGATGTCAGGACTAAGTTGTTCCATATAATGTTATTAGTTTTCCTGGAGAGATAAATAATGAAAAGTGGCTTTCCTAGAAAAAAATAAATCTGTTCCAAACAATGTTATGCTTTGTACACACAGGCCAAAAATTGGTTGAAACTTTCCACCCGTCTGTTCTACAGAAGTTTTAAAACCAACTTCTGACGAATGGGCATGCCGGAAAACCAGCATTTTTACAAAAAGCCAATACTCAAAAAGTCAGATTTTCTACTATTTTATAGGGAACATCTAGAAATGTTAATTGTGCCTGGCCAGTAACCAGAAAATTTACTTTTTGGCATGAATTGCTCCAGACAGTGACTGTGCCTAAATAAGGTACTTCTTTCTGTAGCCCCATAGCTGTACATATATTCCGCCTCTTTCGGCTAGTCAAGATTTGGAGTAGAATTTGCTGTGGTCACTACCAGGGCCGGATTAACATAGGGGCTATTGGAGCTGCAGCTCCAGGCCCCTTTCTCAAGATAGGCCCATTTGCCCAAAAAAAAAAAAAAAGATCGACTTTGAGGATTGTAGCTCGGCGATCAGGAGTCAGAGACCCCACATTTGGGGGGGGTAGGTAGCTAAAGACTACTCCAGCACTGGTTAAAATCTGGGGCTGCTATCATCTATGGTTCCGGAGATACAGGGCTGCTTGCACAGCCTGTCAGAAGCTACATACAGAGCGGCCAGTTTAAATACAAGCTGGAACACTCTGCAGCAGACTGAGAGGATGAACTCACAGGGCTTATAATAATTATTTGTATATTACTTATGATAATTAACCCCTTGCCACCCAGGCCCATTCTGAGACTTCTCTCCTACATGTAAAAATCATCATTTTTTTTTATGCTGGAAAATGACTCAGAACCCTCAAGCATTATATATTGTTTTAGCCGAGACCCTGTGGAATAAAATGGTGGTCTTTGCAACTTTTTATGCTACACGATATTTGCGCAGCAATTTTTCAAACTTTTTTTCGGAAAGAAACTGTTTAATTCATAAAAAAAAAAACACTAAAGTTGGCACAATTTTTTTGTTGTGTACTAAGAGTTACAGAGGAGCTCTGGGTCTAGAATTATTGCTCTCGCTCTAACGATCGTGGCGTATGTAACCTGTGTGTATCTGGCTCTGATACTGATACTAACCAGTGCCTACCCAGGGACTGACTAGTATCTCTCCCCAGCCTGTCCCCACACACCCTCTCACCTGCTGACCTGTGAATTGGGCAATCACTCCCGCAGTGTTATTGTGTTCTGCCAGTCAATACAATGATTAGTGTTCCTAACTATAGCTGGCAGCACTGATTATTTTGGGGAAAACCTGACAGGCTGGTTGTACTCAAGTCGCTTAATAGGTTGACTTGTGTTAAACGAGCTAGCCCATACATAGATCGACTATGGCTGGTCTCTGCTTAATTGGTGTAATTTCAATCCATGTATGGCCCGCTTAACCACTACGCAGTCCCTAAACATCCTTCCACAAACCTTTACATGTTTCCTTCCCAGATTACTTCATCCTCCTCTCCTATACATAGTGTCCACTGTCATACTCTCCACACTTCTCTCCTGTACATAGTGCCCACTGTCATACTCTCCACACTTCTCTCCTGTACATAGTGCCCACTGTCATACCCTCCACATTTTTCTCCTGTACATACTGCTCACTGTCATACTCTCCACACTTCTCTCCTGTACACACTGCTCACTGTCATACTCTCCACACTTCTCTCCTGTACATACTGCTCACTGTCATACTCTCCACACTTCTCTCCTATACATAGTGCCCACTGTCATACCCTCCACACTTCTCTCCTATACATAGTGCCCACTGTCATGCCCTCCACACTCCTCTCCTGTACATACTACTCACTGTCATTCCCTCATACTCCTCTCCTATACATAGTGCCCAGCGTCATACCCTCCCTCCACACACCTCTCCTGTAATTACTGCTTACTGTCCTACACTCCACACTTCTCTCCTGTACATAGTGCTCACTGTCATACCCTCACACTCCTGTACATATTACTCACTGTCATACCCTCCACACTCTTCTCTTATACATAGTGCCCAATGTCATACCCTCTACACTCTCTGCTGTGCATACTACCCACTGTCATACCCTTCACACTCCTCTCCTGTACATAGTGCCTTCTGCCATACCCTCTGCACTCCTCTCATGTACATAGTGCCCACTGTTAGACCCTCCACATTTCTCTCCTCACCTGCACATACTTCCCACTTTTATACCATCCATACTCCTCCCCTATGCCTCTTACCCACAAAAACTGTTCTTTAAAATTATACTGAATATCTTCACTGTTACCAGCTCTAGAATGGGCACTTTTGTCAGTTCAACTAAAGGAAATCTCACAGTCCTCATATTTGTTCGGCCCCATTATTAGTACTTATTTAATTTTGTAATTACTATTGTGATGTATAGAGGAACATAGGGGATGTCAGCTACTCTAAATATAGCACTTGTAAAAAAAAGCATTCCTGAAAATATTTTTGAAATGTTGACAACTATTCACTTAGGCACTGCCCAAGGGCCACAGGGTCAGTAGGGGCCCCATGAGAGGCTCGTGATATTAAAGCGGTAGTAAACTTTTCTAACATTACTACTTTTAGAGGCCCTGGGGTAGGTTATGCCATAATGTACAAGTATGCCCAGCATATTAGCACATTAGGGTACAC